>NW_024352787.1:10054130-10106744 GCF_902729225.1 Pteropus medius | reverse complement strand
GGACAATTTTGTGATGGACAGAGGGGAAGAGAGTTTGGGGAGCTGGGAGAATGGAGTGAAGGGTTGAAGTACAAATTAGTAGTTGATGAATGGTCACGGGGATGGGGAGCACAGCCTAGGGAATGCAATTAGCATTAATATGTTGGCTACATGAAGTGTCAGGTGAAGGAAGGAGCAATTGAGGGGATCATTTTATGAACTGTATAGATGTCTTACCAATGTACTGTATACTTGAAATTTAAATAAAGAAATTTTTAAAAAGCACAGGAATTAAAAGTTATCCAGTAACTTTACTACAAAAAATTTTTTTTAATTAAATTAATTGGGTAGATATTGGTTAATAAAATTATATAGATTTCAAGTGTATAATTTAATACTATGTCATATGTATATTGCATTCTGTGTTCACCACCCAAAGTTAAATTTCCTTCTGTCACCATGTATTAGGCCCCCCTTTGCCTTTATCTACCTCCTTCCTCTCCCCTTCCCTCTGGTAACCACTAAACTCTTATCTGTCACCATGAGTCTGTTTGTTTTGTTCATTTATTGCTTTCAGTTTTATAACCCACATATGGGTGAAATCGTATGGTTCTTGACTGTTTCCCTCTGACTTATTTCACTTAGCATGATATTTTCAAGATCCATCCATGTTATTGCAAATGGCAGTATTTCATATTTTCTTGTGGCTGAGTAGTAGTCCATTGTATATATGTACCACTTCTTCTTTTTCCAATCATCTATTGAAGGACACTTCAGTTGTTGCTATGTCTTGGCCACCGTGAATAATGCTGCAATGAACATTGGGGTGCATATATCTTTATAAATAAATGTTTTCAAACTTTTCAGGTAAATACCCAGAAGAGGGATTGCTGTGTCATATGATAATTCTATCCTTAATTTTGGGGGCAACCTCCATCCCATTTTCCATAGTAACTGTACCAATTTATATTCCTACCAACAGTGAATGAGGGTTCCTTTTTCTCCACAACCTCACCGATACTTGTTATTTCTTGTTTTGTTGAGGATAGCCATTCTAACATGTGTGAGGTGCTATCTCTTAGTGATTTTGATTTGCATTTCCCTAATAGTTAGTGAAGTTCAGCATTCTTCATATACTTGTTGGTTATTTGTATATCTTCTTGGGGGAAGTGTCTGTTCAGGTACTCTGTATATTTTTTAATTAGATTGTTTTGTTTTTGTTGAGTTGTATGAGTTTTTTATATATTTTGCACATTAACCCCTTATTAGAAGTGTTATTTGCAAAAATCTTCCCCTATTTGGTTGGTTTCCTCTTTGTTTTATTGATGGGTTTTTTTTGCTGCACAGAAGTTTTTAAATTTGATATAGTTTCATTCATTTATTTTTGCTTCTACTTCCCTTACCTTTGAGGTCAAATTCATAAAATCCTAAGAACAAGATGCTTAAGTTTCTATGTATTTTATTGTTTTAGGCCTAATGTTTAGGTCTTTGATTCATTTTGAGTTAATTTTGGTGTGTGGTAATTGATAAAGCCTATGGTTTTCTAAATTTCCCAGCACCATTTATTGAAGAGGCTTTTTTTCCCTCCATTGTATGTTTTTTGGCTCCATTGTCAAAAATTATTTGCCCATATATATGTGGGTTTGTTTCTGGTCTCTCAATTCTGTTTCATTTGTCTGAGTGTTTTTCTACCAACACTATGCTCTTTTGATTATTGTCACTCTGTAGTAGAATTTGAAGTCAGGAAGAGTGATACCTCAAGTTTTATTATTTTTTTTCTCAGCATTGCTTTGGCTATTCAAGGTCTTTTGAGGTTCCGTACAAATTCTATTTCTTTAAAAAATGCTGTTGGGATTTTGATGAGGTTTGCATTAAATCTGTATATTGCTTTGGGGTAATATGGCCACTCTATGTTGATTCTTCTAATCCATGAACACAAAATATCTTTCCATTTTTTGTGTGCCTTTTTCAATATTTTCAATTTTTTAAAAATTAGAGTTGACATCCAATATTATTTTATATTAGTTTCAGGTATACAACATAGTGGTTAAACATTTATATAATTTGCAAATTATATAATTTATATATTTTATATAATTTGCAAATTATATAAATGTTTAACCTAGTACCCACCTGGCACTATACACAGTTATTACAATATTATTGACTATGTTCCCTATGCTCTACCTTGCATCCATGTGACTCTTGTAACTACCAATTTGTAGTTCTTCATCCCTTCATCATTTTCACTCAGTCCTCCAAACTCCCCTCCCATCTGGCAATCACCGTTTGTACTCTGTATCTATGAGTCTGTTTTCATTTTGTTTGTTCATTTATTTTGTTCCTTAGATTCCACATATAAGTGAAATCATTTTTTGTCTTACTCTGTCTGATATATTTCACTTAGAATACCTTCTAGGTCCACCCATGTCATTGTAAATGGTAAAATTTCATTTATTTTTATGGCTGAGTAGTATTGCATTGCATATATTTGCCATTTCAGCTTTATCTAATCGTCTATTGATGGACGTTTAAATTGCTTCCATATCTTGGCTATTGTAAATAGCACTGCAGTGAACACAGGGGTATATATATCTTTTCAAATTAGTGTTTTGATTTTCTTCAGATAAATACTCAGAAGTGCAATTGCTGGGTCATATGGTATTTCTATTTTTGCAATGCCACCAACAGTGTATGAGGGTTCCCTTTTCTCCATATCTTGCCAACACTTGTTTGTTGATTTATTTATGATAGCCATCCTGGCAGGTGTGAGGTGATAGCTCATTGTAATTTTAATTTGCATTTCTCTGATGATTAGTGACATTGAGTATCTTTTTATATGGCTATTGGCCATCTGTATGTCCTCTTTGGAGAAATGCCTATTCAGGTACTCTGCCTGTTTTTTTAATTGAATTGTTTGTTTTTCGGTGTTGAGTTATATGAGTTTTTTTTTTTTTAAGATAAATTTTGGATATTAACCCTTTATCAAATGTGTCATAGGCAAATATCTTCTCCCACTCAGTAGATCGTCTTTCCATTTTGTTGATGGTTTCCTTTGCTGTGCAAAAACTTTTTAGTTTGAGGTAGTCCCATTTGTTTATTTTTTCTTTTGTTTCCCTTGCACCAAAAGATAAATCAGAAAAAATTATTACTAAGAGCAATGTCAGCTAATGTTTTCTTCTAGGAATTTTATAGTTTCAGGGCTTACATTTTAGTCTTTAACCCATTTTGAGTTTATTCTTGTATATAATGTAATAAAGTGGTCCAGTTTCTTTCTTTTTCTTTTTCGCATTTATCCGTCTAGTTTTCCAAACACCATTATTAAAGAGAATGTCTTTACCCCATTGTATATTCTTGCCTCCTTTGTCATATATTAAATGAGCGTATAGGCATGAATTTATTTCTGAGCTCTCTATTCTGTTTCATCGATATATGTGTCTGTTTTTATGCCAGTAACAGGCTGTTTTGATTACTATAGACGTGTAATATAGTTTGATATCAGGTAGTGTGATACTTTCAACTTCGTTCTTCTTTCTCAAGATTGCTGTGGCTATTTGGGGTCTTTTAAAGTTCCATGTAAATTTTTGGATTATTTGTTATAGTTCTGTGAATAATGCCATTGATATTTTGCTAATTGCATTGACTCTATAGATAGCTTTGGGTAGTGTGGTTATTTTAATGATGTTAATTCTTCTTATCCATGAGCACAGTATATGCTTCCACTTATTTGTATTTTTTTCAATTTCTTTTTTCAACGACTTATAATTTTCCAAGTAAAGGATTTTTGCCTTCTTGGTTTAATTTATTCCTGGATATTTCATTTTATCTTTTTTTTGATGCAATTATAAATGAGATTGTTTTCTTAATTTCTCTTTCTGATAGTTCATTATTGTTGTATAAAATGTAACTGATTTTTGAATATTAATTTTGAATCCTGCTACTTTACTGAATTCATTGATTAGTTCTAACAGTTTTTTGGTGTAATTTTTAGATTTCTCTCTGTATAGTATCATGTCATCTGCAAATAAGGGCAGTTTACTTCTTTCTTTACAATTTGGATGCCTTTTTTTTTTTCTGGTCTGATTGCCATAGCTAGAACTTCCAATACTATGATGAATAACAGTGGCGAACGTGGACATTCTTGTTCCTGATCTTAAAAAATACTTTTAGCTTTTCTCTATTGATAAGATGTTATTTGTGGGTTTGTCATATATGTCCTTTATTATGTTGAGTTATGTTACCTCTATTCCCATTTTGCTGAGAATTTTATCATAAATGGGTGATGGATGCTGAATTTTGTCAAATGCTTTTCTGTATCTATTGATATGATCATATGATTTTTATCCTTCAATCTGTGGTGTATAACATAAATTGATTTGCAGATATTGAACCAACCCTGCGTTCCAAAAATAAATCCCACTTTATCATGGTGTATGATCTTTTTAATGAACTTGGTTTGCCAATATTTTATTGAGGGTTTTTGCATCTATGTTCATCGTGGATATCAGCTTATAATTTTATTTGTTTTTAATGTCTTTATCTGGTTTTGGAATCAGGGTAATAATGGTAGTCTCATAAAAAGAATTAGGGAGACTTCCCTCTTACTGAATTTTTTGTAATAGTTTGAAAAGAATAGATGATCATTCTTTGTTTGGTAAAATTCACCTGTGAAGTCATCTGGTCCAAGACTTTTGTTTTTGAGGAGTTTTCTGATTACTCATTCAATTTCCTCTGTAGTAATCAGTCTGTTCAGATTTTCTGTTTCTTCTTGATTCAAGCCTGGATGATTGCATGTTTCTAAGAATGTATCCATTTCTTCCAGATTGTCTAATTTGTTTGCATATAAGTGCTTGTAGTATTTTCTTATAATCCTTTGTATTTCTGTGGAATCCATTGTCACTTCTCTTTCATTTCTGATTTTATTTATTTGGGTCTTCTCTCTTTTTTTCTTGATGAGTCTAGTTAGAGGTTTATCAATTTTTTAAATCTTTTCAAAGAAGAAGCTGTTGGTTTCATTGATCTTTTGTACTGTTTTTCTGGACTCTGTTTATTTCCACTCTGATCTTTATTATTTCATTCCTTCTACTCACTTTGGGCTTTTTTTGCTGTTCTTTTTCTAGTTCCTTTAGGTGTAAGGTTGGATTGTTTATTTGAGATTATTCTGTTTCTTGAAGTAGGCCTATATTACTATAAATTTACCTCTTAGGACTGCTCTCATTGTGTCATAGATTTTGGGTTGTTGTGTATTCATTTTAATTTGTCTCAGTATATCTTTTGATTTCTTTCTCATTCTCATTGTTAAGCCATTCATTGTTTTTAGCTTCCATGTATTTGTGTATTTTTAAGTTTTTTTTTGTAATTAATTTTTAGTTTCATACCATTGTGGTTGGAGAAAATGCTTGATATGATTTCAAACTTATTAAATTTACTGAGACTTGTTTTGTAGACTAACATGTGGTCTATCTTGGAAAATGTTTCATGTTCACTTGACAAAAATATATATTCTGCCGTGTTGAGATGAAACATTTTTAAAATATCAATTAAATCCATCTGATCTAGTGTATTATTTAAGGTCATTGTTTCCTTGTTGATTTTCTGTCTGGAAGATTTGCTCGTTGGTGTCAATGGGTTTAAAGTCCCCTTGTATGACTGTATTACTGTCTCTCTCTCCTTTTATGTCAGTCAATATTTGCTTTATATAGTTAGGAGCTTTTATGTTGGGTGCATAAATGTATACTAGGGGTATATCCTCTTGTTGGATTGGGTCTCTCTATCATTTGTAGATTTCTATCTTTGGTATCATTGATTCTTGCCTCCATCTGGTCAGCCCTACTTCCTAATATTGTTAGTTCATTCTTCATCTCTTTTATTGAGTTCTTCAGCTTCAGAATTTCTATTTGGTTCCTTTTTTAAAGTTTCAATCTCTTTGGTAAAGTACTACTTTTGTTCATTAATTTTATTTATGAATTTATTAAACTGCCTGAGTTTTCTTGTATCTCGTTGAGTTTTTTCAGAACTGCAATCTTGAATTCTCTGTCATTTAAATCACATATTTCCATGTCTTTAAGTTTATTTACTTATTAAGTTAATATTTTTAATATTATTTCAGAGCTGCCTTGTTACCTTGGTTGTTCATAGTATTTGAAGAATTATTTCTCTGCCTAGGCATTTATGGAAATAAAATCTGCTTTGTTGTTGTTAAGAGCGATACTTCTTTTTAGTAGGTTGATAAGAAGAGGTCTTTCTTTTGTTTTCCAATAGGTGGCGCTGAAGTGCAAGTGTTTTTTATTTTTCTCTTGCACTGCAGCTCCAGCTTCTTTGATGTCTGCAGGGCAATGGAAAATACTCTATATTCTCTGGGGAGATGAGCATCTATCTCTATGACTAAGTCATCTCGGTCTAGGTTTCAGGGTCCCACCCTTATGGTGGTTGGTGGGCTTTGGAGCCCATGAAATCCCAGCGCTGACCCCAGAACCAGACGCTGCTGGCAGTTGTGGCACTTCCCGAGTTGTCCCAGTTACCCCACTGGGATCAGTGGTGATGGGTGGGGGCAGGGTCGGCTGAGAATGGCTGCTCCTGCATTTGTGGCTTTGTTCTTTTCCCGGTATTGGCAAGTGCCAGACCTCAGCTGCCTTGCCTCTGTTTCTCCACCCTGTTACTGGGATTAGCCTCAGTGAGTAACTACCAGTCAAGAACCATCTCTCTAGTTTCAGGGCTGCAAATAGTGTGGTCTGTAACCTAACACTCATGCTACAGTTGCTTCTGGGGCCCACAGCTAGCTCTGGGAAGGTGAGGGGAGACAGCAAGGCTCTGTGGCTTTGTTTTCTTCCTGACAATGGTGGTTGCTAGACCACAGCTGCCACTGGTCACTGTGTTCTCATCTCTGCCCTGGTCATTGGGTTCAGCTGCTATATGTACTGGCCATTCAGGTAGGAATGCTCAGGGCTACAGAGAGTGCATGCTGCAACCTGATTCTTCCCCTCTCCTGAGATCCACAGTGAGCTTTGGACTGCGTCTTTTGCACTCATCTCTGCTCTTCTCTCTTCCCACCTCCCATGTATTCTCTGATTTGCCCATCATCAGATATTTCAATATATGGGTTTCTCATAAGTGTTTATGTCTTGAGCAGGGAATCTTTTGTTGAATTATAGCTGTTCGACTTGTTGTAAATTCAAGGGGAGAGACCAGAGGGACCTATGACATCATGCTTCTCTATTTGCTCCTTCCATATTTTGATATCATTTACTTGCTAGAGAAAACAGAGCTCTATACAAAGTTAGCCACACTACAAGAATAATTCAAGTACTATAAGTGCGGAATCAGTTGAAAAGGAGTTCTGCATGATATCAGAGGAAAGAGAAATCACTCTTGGTCATTATGGTCAGGAAAAGATGACAATGTAGGGTTAAACAACCAATATCTTTGAGTGTTCTTCAAAATACAATACAAAATTGCATTTTTATTATTTTTAAGATTTTTATTCTTTTTAACTTTTTAAAAATTAAATTTATTGGGGTAACGTTCGATTTAATACAATTATATACTTTTTAAGGTGAATATTATAATTTGACACCTAAATATTCTATTCTGTGTTTACCACCCAAAGTCCAGTTTCCTTCAGTTACCCTCCCCATAACTCCTATATTTGACCCCCTTTACCATGTCTACCTCCCCATTTTTCAGCCACCCCCAGCCCTCTGGTAATCATGTCTATTGTCTATATCCATGAGTCTCTGCTTGTTTGTCCTGTTCATTTGTTGCTTTTAGGTTTATATCCCACATATAAGTGATATCATGTGATTTTCAACTTTTTCTGTCTGGTTTATTTCACTTAGCATGATTATCTCGAGGTTCATCCATGCAGTCGCAAATAGCAGTATTTCATCTCTTCTTATGGCTGAGTAATATTCCATTGTATATATGTGCCACAGCTTCTTTGGCCAATCATCTATCGTAGGGACGCTTCAGTTGCTTCCATGTCCTGGCCACTGTGAATAATGCTGCTATGAACATCAGTGAGCAAATTTCTTTTCGGATATCGGTTTTCAAGTCTTTGGGGATAAATACCCAGTAGAGGGATTGCTGGATTATATGGTTGATCAACTCTTAGTTTTTTGAGGAACTTCCATACTGTTTTCCATAGTGGCTGTACCAATTTGCAGTCCCAGCAGCAGTGTATGAGGGTTCCTTTTTCTCTGCATCCTCTCCAACATTTGTTATTACTTCCTGTTGATGATAGCCATTTTAACAGGCATGAGATGGTATCTCATTGTGGTTTTGATTTGCATTTCTCTAACAGGTAGCAATGTTGAGCATCTTTTCATATATTTTTGGCCATTTGTATGTCCTCCAGGGAGAAGTGTCTGTTCAGGTCCTCTGTCTATTTTTTGATTGGATCATTTTTTTGTTTTTGTTATTGAGTCGTATGAGTTCTTTGTATATTTTAGATATTAGGCCCTTATCGGAAGTGTTCCTTGCAAATGTATTTTCCCCATTGAGAGGGTAGTCTCTTTACATTGTTGACAATTCCTTTTGCTGAGCAGAAACTTTTTAGGTTGATATAGTCCCATTCATTTATTTTTGCTTTTACTTCCCTTGCCTTTGAGGTCAAATTCATAAAATCCTCTTTAAGTCCAAGGTCCTTGAGTTTCGTTCCCACGTTTTCTTCTATACATTTTATTGTTTCAGGTATTATATTCAGGTCCTTAATCCATTTTTAGTTGATTTTGGTGTGTGGTAATAGACAACTGTCTAGTGTCATTCTTTTGCAGGTGGCTTTCCCAGCACCATTTATTGAAGAGCATTTCCTTTCTCCACTGTATGTTTTTAGCTTTTTTGTTGAAAATTATTTGCCCATATCAATATGAGTTTATTTCTGGATGCTCGATTCTGTTCCACTGGTCTGTGTGTCTGTTTTGCTGCCAATACCATGCCCTTTTCATTATTGTCGCTTTGTAGTATAATTTGAAGTCGGGCAGAGTAATGCCTCCAGCCTCGTTCTTTTATCTCAGGATAGCTTTGGAAATTCGGGGTCTTTTGTGGTTCTATTGAAATCTGATTTTTTGTTCTATTTCTTTAAAAAATGCCAATGGGATTTTGATGGGGATTGCATTATATTTGTATAATGCTTTAGGTAATATGGTCATTTTAACTATGTTGATTCTTCCAATCCAAGAGCACAGAATATCTTTCCATTTCTTTGTATCTTCTTCGATTTCTTTTAATAGGGTCTTATAGTTTTCATTATATAGGTCCTTCACATGTTTTGTTAGATTTATCCCTAGGTATTTTATTCTTTTTGTTGCAATTGCAAAAGGAATTATTTTTTCCACTTCTTTTTCTGACACTTCTTTATTAGAGTATAGGAACACTATGGATTTTTGAACATTGATTTTGTATCCAGGAACTTTGCAAATACAGTATCCTGTATTTGCTTATTGTTTCTAGTAGAGAATCATGTCATCCGCAAATGGTGACATTTTGTCTTTTTCGTTTCCTATTTGGATGCATTTTATAACATTCTCTTGCCTGATTGCACTCTCTAGGACCTCCAATGTTATATTGAATAACAGTGGTGATAGTGGACAGCCTTGTCTTATTCCTGATCTTAGAGGGAAGGTTTTTAGTTTTTCACCATTAAGTATAATGTTGGCTGAGGGTTTGTCATATGTGGCCTTTGTTATGTTAAGATACTTTCCTTCTATACCAACTTCGTTAAGTGTTTTTATCATAAATGGATGCTGTATCTTGTCAAAGGCTTTTTCTGCATCTATTCATATGATCATAAGATATTATTTTATAATTTGTTTATGTGGTGTATCACATTAATCAATTTGTTGACTCATTCCTGTGCTCCTGCGATGAAGCCCAATTGATTGTGGTGTGTAATCTTTCTAAGATGTTGCTGTATTCGGTTCACTTGTATGTCACTTAGGATTCCTGCATATGCATTGATGAGAGATATTGGTCTGTAGTGTTCTCTTTTTTGTGTTATCTTTACCAGGTTTTTGTAGCAGAGTAATATTGGCCTCACAGAATGTGTTGGGAAGTATTTCCTCCTCTTCGATTTTTTGGAAGAAGTTGAGGAGAATAGGTATTAAATCTTTGAATGTTTGGTAGAATTCACTGGTGAAGCCACCTGGTCCTGGGCTTTTACTTTTTGGTAGGTTTTTGATGATTGTTTCAATTTCCATACAGCTGATCGGTCTATTTAGATTTTCTAGGTCTTCTTGATTCATTCCAGGAAGGTTATATCTTTCTAAGTACTGGTCCATTTCTTCTAGGTTATTCAATTTGGTATTTCATAGTATTCTTCTGTGATCCTTTGTATTTCTGCAGTGTCTGTCATAATTTCTCCTCTTTTATCCCTGATTTTGTTTATGTGTGTCCTTTCTCTTTTTTCTTTAGTGAGTCTAGGCAGAGGTTTTTCAATTTTATTAACCTTCTCGAAGAACCAGGTCTTTGTTGCATTTATTTTTTCAATTGATTTTTTTTTCCAATTTCATTTATTTCTGCTCTAATTTTGATGATTTCTTTCCTTCTGCTGACTTTAGGCCTCATTTGTTCTTCCTTTTCTAGTTTTTTCAGATAAAGCATTAGGTTGTTTATTTGGGCTCATTCTTGTTTTTGGAGATCAGTCTGTAATGACGTGAACTTTCCTCTTATGACTGCTTTTGCCGTGTCCCAAAAGTTTCAATATGTTGTACTATCATTATCATTCGTTTCTATGTATCACTTGATCTCTCTTTTTATTTCTTCCCTGACCCAGTTATTCCTCAGTAGCATGTTGTTTAATCTTCATGTATTTGTGGTTCTTCCTGATTCCTTTTTGCAGTTGATCTCTAGTTTCAAAGCATTATGATCAGAGAATATGGTTGGTATGATTACAACTCTCTTATATTTGTTGAGGCTGTCTCTGTGTCCCAGTATGTGGTCGATTCTTGAGAATGTTCCATGTGCACTAGAGAAGAAAGTATAAGCAGCTGTTGTGGAATGAAAGGCTCTGTAAATGTCAATTATGTCCAGTTTGTCTAATGTGTCATTTAAGGATGTTATTTCCTTATAGAATTTCTGTTTGGATGACCTGTCCATATCCGACAGTGGGGTGTTTAGGTCCCTACTACGATAGTGTTTTGGTCTGTTTCTTCCTTTAGTTCTATTAGTAATTGCTTTACATATTTCGGGGCTCTCTGATCGTGAGCATAGATATTAATGAGTGTTATGTCTTCTTGGTGCATGATTCCCTTTATCATTGTGAAGTGTCCCTCAGTATATTTATTTACCTTTTTGATTTTGAAGTCTATTTCGTCTGATATTAGTAATGCTACTCCCGCTTTTCTCTGAATGCCATTGCTTGAAATATCATTTTCCACCCTTTCACTTTTAATCTATATTTGTCTTTGGAGCTGAGATGTGTGTCCTGGAGACAGCATATGGTTGGGTTTTGTTTTTTGATTCATTCTGCAACTCTGTGCATTTTTATTGGTGAGTTCAGTCCATTTACGTTTAGGAAGATTATTGAAATATGAAGTCTTCTTATAGCCATTTTATCTTTTGCTTTCTGGTAGCTCGGTGTTTCCAATGCTTCCTTGTCCTTGTGTTTCTGTTTTCTTTATTTTGGTTGGTTTTTGTGGGTTTTGCCTCTGGTTCTTCTTGTTTTATGTTATATATTTCAGTTCTGAATCTTCCATGTGGTTGCCATTACAAATATGTAAAGGATAATTTTATATATACACAATTGTGCATTTTCTTCTGCACGTACCTTATCTCCATTCAACTTTGGGAATTTGGTTCTTTGAATCCTTCCCTTTAGAGTCATTATTGTCTCAATTAGTTCCTATGTATGCTGAATATTCATTATTATGTGGCTATAGCAATTCTCTTATTATTATTTAAGCTTATAATGCCCTGTTCTTAGTAAGTGTCACACTCCTCTACTTCTATTTGCCTGATAGTCACTTCACTTCTAATTATGGTTTTTTGTTTGTTTGTTTGTTTGTTTTGTTTTTTGTCATTTTGTTTTAGGTGAGCTGACACCTTTCAGAATTTCCTGTAGTGCAGACCTCGTAGTGGAGAATTTCCTCAATTTTTGTATGTCTGGAAAGTTCTTAATTTCTCCTTCATATCTAAAGGAGAGCTTAGCTGGATGCATTATTCTAGGCTGATAGTTCCTTTCACTTAATAGTTTAAATATTTGATTCTATTCCTTTCTGGCTTGTAAGGTTTGTGCTGAGAAATTCAATGATAATCTAATGGGTTTTCCTTTATAAGTTACCATCTTCTTTTCCCTTGCTGTCCTGAGATTTCTTTGTCGTTAATTTTTGATAACTTAATACAATGTGCCTTGGTGAAGGCCTTTTTGAGTTGAGATAATTGGATATTCTGTTGACTTCTTGAATTCCAAGCTCCAGCTTGTTCCTTTGATTTGGGAAATTCTCATCCACCATTTGTCTGAAAATGCTTTCTAGTCCCTGCTCCTTTTCCTCCCTTCGATAATGCCCATTATTCTTATGTTTCCTCTCCTGGTGGTATCAGCTAGTTTTTGTATTTCTCTTTCATTATTTTTCATTCTTCGGTTTCTTTCTTCTTTCTTCTGATTTATTTCTAGATTTTTGTCTTCGATATTCCTGATCCTTTGCTCCATTTGGGCGACTTTATTTCCCAGGCTTGCTATTTCATTTTTCAACTCTTGCAGTGTGTTCTTCATCTCCAGAATTTCTATTTCGTTCTTTTTGAGGGTTTCAATCTCCTTGCTCTGCTCATCTAGTTGTTTTTTCAGTTCCTGAAATTGTTAATATGACTCGTTTCAGATCCCACTGAGTTTTTTCAGAAGTAGCATCCTGAATTCTCTGTTACTTAGGTCACATATTTCTATGTCTGTAAGCTTATTTTCTGGAGATTTTTCTCATTCTTTCTGAGATGCCTTGTCGCCTTGGTTGTTCACAGTGTTTAATGGATTATTTTTTTTGCCTGGGCATTAATGGAAATGTATTCTGCTTTTTTCCCAGAAAAAAAAAAATTTATTATCTTAAGGTCTCTCTAGCCTGTTGCAAAGAAGGCATTTTTCTTTTGGTTTCCAGTAGGTGGTTTCTAAGCCTCTTGTATCCCTGCTTTGAATAAAGGCTTAATAATGCCTTTTTATTTTCTTATAGACATTTAATCACACTCACTACCCTCAGTTTCAGTCCCTGTCAGTGTTAGCAACAGTTTCAGCAGCGTTTGCTCAGAATGCCCTGGGCCTCCTTGGTGTTTCGTCTCTGAGAGTATGGGGGACGGGCCCTCTGGGTTAGGTGTTGGGCGCTGCAGCACAGCCTCATTTTTGCAACTGCGGCCAGTACAAATCAACTGTTGTTTCTCTGTCGGCTGCTTCTCTGCTTTCTGCCATGATGACTGGGCCCTTCCTCCAGCTGCGTGGAACTCAAAACTCTCCCAGACAGGGCTGCTCAGGGAACTTGCCTCACCTTCTCCCCCTCCCGCTTCTCCTACAGGTAAGGAAGCTCTGGTGGCTGTGAGAGGCAGTTTCTTTATTTCTCCCATTCCATTGCCTGACACCTGGGGTTCTGGCCTGTGGTAGCTCTTATGTGCAGATCCTATGTCTAGACGTGCTGGTGTGCAGTTTGGGTGTTTTTTGTTAAGTTTTAGATGTTCAGTCTATTGTTGTTTCAAGGGGAGAGATCTGGGGACTTTTCTCACTCTTCCATGTTTCTCCAAACTTTGCATCTTTATTATTGTTGGTGGCATATACAGTTCTCAATAATAGTTAACATTTATTGAGTGCTTACTCTGTCAAAAACCAATCAATATACTATATCACCTCTCAAATAACATGGTATATAAAATTTTATAGTTAAGTAGGTAGAGAATCTACTTTTGTGCTAGGAACTACATCAGTTATATATAAATTATTTCATCTAATCTGCTCAACTATCATGATATGGGTATTATCATTCTCATTTTACTGAAGGAGACACTGTGGCTCAGAGAGTTTCAGTAACACACATGGCAGCAGAGCAAGATTTCTAACCCTATTCTACCTGATGTCACAGTTCTAGTTTTATCTTATATGCTTAACTGGTCTCTTCTGGAAATTTTCTTTCTTCTATTAATTTGCTAAAAAAAATACTTTACTGATTCATTCTTTCCAGTCATCCTTGGGGCTAACACAAGGCAAAATTAGCATACTCAGTGGGCAGTAAGCCCATTGGCGGTTTTACCTCTCAGGTCATCCTGATGGCCATGAACAAGTCCAACAGCCTACGTCCTTCCCTCAGTTCTGAGAAGAAAATGACTTGTAGTCTGAGGACATCCATTTTTACATATAAATACGAAATGCCTTGCTAATAACCTACTAGGATTACTAAATTCTCATACTTATAACTAAAATTAATGGTAAACTCATTTACTGAGGTCTCTGATTTAGTATTCTTAGAACTTGAGCTGCTTCACATGTTGACTGAACACATGTTGATAGTTGTAATTCTTACAATTTAAGGGAGGGAGTTTTCTTATAATATTATCTTGAGTTGGTCACTTGGTTTCCAATTTCTACTCATCTCGATTTATTCAGATATTTTTACAATTACTGTTAGGTTTACTTTTGTAGATCATTTTGTTCTTGCATAACTAAAGTTGTAAATTTTAGACTCTCATTTCTTCATGGATTCTTCTTATCATTCAATTCTTTTTCTTTTCTTTCTTTCTTTTTAACTGAAAAGTGAGAATAAAAATTAAGAACTATCTAGATAAAGGGAAAGATTTTCAATGATTTCTAGCTTTCACTTGCCTTATAAATGTTAGATGAACATTTTGGCAGTTCAGAACATTTCTAGAGGGTAGATATTACAGTTGGCATATGCCAAACTCACAGATATGGAAGGCCAACCAAGGGATTTGCACATCCACAGATTTTGGTATACGCAGTGGTCCTGGAACCACTCCTCTGTGGGTATTGGAGGACAACTGTATTTTCCCTAATTTAAAGAAGAGAAAAATGAGGCCCAGAAAGATTAAGCGACTTGTTAACTTTTCAGAGCTAATAAGGAAATGAAATTACAACTCAGGTCTCCTGATTCCAAAACTGTGCTCCTTCTATTACATTATACTATCAATCCCAGAGTGTTTGCTATCTAATTCTCACCTGCAGATTTCTTTTCCTCTGCTTATTTGGCTGAATATAACTCTAATAATTACTGACCATATAGTAAAATTTAATTAGTGTTAACTTCGGGAAAACCAAATTCTATTATCAGGTATTCAAATATTACTAAGCTGTTAAACTGGTGTGTGAGTATTTTTTTGTTGTAAAGAATTTTTGGATGTAACAGCTTTTTTTTTTTTGCAACAAGATGTAACACATTTGTATTTCCAGGAATGAAATAGATACTAAGTAAACTGCTGTGGGTAACATGGCTCTAGATGTATACATTTGAATAAAGAATAAGAAAAAGAAAAAAAAGCTTTGACTTTGGAATTTCTTGCAGGCATTCTGCAAAGGCTCACTGATCTTGGAACATTTGGATGTCTCTTACTGCCAACAGCTATCAAATGAGATTATTAAAGCACTGGCCATTTATTGCAGTAACCTCACATATCTCAGCATCGCTGGCTGTCCAAAGGTATGCGCAGAAGTCAGAGCTCAGACATGTAAAACTGAAGTACTGCCAAAGAACTCAGGCAGGGTAGCAGTTCAGGGGTTGGATTCATCATAGAACTTGTTTTCTTTGCCATGTCTTAGGTATTCATTAGATTTTTTTTCTTTCCCCAATTGGAAATAGCTTTATGATTTTATTTGTGTCAATATAGAATTTTTAAAAAGTTTAAAACAATCCTCACACAAATATAAAAATGTGTCAAAGATATATTTAATTCATTAATGAGAAAACCAGCAAAATGGTAAAGCCAGTTCATAGAGCATTTGATCAAACTGAGTATTTATAGTAACTAAAGAAAGAATGTTGGAATGTATTTTTGGGTTAGATCCAAAATTGGTTAATGACCTATAAGGTAATAAATCTATAACCTTGGAGCTATAGTTTCTACCAGACAAAAATAATTTGCATCTCTCTTGTACAAAAATACAATAAGTTATAACATGTAACTTTACTGAGTTTTGGCCCTAATATAAATAATTTATCAAACAAAAGCATAATTCTATATGGAATTCCTCAGATGAGCCTGTTAATGTTCCAGTATGACACTGAAAGTACATACAATCATCTTTCGTCTTATTTTGAAGTATTCAACGATTTTCCTTGATACTTGTTTATAAAAGAAATATGTACTCATTGTAAACTATTTGGACTACATATAAAATCATAAAGGAGAGAATAAAAATCCATTGTCATACCATGATCCAGACATAACCCTTTGTTGACATTTTATACTTATTCTTCTAGAATTTTTTTCTATGTACAGAGATTAGAAGTAGTTATAGAAGGTCTTTAAAAAACAAGAGACTCATACTTTCCAAAATACATTGTAACCTACTTTCTTTTCTCTTAATATGCTATGGACATGTTTCTGTGTCAAGAAATAGAGGTTTCAGGGTCTGGATTAATGTGGCAGATTGAATATACACATAAAAATTATTCCCTTTTGAAACCCTACCAAAACTGCAGAAGGATGAGGGCCCACATTGATAGGGAAAACAAGAGAAGACAAAAGCAACAAAAAATTTAGAAGTCTAAAATAGATGGACTAATTTAGCAGACCAAATATAGAGTTGTTTTTTTGTTGTTTTTTTTTTTCAAAATGATTATTTTATTATCTTTCATGGCTTCTATGATTCAGAAATTCAGGGAAGGCTCTGTTGTGTGGTCCTGCCTTTGAGATCTCTCATGTGGTTATGATCACATGGGAGCAGGAGCTAAACCAGTGGAAATGGCTAGCCATCTCTCTCCTCATATATTTCTAGGACATCTCCTTTTAGTCTCTTTGTATTATCAGACATGGCAGCCTTAAGGCATTTGAAATGAGTACATTAAGGCTGAGGGCCTTAAAAATGACTATTTCAGTAAATAAGTTGGAAGCTGCCTCACCTTCTTTGAGATAACTCAAAATTCACACATCTTTTTTCTTCAGGTGTACAACACAGTAGTTATACATTTATGTAACTTATGAAGTGATCACTTCAATAAATCCAGTACTCATCTGACAGCATATATAGTTATTACAATATTATTGACTATATTTACCATGCTATACTCTACATCTCCATGACTATTTGTACCTCTTAATCCACTCCCAATTTCACCCACTCCCTCAACCCCCTCCTATCTGACAATCATCAAAATGTTCTCTGTATCTATGTACTTGTTTCTGTTCTGTTTTTTCCTTCATCCTGTTCTCTAGAGTCTACATGTAAGTGAAATCACATGACATTTGTCTTTCTTGTATGATTAACTTCCCTTAGCACAATATCCTCTAGGCATTCATCTTGTTGCAGATGGCAAGATTTCAACCTTTTTTAAGGCCAAGTAATATTCCATTGTATATATTTACCACCTCTTCTTTATTTGTTCATCCACTGATGAACTCCCAGGTTGCCCCCATACCTTGGCTACTGTAAATAATGCTGCAATGAACATATAGATTCAAATGTCCCTTCGAAGTAATGTTGTGGGTTTCTTTGGATAAATAAGTGGGATTAGTGGGGTTTTTTTTTTTTCTCTTCTTATAGCCTTTATTTTAAAGTCTATTTTGTCTGGTATAAATATTGCTACCCTACCTTTTTTTCCTCCAATTTTATGAAATATCTTTTTCCTTCCCTTTACTTTTAGTCTGTGTGTTTCTTTTGATCTGAAGTAAGTCTATTGTAGCTAGCGTATGTAAGAGTTTTATTTTCTTATGCATTCAGTCAACCTATGTCTTTGATTGGAGCATTTAATCCATTTACATTTAAAGTAATTGTTCATAGGTATGTAGATATTGCCATTTTATTATTCACATTTTTTATCTTTTTTTTCTTCTTTTTAAAGAAGTCCTTTTAATATTTCTTATATTAGTTCGGTGTTGATGAACTCCTTTAGCTTTTTCTTGTCTGAGAAGCTCTTTATCGTTTGATTCTTAATGATAGTTTTGCTGGTTAGAGTAATCTTGGTTATAGATCCTTACTTTTCATCACATTGAATATTTTGTGCCAGTCCCTTTGGCCTGCAAATTTTCTGTTGAGAAATTAGCTGACAGTTTTATGGGAGCTCCCTTGTAGTTAATTAGATGCTTGTCTCTTACTGCTTTTAAGAGTCTCTCTTTGTCTTTAACTTTTAGCATCTTAATCATGATGTGTCTTGGTGTGGGTTTCTTTGGGTTCATCTTGTTTGAGACTCTCTGTGCTTCCTCGGCTTGTATGTCTATCTCCTTTGCTAGATTATAGAAGTTTTCCATTATTATTTTTTCAAGTAAGTTTTCAAATCCTGCTCTTTCTCTTCTCCTTCTGGTACTCCTATGATAGAAATGTTGGTATGCTTGATGTTGTACCAGCGGCCCTTTAAATTATACTCATTTAATTTTTTTTTTATTTTTGCTGTTCTTATTGGCTATTTTCTTCTACCTTATCTTCTAAATCACCTATCCAGTCCTCTGCTTCATCTAATCTACTATTGATTTACTCTAATGTATTCTTCATTTCAGTTATTGTATTCTTCATTTCTAACTGTTTTTTATATTTTTTATCTCAATTTTTGTTTTCTACTCTTTGTTGAAGTTCTCACTGAGTTCATCTACTCTTCCCCTAAGTTCATTTAGCATCCTTATAACCAGTGATTTGAACTCTGCATCTTTAGATTGCTTATCTCCATTTTGTTTAGTTCTTTTTGTGGAGCTTTGTTATGTTCTTTCATTTGGGACATATTTTCTTGTCTTCCCATTTTGGCTGCCTCTTTGTGTTTGTTTCTATGTATTAGGTAGAACTCTTACATCTCTCATATCCACTAGGTATCCTGTGGGGCCCAATGGTACAGTCTCTCTGGTCACCTAAGCTCCAGGTGTGTCCCATATATGGGTTGTGTGTGCCCTCGTGTTGTAGTTGAGCCTTGGTGGCTGTTTGCATGTCAATGAGAGAGATTGACTTTCAAGCTATTTTTTGTGAGAACTGGCAGTGACTACAGCGGAGAAGCTGTTGAGCTGGAGCTGACCCTATGAAACAGGATATGCTTTAGCAGGGCTCTGGTGCCTGCCCAGTCTTCTCTTTAGGTGTGTCATTTGTGAAGGTGGTTGGGTGGTGCTCCAGTGTGGTCTGAAGCTGGCCACCAGGAGTGTTGGATCTGGGGCCTCTTGGGAGGTGCTCTGGTGCATACCAAGATCAGCTACTGCCTCTGCCCTGCCCAGGGCCACTTGGTATGAGGTACAAAATGATCTGCAGATAGTTGCCACTTTTTCTAGGCTTAAAGGTGCTTGGGAGAGGCTAAGGTACAAAGTGAAGCTAGCTGCCATAAGTGCCAGGCTTGGGACTGCTTAGAAAGAGATACCAGGCACAATGAGGCTAGATGCTGCCTGTTTGAGGTTTATAAACCTTTGAGAGCTTTTAAGAAAGTCTTCAGCATGAGCCAAGACAGGCTATTTGTAAGAAAAAGCCACTGGAAACGGCTTCAGTGCACCCACAAGTTGGGTGTGGTAGGATCTCAGAGAATCACCAGGGCAGTGTGAATGTTCTTAGCCATGTTGATGGAGACTCAGATATGGCATCCACTTGTGCAGGCTGGGTGAGGGATAGTTTCAACAAAGGAAAAATGGATTCTGCTGCCTTTCTGTCTGAGAGAAAACTGTCCCTCCAGCCCTTGCCCTGAAGCTAGACAATTTTGTTTTTGAGAGTTAAGTAAAAATATTTCGTTATCTTTTAAAAGTTAATTAATTGATTTTTTATGATGACATTTGTTAATGAAATCCAGTAAGTTTCAGCTATGTATTTTAACAGTAAGGCATATATACATATATTTACATTGTATAGTCACCTCCCATAGTTGGGTTTCGTTCTATCACCACATACATATTTGACCTCTTTCACCCCATCTACCTCCACTCTAACCCCTCCACCCTACCCTCTGATAACCACTAGTCTAGTGTCCATGTCCATGAATCTCTGTTTGTTTGTCCTGTTCGCTTGTTGCTTTTAGGTTTATATCCCACATATAAGTGATATCATGTGATTTTCAACTTTTTCTTTCTGGCTTATTTCACTTAGCATGATTATCTTGAGGTCCATCCATGTTGTCGCAAATGACAGTATTTCATTTTGTCTTATGGCTGAGTAATAGTCCATTGTATATATGTACCACAGCTTCTTTATCCAATTATCTATCGTAAGGCACTTCGGTTGCTTCCATGTCCTGGCCACTGTGAATAATGCTGCTATAATCATCGGTATGCAAATATCTTTTTGGATATGAATTTTCATTTAATTTTTTTAAAATTAATTTATTTATTTTAATTAGTTTCAAGTATTGAGATATGAGTTTTCAAGTCTTTGGGACAAATACCCAGAAGAAGGATTGCTGGATCATATGTTAGATCAATTATTAGTTTTTTGAAGAAACTCTATACTGTTTTCCATAGTGGCTGTACCAATTTCTAGACCCACCAGCAGTGTATGAGAGTTCCTTTTTCTCTACATCTTCTCCAACATTTTATTACTTGTCCTTTGATTATAGCTATTCTAACAAGAGATGGAATCTCGTTGTGGTTTTGATTTGCATTTCCCTAATAGCTAGCAATGTTGAGCATCTTTTCATATGTTTGTTGGCCATTTGTATGTCTTTTTGGGAGTGTCTGTTCAGGTCCTCTGCCCATTTTTTGATTGGATCATTTGTTTTGTTGTTTTTATTGAGGTGTATATTTTGGATAATAGAACCTTATTGGCTGCATTACTTGCAAAAACATTTTTTCAATTCAGATGTTTGTCTTTTACCTGGTTTATGGTTTCTTTTGCTGAGCAGAAGCTTTTTAGTTTGATGTAGTCCCATTCATTTATTTTAGCTTTTACTTACCTTGTCTTTGAGGTCAAAGTCATAAAATCCTTCTTAAGTCTATGATCCTTGAGTTTAGTCCCTATGTTTTCTTCTAGGCATTTTATTGTTTCAAGTCTTATATTCAGGTCCCTAATCCATTTTGAGTTAATATTGGTGTGTGGTAATAGACAACAGTCTAGTGTCATTCTTTTGCAGATGGCCTTCCATGTTTTCCAGCACCATTTATTAAAGATGCTTTCCTTTCCCACAGTTATGTTTTTGGCTTTTTTGTTGAAAATCATTTGCCTATATCAATATGGCTTTACTTCTGGACTCTCCATTCTGTTCTATGGTCTGTGTGTCTGTTTTGCTGCCAATACCATGCCCTTTTGATTACTGTCGCCTTGTAGTATAATTTGAAGTCGGGCAGAGTGATGCCTCCAGCCTTGTTCTTTTATCTCAGGATGGCTTTGGAAATTCGGGGTCTTTTGTGGTTCCATTGAAATCTGATTTTTTTGTTCTATTTCTTTAAAAAATGCCAATGGGATTTTGAGGCGGATTGCATTAAATTTGTATAATGCTTTAGGTAATATGGTCATTTTAACTATGTTGATTCTTCCAATCCAAGAGCACAGAATATCTTTCCATTTCTTTGTATCTTCTTCGATTTCTTTTAATAGGGTCTTATAGTTTTCATTATATAGGTCCTTCAAATGTTTCGTTAGATTTATCCCTAGGTATTTTATTCTTTTTGTTGCAATTGTAAAAGGAATTATTTTTTCCACTTCTTTTTCTGACACTTCTTTATTAGAGTATAGGAACACTATGGATTTTTGAACATTGATTTTGTATCCAGGAACTTTGCAAATACAGTATCCTGTATTTGCTTATTGTTTCTAGTAGTGTTCTTGTGAAGTCTTTAGGGTTTTCTATATAGAGAATCATGTCATCCGCAAATGGTGACATTTTGTCTTTTTCGTTTCCTATTTGGATGCCTTTTATAACATTCTCTTGCCTGATTGCACTCTCTAGGACCTCCAATGTTATATTGAATAACAGTGGTGATAGTGGACAGCCTTGTCTTATTCCTGATCTTAGAGGGAAGGTTTTTAGTTTTTCACCATTAAGTATAATGTTGGCTGAGGGTTTGTCATATGTGGCCTTTGTTATGTTAAGGTACTTTCCTTCTATACCAACTTCGTTAAGTGTTTTTATCATAAATGGATGCTGTATCTTGTCAAAGGCTTTTTCTGCATCTATTCATATGATCATATGATATTATTTTATAATTTATGTGGTGTATCACATTAATCAATTTGTTGACTCATTCCTGTGCTCCTGCGATGAAGCCCAATTGATTGTGGTGTGTAATCTTTCTAAGATGTTGCTGTATTCGGTTAACTTGTATCTCACTTAGGATTCCTGCATATGCGTTGATGAGAGATACTGGTCTGTAGTGTTCTCTTTTTTGTGTTATCTTTACCAGGTTTTTGTATCAGCGTAATATTGGCCTCATAAAATGTATTGGGAAGTGTTTCCTCCTCTTCGATTTTTTGGAAGAAGTTGAGGAGAATAGGTATTAAATCTTTGAATGTTTGGTAGAATTCACTGGTGAAGACACCTGGTCCTGGGCTTTTACTTTTTGGTAGGTTTTTGATGATTGTTTCAATTTCCATACGGCTGATCGGTCTATTTAGATTTTCTAGGTCTTCTTGATTCATTCCAGGAAGGTTATATCTTTCTAAGTACTGGTCCATTTCTTCTAGGTTATTCAATTTGGTATTTCATAGTATTCTTCTGTGATCCTTTGTATTTCTGCAGTGTCTGTCGTAATTTCTCCTCTTTTATCCCTGATTTTGTTTATGTGTGTCCTTTCTCTTTTTTCTTTAGTGAGTCTAGGCAGAGGTTTTTCAATTTTATTAACCTTCTCGAAGAACCAGGTCTTTGTTGCATTTATTTTTTCAATTGATTTTTTTTTCCAATTTCATTTATTTCTGCTCTAATTTTGATGATTTCTTTCCTTCTGCTGACTTTAGGCCTCATTTGTTCTTCCTTTTCTAGTTTTTTCAGATAAAGCATTAGGTTGTTTATTTGGGCTCATTCTTGTTTTTGGAGATCAGTCTGTAATGACGTGAACTTTCCTCTTATGACTGCTTTTGCCGTGTCCCAAAAGTTTCAATATGTTGTACTATCATTATCATTCGTTTCTATGTATCACTTGATCTCTCTTTTTATTTCTTCCCTGACCCAGTTATTCCTCAGTAGCATGTTGTTTAATCTTCATGTATTTGTGGTTCTTCCTGATTCCTTTTTGCAGTTGATCTCTAGTTTCAAAGCATTATGATCAGAGAATATGGTTGGTATGATTACAACTCTCTTATATTTGTTGAGGCTGTCTCTGTGTCCCAGTATGTGGTCGATTCTTGAGAATGTTCCATGTGCACTAGAGAAGAAAGTATAAGCAGCTGTTGTGGAATGAAAGGCTCTGTAAATGTCAATTATGTCCAGTTTGTCTAATGTGTCATTTAAGGATGTTATTTCCTTATAGAATTTCTGTTTGGATGACCTGTCCATATCCGACAGTGGGGTGTTTAGGTCCCTACTACGATAGTGTTTTGGTCTGTTTCTTCCTTTAGTTCTATTAGTAATTGCTTTACATATTTCGGGGCTCTCTGATCGGGAGGATAGATATTAATGAGTGTTATGTCTTCTTGGTGCATGATTCCCTTTATCATTATGAAGTGTCCTTCAGTATATTTATTTACCTTTTTGATTTTGAAGTCTATTTCGTCTGATATTAGTACTGCTACTCCCGCTTTTCTCTGAATGCCATTGCTTGAAATATCATTTTCCACCCTTTCACTTTCAATCTATATTTGTCTTTGGAGCTGAGATGTGTGTCCTGGAGGCAGCATATAATTGGGTTTTGTTTTTTGATTCATTCTGCAACTCTGTGCCTTTTTATTGGTGAGTTCAGTCCTTTTACGTTTAGGAAGATTATTGAAATATGAAGTCTTCTTATAGCCATTTTATCTTTTGCTTTCTGGTAGCTCGGTGTTTCCAATGCTTCCTTGTCCTTGTGTTTCTGTTTTCTTTATTTTGGTTGGTTTTTGTGGGTTTTTCCTGTGGTCCTACTTGTTTTATGTTATATACGACAGTTCTGAATCTTTGGCATGCGGTTACCATTATGAATATGTAAAGGATATATACATACAGTCTCCCATTTTCTGTGCACATGCCTTATCTCCATTCCCCTTTGTTAATTTGCATCTTTGAATCTTCCCCTTTTCAGTCATTTTTGTTAATTTGTCCCTATGTATATTGATCGTTCATTACTATCTTGCTATAGTAATTATCTTCTTATTGTTTACTCTTATAATGCTCTATTCTTAGTAAGTGTTGCACTCCTCTGATTTTATCTGTCTGCTAGTTGCCTTACTCCTAATTATGTATTTTTGTTGTTGTTGTTATTTTGTTTTAGGAGAACTGGTTCTGTTCAGTATTTACTTTAATGCAAGTCTTATATTGGAGAATTCCTTCAGTTTTTGTATGTCTGGAAAGGTCTTTATTTCTCCTTCATATTTTAGGAAAACTTAACTGGATGCATTATTCTTGGCTGGTAGTTCCTTTCATTTAATAGTTTGAATATTTGATTCCACTCCTTACTGGCTTGCAAGATTTGTGCCTAGAAGTCCAACGATAATCTAATGGGTTTTCCTCGATAAATTACCGTTTTCTTTTACCTAACTGCCCTGAGAATTCTGTCTTTGTTGTTGATTTTTGATAATTTTAATACTCTGTGTCTTGGTGAAAGCCTTTTGGGGTCAAGATAATTGGGTGTTCTGTTGACTTCTTGAATTCCAAGCTCCAGCTCATTCCTTAGATTTGGGACATTCTCATCAACGAATTGTCTGAAAATGCTTTCTAGTCCCTGCTCCATTGAATCCCTTCAATAATGCCCATTATTCTTTTGTTTGTTCTCCTGGTGGTATCAGCTAGTTCTTGTATTTCTCTTTCATTATTTTTCATTCTTCGATTTCTCTCTTCTTCCTTCTGATTTATTTCTAGATTTCTGTCTTTGATATCACCTATCCTTTTTCAATTTGGTCAACTCTATTTCCCAAGCTTGCTATTTCATTTTTCAAAAATTGCAGTATTTTCTTCATCTCCGGAAGTTCTATTTGGTTCCTTTTGAGGGTTTCAATCTCCTTGCTAAAGTACTCATTCTGCTCATCTAGTTGTTTTCCAGTTCCTGAAATTGTTGATATGAATTGTTTTATATCTACCTGAGTTTTTTCAGAAGTACCATTCTGAGTTCTCTGTCATTTAAGTTGTATATTTCTATGTCTGTAAGCTTATTTTCTGGAGATTTTTCTCTTTCTTTCTGAGATGCCTTGTCACCTTGGTTGTTCACGGCATTTAATGGACTATTTCTTCACCTGGGCATTAATAGAAATGTATTCTGCTTTTTTTCCAGGAAAAAAATAATATTTATTATGTAAAGGTGTCTCTAGCCTGTTGCAAAGAAGGCGTTTTTCTTTTGGTTTCCAGTAGGTGGCGTCTAAGCTTCTTGGATCTCTGCTTTACAAAAAGCCTTAATAATGTCTTTTTTTTTTCTTATAGATATTCAATCATGCTCACTACCCTTAGTCTCAGTCTCTGTGTTAGTGATTTTTTTCAGTGCTTTTGTTCAGATTCCCCTGGGGCTCTGCACGGTGTTCCATCTCAGAGGACATGGGTGAAGGGGCCCTCTAGTTTGGGGGATGCGGGCCGTGGCTCCACCTTGAATTTTGCAACCAGAGCTTGTAATAATCAATTGTTGTTTCTCTGCCATCCCCACTTCTCTGCTTTCTACCCTGAACACTGGGCACTGCTGTGGGCCACATGGAACTCACAGCTCTGTCAGGCAGGGCTGTTCAGGGAACCTGCCACACCTTCCACCCTCCCCCTCCTCCTGTAGGGAATTCTGGCTACAAGGGGCAGATTCTTTATTTCTCCCAATCCACCACTGGACACCCAAGATTCTGACCTGTGGTAGTTCTTATTCGCTGATTCCTCACTCAGACATGCTATGTGCAGTTTGGGTGTTTTTTGTTGAGTTTTAGATGTTCAGCTTATTGTTGTTTCAAGGGGAGAGATATGGGGATGTCTCTCACTCTGCCATGTTTCTGACTGTCAGTTGTAATTTTAATGTGGTCATGGGAGGAAGCAAGCACAGCGTTTTCCTACTGCGCCAACTTAACCACGAGCCCTGTCAATTACATCACAATAAAACTAGAGAAATAAAATAATACAATCTGCATTCCCTAACTATAATGCAATAAAGCTAGAAATTAATAGCTCCCCACCCCTAAAGAAAAGGTCTGAAGCTAGACAATGTAGTTCCTTCTCGTATGTCCCTGGCACTTTTCAAGCTGCTGCCCAGCACTGGACTTCAGAGAGAGTGAATCTCTCGGCAAGTAAGTTCTGGGCTTGGGCCTTTTAGGAGGCAATGGAACTCCAACCACCCATCATCTCACTCAGCCACAATCTCTGCTGTTTTTCACAGCCAGAAGTCATGGGGAATATCTTCTTGGCACCGGAGCCCCGGGCTGGGGAGCCTGATGTGGGGCTAGTGCTTCTTGCTCCTCAGAGGGGCCTCTGCAGATGAGATTTCCTTCCTGATTTTTAACTGCCACACATGGGTGTGGGACCAGTCCATTCTATGTCTCCACCCCTTATAACAGCAGAGATAGCTTAGCATCGTAAGCCAACAGTAGAGATAGCTGGGACATAATTTTTATTTACACCATAGTCTTCAAACTTGGCAGCATTGTGTACCTCTGGAGCTGGGTTTACAGGGTGGCTAAAATAAGGAAGATGGATTAAAAATTCTTGCGAAGTAAATAGATCTCTAGATCTCCCCTACTCTACATCTCTGGGCAACTTCTCCTCCCTACCATTACCAGAAGATTGGGTATTTATTTCCTAGAGCCAGATTACTCAAACTTGGCATTTTTGATCTTTTGGATGAGATAATTCTCTGTAGTAGCTGGTGGTTCTGTGCACTGTAGGATGTTTAATACCATCATTACCCTTTACCCACTGTATGTCAGTAGCTCCCAGGCTCCTAAACCTCCAGTCATGGCAATAATAAATGTCTCTAGACATTGCTAAATGCCCTCTGGGGGAATGCAAAATCATTCTACTATCTTCTCTGCAGATAGTAAAACTGAGGGTTGCTGAGCTGGGAGACATCATGTATAACTGAGAACTTGGGTACAAAAGTGAAAACAGGAATTAAGTGACTAAATGCTGAATGCAGAGACCCTCAAGCACCTTTTTAACACAGCATTCAGAATTTGGCTGTCAGATGTCTCCCTCCAGGCAGGAGACTGGAAGATTCTTTTCTGGGGACTCTGACTAGCTCAAGATGAAAGACTGAAAAATATTGACCTTTGGGGTTTTCCCGACAAATAACTCATTAAGACCATCGAAGCTTAAAATAGAGAAGGCCCACATCATGCACTCAGACCTCCACCATCAATCATGAGCAGTCAGTTAAGAATTATCAGACATAAGAGAAAAGCCCCTAAAGTGGAAGATAAAGATCAAAACAAACTGACAGGAAAAACTTGGTAGAAGCAAAAATTGCAGAGGGAAGAAAACTAAAAAATCTTTTGAAAAAATCCTCAGAAGTTGCAAGATTAACATTGTTCTCTTTTGTTGTATACACTGATGGGTTTCTCTTTACTAAAGCGTCATTTACACTCTTAAGATGCCCTGCATTCTAGCTAGCCTAAAAGTATAGCTTCTCAGTTGTTTAGTTTATATGGTGAGATGCTAGAACCACCTAATTCCTCCATAGTTTAGGAGGAAGAGGCAGTGGTGGAAAAGATGTGGTAAATCATGACAAAATTAATCTAGAAAGTTCACAGCAAATTCTTTTTATTTAATATGTATTTGTAGAACTAGGGAAACCAGATGTCTTTCTGGCCAGCATCATCTGTTTCTAGAAGCAAGTGGGGTCAAGGAACTCAGCACCCAAACAGCACTGATCATGGACCCTCTGCAGCCTGAGCAGTCACAACTTGCAGGGTTTGTGCTTTCATTGCACACAAACATGTGGACACATGGGCAACACATGGCTCACTGTAAACTGTGCTGGCTAAAAAGCAGACACATATGGAGACTGGGCTTTATAGTGCTCTACTAATTAAGGAGGAAAGTTGGAGAATGAGCAAAAGAAAGACTCCAATGAGAACAGAAATTGAGGTAGAGGATTTTTTTTTTTTTTCCTCGAGAAACTAAGGGAACTCCTTCTATTAACTGTGCAGTGGACACTGTCCTGCAGCCTAGAAACTAAGGAGGGTGTTATACAAATATTATGAAATAAATCACCCTACATCAAATATCTAGGGTGAGAAAAAAAGAATAGATTATTTCAGAATCTCAGTGTAAGGGAGAAGGGTTTAGTTTTACCATCTATGCAAATCAAATAAGTATCCTGATTCAGAAGATGTGGTGACAATAACTTGGGCTAATATGAAAACTCCTTGTCCAGAAACCATAAGGCTGTGGTCCAGTCTAATATATTCCATCTATATTGCTTTTGATGAGCTAAAAACACATTAGTCTCATTCTAGACTAGATTTCCAAAAAGCCCATGAATAAATCTTGAATGGTCACCTTATCCATCTCCTGGAAGGCCAGCTCTTCCTTGCAACCAGTTCACCTCCAAGATCAGTGAGCAGTGCTGTGACCTCATTCTACCCAGCACTAAAATGGGAATAACATAATCTCTGCTCAATAGGACTGAGATTAGGATTCTGTATCTGGGAGTCAAGAATATAGCCAGTTATCTCTACTTCTAATTCTCAGCCTCTATTAGTCACAACAACCTCGCCTCAGTCATTGAATATCTTGAGCTTCTGATCCACAGAAAATGTCAGGCTCCTTTTTAGCTTCTCCAGTATCAATAAAACTTACCACTTTGAGCTCCACCTGTCCTGGACTTTTCAATTTCCTCATTTTCTTTCCTTTTTTTCCCCTATAATTCTAAGGGCGTTTTTTGTTCATTTGTTTTCAATGGAATCATATCCTCAGAGACAAACACAGTGAGGCAGGAATGTCTGAAAGCATTTTTGTAAGAATCAGTTGCAATGTTAAACCTTTGTTCTGAGCATGTTCTGGAACACAGGGCATGCTTAGACAGTGACGTGTATTTTTCCAAACTTAAAAAGTGTACATTTCAAATTGAAGGGTTTTTCTGCATAATTGTCTCAACTTTGTTAAAAACAAGAGTCAAGCCTCATGGCAAGTTTTTAGAATGTTCACACATTTACAGTAAGAGATTAAATTCAGTTGGAAAACAAATTTCTTTGGGAAAAGTAATCAGTTGATTCTGCAGTGTCTCAGTTCAGCTATAAATTCAAAAGCTAGATCCTGAGTGTGAAATAATCTTAAGTAGTGGAGTTGAATTACTTCTGCAGAACATTTGAGCAAACTTTCAAGATGTTAGAATCCTCAGCAGAATTTCACAGAGTGAGATTCATGTAGTCCCTGTAGCTTCTGCTCTTCTTTCTCCACCCTGCCTACAAAAATCTGTCTCACATACTTGTCCTTTGATAGAACCATGTTACTTCACACGCAAACCATCAGTGGTGTCCAGATCCTTTCTCTTAGCAACCTGAATCTGTCTACAGGTTAATTTTAGAGGAGATATATATATATATGATGGAATGTTATTCAGCCATAAAAAAAATATATATATATGATGGAATGTTATTCAGCCATAAAAATATATATATATATGATGGAATGTTATTCAGCCATAAAAAATATATATATATTATGGTTTTGTAACATGTGATGTCATAAATCCCATTACTACAGCATTTCACAAGTTACTCATATTGATGTGACAGGTATTATTAAGGAAATTTTGATGAAGTTTCCCATCCATACCAGAGAACCCTAAAAAGGACAGCAAGATCACAGATTCTGTTGGAGTCACCTGAAACATACATTTTATTGTTCTGGAGACACTTAGGTCACTAACTTGAGTTATAGACTTATCATGTGATAAGCTGATTAAAGAGAATTTGCAGGGATCCTGATTCTGTTCATTATAGACTAAACGTTTTTGTCCCCCCAAAATGTGTGCCCTCAAAATCCATGTTGAAATCTTCATTCCCAATGTGATAGTATGAGATGAGGCTTTTAGGAAGTAATTAGTTTTAGATTGAGGTCACAAGGGTGGAGCTCCTAAGATGAAACTAGTATCCTTATAAGAATAGGAAGAAACTAAAGCTCTCTTTGCCATGTGAGGATATAGCAAGAAGGTAGCTATCTGCAAACCAGACATTGAATCTCTGGGCACCTTGATCTTGGTCTTCTCAGCCTTGAGAACTGTGAGAAATAAATGTCTGTTGTTTATATTACCCAGTCTATGGTACTTTATTATAGCAGCCCAAACTTACTAGTATACTATTCTTCCCTGGGATAGAGTTTACCATTCATCAAAATAATCAATACTTACTTTGGCTGTGTGTTAAGATTACTGACTCAGCAATGGAGCTGTTATCGGCAAAATGCCATTACCTACACATCTTGGATGTTTCTGGTTGTATCCTGCTTACTGACCAAACGCTTGAGAATCTTCAGATAGGCTGCAAACAACTTCGGATCCTAAGGATGCAATACTGCAGACTTATTTCCAAGTAAGTATGTACCTGAATATGAAAAGCTTTGAGAATTGTTTTTTGAGAAAACAGCATATGTGACTATGGCATTCATAATACATAGTGGCTATCAGAGTTAAGAAGTTACATTTTATTTTTTGCCTAATTGAAACTTTGAGCTGAACCAAGGAAAGCTCTCTTCTAAAATGGTCTCTGTGGTTTCATATACCTTTCCCAGTAGCCCTTCTACTTTAAGCACTTCTCCTTCCTTGACCTTGCAGATGTCCAAAACCTTAACTCTCCTTTTGTAGAATTATGCTAGCTCTTCCTTTCCTCATCTCTCAAAACATTTTCATTCAGTTAATCTCCTGTAGGGATTAAGAAATAATTGGATTAATCCAGCTCACAATTAATTACAAATTATTAACAGTCATCCTAAGCCCCATCTTTCCATAAACTATTTGCTTGATAGTTGCTTTTCATTTAACTAGAGATTTCCTGCAAGATCTAGGGCTCAGAGTAAGATATTCTGACTTGATTGCTACAGGCCAAATATCTGTTTCCTTAATTCACAAAATGTTTCCATTGAAATAACAGTTGGGTAAATAAGCAATCAATGAAGGTAGAGAAAGTATAGAGTGTCTACCCTGTGAGATTTTATTTTATTAAATTTATTGGTATGACACTAGTTAATAAAATTATATAGGTTTAAAGTGTACAATGCAATATGTATATTGGATTCTGTGTTCACTACCCAAAGTTAAATTTCCTTCTGTCACCATATATTAGATCTCCCCTTACCTTTACCTATCTTCCCCGTCTCTCCTTCCTTCTGATAACCACTAAACTGTTGTCTGTGACCATGAATCCGTTTCTTTGTCTTGCTCATTTATTGCTTTCGGTTTTATATTCCACATATGAGTGAAATCATATAGTTCTTGACTTTTTCCATCTGATTTATTTTGCTTAGCCTAATTTTGTCAAGATACATCCATGTTGTCACAAATGGCAGTATTTCATCTTTCTTATGGCTGAGTAATATTCCACTGTATATATATGTACCACATCTTCTTTTCCAATCATCTATCAGAGGATACTTCAGTTGTTGCTATGTATTAGCCATCATGAATAATGCTGCAATGAACATCGGGGTGCATATGTCTTTACGAATAAATTTTTCAAATTTTTCAGATAGATATCCAGAAAAGGGGTTGCTGAGTCATGATAATTCTATCCTTAATTTTGGGGGGAACCTTCATACCGTTTTCCATAGTAATGTACCAATTTATATTCCCACCAACAGTGTATGAGGGTTCTTTTTTCTCTACAACTTCTCCAACACTTGTTATTACTTGTTTTGTTGAGGATAGCCATTCTAACAGGTGTAAGGTGGTATCTCATTGTAGTTTTGACTTGCATTTTCCTAACAGTCAGTGAAGTTCAGCATTTTTCATATATCTGTTGGTTATTTACATGTCTTCTTGAGAGAAGTATCTATTCGGGTCCTCTGCCTATTTTTTAAAATTATTTTTATTATTTTTTTAATTTCAATTTTAATCAATTTTATTGAGATATAACTTACAATAAAATGTAGACATTTAAAATATACAGATCAGGAGAGATGTAAGAAACATGATGGAGTGAGAGACGTGCCCAGATCTCTCCCCTTGAAACAACAAGCTGAACTTCTAAAACTCAACAAAAAACACCCAAACTGCACACCAGCACTCTGAGCATGGGATCTGCACATAAGAGCTACCACAAGTCAGAACCCCGGGAGTCAGGCAATTGACTAGGAAAAACAAAGGAGCCACATCTTGCAGCCAGAGCTCCCTGTAGAGAGAGGAGGATGGGAGAAGGTGCAGCAAGTTCCCTGAGCAGCCCTGTGTGGGAGAGCTATGAGCTCCACTCTGACGGCAACAGTGCCCAGGTATCAGGTCAGAAAGCAGAGAAGTGGGGACGGTAGAGAAGTAGAAAGGCAGAGAAACAACAGTTGATTTTACAAGCCACGGTTGCAAAATGAGGCTGATCTGCAGCCCGCATCCCCCAACCCAGAGGACCTTCCCCCCATATCCTCATAGACCGAACACCACAGAACCCCAGGGGAATCTGAACAAATGCTAACGAAACTGTCACTAACACTGAAAGAAAATGAGACTGAAGGTAGCGAGCGTGATTAAAAATCTACAAGGAAAAAAAGGCATTATTAAGGCTTTTTATAAAGCAGGGATCCAAGAGGCTTAGACGTCACCTACTGGAAACCTTCTTTGAACAGGCTAGAGACACCTTTACATGATAAATTTTTTTTTTCTGGAAAAAAAGCAGAATACATTTCCATTAATGCCCAGGTGAAGAAATAGTCCATTAAATGCCGTGAACAACCAAGGTGACAAGGCATCTCAGAAAGAAAGAGAAAAATCTCCAGAAAATAAGCTTACAGACATAGAAATATGCAACTTAAATGACAGAGAACTCAGAATGGTACTTCTGAAAAAACTCAGGTAGATATAAAACAATTCATATCAACAATTTCAGGAATTGGAAAACAACTAGATGAGCAGAATGAGTACTTTAGCAAGGAGAATGAAACCCTCAAAAGGAACCAAATAGAACTTCTGGAGATGAAGAAAACACTGCAATTTTTGAAAAATGAAATAGCAAGCTTGGGAAATAGAGTTGACCAAATTGAAAAAGGATAGGTGATATCAAAGACAGAAATCTAGAAATAAATCAGAAGGAAGAAGAGAGAAATAGAAGAATGAAAAATAATGAAAGAGAAATACAAGAAATAGCTGATACCACCAGGAGAGGAAACATAAGAATAATGGGCATTATTGAAGGGATTCAATGGAGCAGGGACTAGAAAGTATTTTCAGACAATTCGTTGAAGAGAATGTCTCAAATCTAAGGAATGAGTTGGAGCTTGAAATTCAGGTGGTCAGCAGAACACCCAATTATCTCAACCCAAAAAGGACTTCTCTATTAAAATTATCAAAAATCAACAACAAAGACAGAATTCTCAGCGCAATCAGGTAAAAGAAAACAGTAAAAGGAAAACCCATTAGATTGTCATTGGACTTCTAGGCACAAACCTTGCAAGCCAGAAAGAAGTGGAATCAAATATTCAAACTATTAAAGAAAAATAACTGCCAGCCAAGAATAACACATCCAGAAAAGGTCTCCTTTAGATATGAAGGAGAAATAAAGACCTTTCCAGACATACAAAAATTGAGGGAATTCTCCACTATGAGGCCTGCATGACAGGAAATACTGAAAGAGGCCAATTCACCAAAAACAAAATGACAAAACAAATACATAAGTAGGAGTAAGGCGACAACCAGGCAGACAGAAGCAGAGGAACACAACCCTTACTAAGAAAAGGGCATTATAAGCTTAAACAATAAGAAGAGAATTGCTATAGCAAGATAGAAATGAATGTTCAGCATACATAGGGACAAACTGAGATAACAATGACTGAAAAGGAGAGGATTCAAAGATCCAAATTTGCAAAGGGGAATGGAGATAAGGCACATGCAGAAGAAAATGGATGACTGTATATATATATATATATATATAAATAAAACTAACCTTTACATATTCATAATGGTTACCACATGCCAAAGATTTAGAACTGAAATATATAACATAAAACAAGAAGAACCAGAGGCAAAGCCCACAAAGGCCAACCAAAATAACGAAAACAAAAACACAAGGACAAGAAAGTAATGGAAACAATGAGCTACCAGAAAGCAAAAGATAAAATGGCTATAAGACCTCATATTTCAACAATCTCCCAAAATATAAATGTACTGAACTCACAAATAAAAAAGCACAGAGTTGCAGATTGGATCAAAAAACAAAACCCAACCATTTGCTTCTTCCAGAAGACACATCTCAGTTCCAAGGACAAATACAGACTCAAAGTAAAAGGGTGGAAAATGATATTCCAAGCAAATGGCATTCAGAGAAAAGTGGGAATAGTGATACTATTTCATCTGATAATATCAGATGAAATAGATTTCAAAATAAAAAAAGATAAAGAAAGCTACTGAGGGACAGACACTTCATAATGATAAAGGGAATCATGCACCAAGAAGACATACCACTTAACATCTATGGTCCCAATCAGGGAGCCCTGAAATATGTAAAGAAATTTCTAATAGAACTAAAAGGAGAAACAGACCAAAACACTATCGTAGCAGGGGACCTAAATATCCCACTGTCGGATATGGACAGATCATCCAAACAGAAAATCAATAAGGAAATAACATTCTTAAATGACACATAAGACCAATTGGACGTAATTGACATATACAGAGCCTTCCATCCCAAAACAGCTGCTTATACATTCTTCTCTAGTGCACATGGAATATTCTCAAGGACTGACCACATACTGGGACAGAGAGACAGCCTCAACAAATATAAGAGGGTTGAAATCATACCAACCATATTCTCTGATCATAATACTCTGAAGCTAGAATCAATTGCAAAAAGAAATCAGGAAGAACCATAAATACATGGAAATTAAACAACATACTACTGAAGAATAACTAGGTCAGAGAAGAAATAAAGAGATCAAGAGATACATAGAAACAAATGATAATAATAGTACAACATATCAAATCTTTTAGGACACGGCAAAAGCAGTCATAAGAGGAAAGTTCACATCATTACAGACTGATCTCCAAAAACAAGAATGAGCCCAAATAAATAACCTAATGCTTCATCTTAAAAACTAGAAAAGGAAGAACAAATGAAGCCTAAAGTCAGCAGAAGGAAAGAAATAATCAAAATTAGAGCAGAAATAACTATTACTTTGCTGCTCTTTTGCCTTCAGATTAGTGATTCTCAAGCCTTTTTAAAGCTCTAACATTCCAGAGATTTGATCAAGAAGGGGAGGCATGTGCTCTGTTGTGCTCAATTTACTGATGCATAAATAAGAGAGGCTGCTGATTGTGAGCAGTCTCTGGTTTTGGCTACAACATGCACACCACCCCCATTTTGGCCTATTCAAGAAACTAGAAGGACATGTGAGTGAGGGCAAGTAATATTATTAGAGATAACCTTGAATGGACTTTAATTTACAAAAAACAAAATCACTAACAAACTTCAGTATGTCATTACTATTAACCATCTTATGTGATATACTGCAGTACTGTTTGTGTTATACTATGTTTGAAAATCACTGTTTTATATGATCCAAAGAAACCTCTCTCACTGAGTCAAATGAGTAATGATGATTAACCAAAACAGACTAGTTCAATTCCCAAATTATCTCATATGAAGTTTTGGAGTCACTTAGGCCAAGCCAGAGAGGAAGGTAGTCAAAAGATACCATGTGAACTCTAAGAAACTCATAACACATGTTGATTCCTAAATATACATTTTCATTTCCTAGAGCACCAAGGAGAGAAGGTGATGAGAGAGAGAAGGAGGCAGGAAAGAAGAGAGAAAGGGAGGAAGGGAGAAAGCTAGTTGTTTCTGGCAGGAGTATTAGTTTCTACATTTTCAAGTTTCCTAATACTTTTCAAAAGCGCATGTGTGCAAACACACAGCTACACAGGATGGTGTGAAAAAGAACTCAGAGAAAGTTGCCAGCAGTATCATCATGCTGGTCTTTTCTCTTGTCCAGGTCTTAGGAGTCTGCCCATGAGTGGATGTCAAATGTCCTAGTAAGGTGGTAAAGACAGGTAGTTCATGGCTAAGGATTTTCTGAAGGGCGGAGGAGAAGTGGACTAGGGAAGTCTACACTAGCATTCAAATTCTAAAAATAATCTCAGATTTCTCCAGGGCAGTTTCAAATTTTCAGTTTTTCCCCAGGATCACTCTTGCTGTGAAAGTGCGTAGGACTAAAACAGGCCCTAGAGACACTACACTGGAGGAAGCCTTAATCTCCTGGCATTTGGCACAGGGGTGGTGGAGGTGGTAGGGAGGAGGGTGGTTAGAAGGGCCTGAGGCCTAATCCTTTGCTATTCAGTCTCTAAGCATGACCTCCAATGGTCAGGGGACCCTGCGATGTTTAATTTAATCACTGAAGCGGACTCTGGTGGAATGGAGAGCAGCGCTTACCAATAAGAGCTAAGGTAAGAGAGGCACAGAGCCAAGAAATAAGCCAATTTAAGAAATGTGGGTACTTCATCCATGGCTGGGACTCAATATGCAGCTCATTTTGTTTCTGTCCCATCAAACTGAATTTAGTGTAGTCTTCCCATTTATTTCCTATTTTCTTATCTATATTGAGAAGTCAAAATCCCCAATCTTATTTTCTTAAATTCTCAATATTTGCTAATTGTTTTAAATCACAGTTACCATCTAATTTACCCTAGCTTGTAGTTGACTGAGGAACTGTATGACTCAATTTCTGTTCCCAAACTTAGCATTGAGTACTTAACCTCTTATCAGTTATCTAGAATTCTTAAAAACTGTTGCTCTTCCGAGGCCAAAAGTTACATATAATTTGTTCAACTACTTACAAATCTTTTACTCCCCAAACATGTCCTTTTCCTATAGGTCAAGACCATTGTTGCCTCTAACTGCAATAGTGTTATTATCATCAGTGGCATTGAATCATTACCAACAACTATGAATTATAGTTGTGTCTAGAGCTCTGCTCTTTGGGAGGCAGGAGGCAGGAGGCAGGAGGGTGTTGAAAATAGAAACTAAGAATGCCTCTTCAAAACCAACAAACTAGAGGAAGATGAGAGAACTAAAGGACTTTCTTTCTTGGTATAAGCTGCTGAAATGTCTTGTTTTGGCTGTTATTGCTAGGTTTCAAGGAAATACATAGGAATGTAAGATATCCTTAAATAACTTACTGCCTTCTTAAGCAAAAGGAAAATAATAAAGCTTAAAATAATAAACAATGCTATGAAGCTATGTATTGGAAAGAAATTAATTCTACGATCAACTTCCTATTGAAGTTTAGAGGAGGAAGGAATTGGATTTGGGTCTTTACATTCTTGTGGATTGGTTTGGAGTTTTGAAAAACATATAAAGTTTAGACAGGCAGATGTAAGGTTAAGGGTAACAATGGAGCTCTGTTGCCTAGAATAGTGTTTTACCCATTTGAAACTTATGGTGCCAATGTTTTATGCTTCGGATTCCCCCAACATTTGGTATTATGTTGTGGTATAGGTCCTCAAAGGAAAACAGTCTCATAGAAAACACCTTCAAAGACATGGCAATCTCAACTCTACAGAACTGAAGAGAAAAATCTTCAGAAGAATAAAATGGGAAAGCTATAAGACTATAATTTTTGCATAAATATGTCCTACGCAGAGGGCATATAAAGATTATATAAGAAGTTTAAAACATAGAACTACACTTAAATTAGTATAACAATCTATTTTATTCAAATTGTTCCTTAAACTTGTATTAAGTTTTATGTGCAAATATATAAGCCAAAAAGCAATGTGGTAAGTGACAGAATAAGCAATACTTTGGTTGTCTCTCTGTTGAGTTTGGTTACAATTTTAATACTTTTAAGATTTGATTCAAGTAAAACAACATTTTAAACAACTGATGTATCTTAGCCTTTTCCAATTTCATTGCCCTACTTGAATCCATATAGCCATTGAGCACAAATTTAACTCCATATGCTTGGAGTTAATCAATGACTGTTTCCAGACTTTTGCAATTAATAACTCAATGTGATATATGGAAATAGTGGGCAAAGTAGCTCCTTTATGGACAAATATTACCCATTTATGATCCTACAGAAGCTGCCAATTACTACTTTCCTTTTTAGTACTTACTAGTCTCAAGATTCAAACCAACTTTCTAGAAAAACCCTTCCATCCTCAAACTGGCATTGTTTTCAAGTTAGATACTCCATTTTTCTGATGCTGCAATACTGCGATTTATAAGAAATATATATTTGTTCATTCAAATGACCAATATATAATTTTCGCATATAGTCTTCCTATACGGCTCCTGGCTCACAGCTCACAAAACTCTTGGAATTTCCTGAGTGATAAGAATAAAGGGAGTGTTTCTTATAATATGTGGTCTCTTGTCCTTCATTCCTGAAATCGGTTCAGGGCCATAAAGATTAAATAGGTGTCTTATTATTCATAAAGAGGCCATATCCAACACAACTGGGTTTGATAATAAGGTGACTTTTGGAAGGAACTTAAGGATAGGGGCTGGTTGCCAGGGGAACCAACCATGAAGAAATGGGTGGAACTTTTAGTCCCATCCTGATTTCCAGGGAGGGAAGAGGGGCTAGAGGTTGAATCAAGCCAATGATCTAATCCATAGTGCCCATGTAATGAAGTCTCCATAAAAACCTAGGGGGACAGGGTTGGTGAACATGTGGCGATTTGGAGAGACAGACGCACCCTTTCTGCATACCTTGTCCTATGCATCTTTTACATTTGGTTGTTCCTGAATTATATACTTTTATAATAAACTAGTGATCCAGTAAAGTTTCTGAGTTTCTGTGAACAACTCTAGCAAATTAATAAAACTTAATAAGGGGGGTGTTGGAACTTCTGCTCTATACAACCAGTTGGTCAGAAGCCACTGACAACTTGGACTTGTGATTGGCATCTTAAGTGGAGGGTGGTCTGGTGGGACTGAGCCCTTAACCTGTGAAAGCTGACGCTGTCTCCAGGTAGACAGTATCAGAATTGAGTTGAATTGCAGGAAACCCTGCGGGTGTCTGAAAATTGCTTGGTGTTATGTGGGGACACCCCTGTCCCACAAACACACACACACCCATTGAAATTGGGGTCTAGAACAACTTTTACATGACTTTTTTGCTTTCTTCCTTCTAAGAAAGATGGCATTTTTAATCTTTTGGTCATGGACACTTTTGAGAATTTGATGAAAATCACAAAATTTCTCTGAGAAAAAGGTATATTAGATACAAAACTGCATGAATTTTCAGGGAGTTTGTGAACCTCCCTGAAATTCATCCACATATCTGTGGACTTTGGATTAAGAGCTCCTGCTCTGGTGCACAGTCAGTCTTCACAGGTTGGCTGGTAAGAGTACTCCCTTATCAGAGAAACTGGAAATGCCAGGCAGAGGGCTCACTCGAGCACTACAGAGTGTGCTCAGTATTCCTACTCTATGGCTGTGCAGTTGCCTTACCCACTCACCGTGTCTGTTAATCTCTGAACTGGCTGAACTAGGGAACTACTGAGCTATTTGAGCTTTGGGGTTCTGAATATTAGCACAATTACGCATACTATCCCTCAGTAAAGCAAGAGAGCTGTGAAAACTGAATTAAACTCCTGAGGGTGAATTCTTTAACTCCAACTTTGATCTAGCCTGAAAATTCTGCTCAAGTGATTACTCTAGTGCAACTAGCTAATGCTAATTACTGTTATTACAGGGAAGCAGCTATGAAAATGTCATCTATAGTTCAGCAGCAGGAATACAGCCCTAATGACCCTCCACTTTGGTTTGGCTATGACTGCAAAGGAAAGCCTCTTCTAGAGCAACAGGATACAACACAACTTAAAGGTTCAGAATTGTCAGTGAAAGAGTCAACATACAGTAATGAACAGGAAGCAGTATGACCTTCAGCATCAAGCAGGAAGAACAAAAAATCTAGAACTTGGCAACGTCATTTAACCAAGTAGTTTTCATTAGCTACATCTCAACAGTATAAACGAGCAGCAAATCGTCTCTTGATTCTTACTCCAACTACAAATGTTTCTAAATACATTAGTTCTAATAATCATGATTTTAAAAAAAGCCAAATCATGTACTACTACTATGTAAATTTTCCATTTTTTACCTTAACCAAACCAATAGTTTTAATGAGATTATCAAATCCGAGGTTACAGTTTATGAAATAACCCTGAGAGATGTGACATTCTTGACAAGGAATTTAGAAGCTTCTTTATAGAAAACAAAAGCACACATGGCCATATAAGTCAGAGTAAGAGTATGAGCCGTGATTTTAAGGATCTGTGAAGCTTTATCACAAAGGACACAAACATACATTTTTAAAGAAAACAAGGCTTTCTTGTGATTTTTATATACTTAGCAACAAGAGAAATAAATGCCAATTGACCCTCGACTCATCTCAACATCTGACTTAACAGTCAAGGGCAAATTAAATAGAAACAGGAACTATCTGTGAATAGAAAGGACATCCCTGCAACATCACAAAAAGATCTCTTTTTAATCAAATTAGCACCATGGAATTTTTAAACTATAGTATGCAAAAAAAGATGCTCTCCCAATTTAATGCTAGGAGATATGGGTTATAACTGCATATCTACAAATTAATTTTTAATAAGCTTTCATGTGTAAATTTTTACTATTCTGGTAAAAGATAACTCTCTTTAGATTTTAATAGAATTCAAATGATCACATGCCAGTGTGTCATTATTTGATACATGAAATACTACTGTTGAGAGTCCAGAAGAAAGCAAACTGCTCTGACCACCACAAAGAAGCTGTGTCGGTAATGTTAGATCAGTTTTTTAACCTTTCTACTTCCTGTTATCTTTTAAATGGGGTTAATCAACTGTCTTTTTGTACCCTATAAATTTGAAGTAAGTATAAAATTTAAGGTAAAGATACTAAAATTACTTTGCTAAGTTTTAATAAGGCTCTACAGGTATTATTAAAGGGTACTCTTTAAAGCTAAATGCTTTTAAGAATTCTCCCTTTCTTAAGTTGATTTTGAGAGTTTTTGTAATAAGGTAGTATCACTTAGCTGTGGAATGGTTTCTGACAGTGGAAAACAGGGGAATTAGTTGAGTAGGAAGTTTTAAGACCTGAGCCAAGAGACTTACGAGGACTATTCTAAGAGAGTGATTTTTACCTAAATTTGGAAATTTCTGGCAGCTGCATAAAAGTTGACTTCTGACCCCTAACTGTCTCAAGCACACAACTGGAGAAACCTATAAAAGAGGCAATTGCTTTCTAAAGTAATAACACCTGCATGGGGAAGACTGGGGCAAGGAGAAACACACTGTTATGTTCTCTAGAAACTGGAGTGTTAAACCGTCAAAGCTTGCTTCAAAACTTTTTGAGTAAAATCCTCTTTTGAAACAAGAACAGGAGACACATTTGTTCTTTATGGGAAGACAAATTTTATAGCTATGGAAATGAAAGAAAATGAGTACGTCTTAGAAACAGTGGGCTATGAAAAAGAGATTAAGAAATAGAGTGACTAAGTGGCAAAATCTTCAAGTTCTCAGTACAAAGTACTACAGGTATCCAAAATATTTCTTAGGTCTTCAGCTCTTAAGCATTTGACATATATATGAGTCTGTGTTCAAGACAGCAAAATACGGCAGCTTTACTTTTCTGTTTGGACTTGATTACGGTATCCATAATATGTACAATCCCTTTAATAACTTTAAATACAGTTGACTGCTGTTATGCTCATGACCTTTCTGGTTGTTGTTGACTAATTTCATAAACATTATTTTTAGTCATGAAAATGTTTATATAATTTCATGAGTGAAAAAAAATCATAAAAAGTGCCTCACTGCCTGTTTCCCTTACTTAATAATTTAACACACATATCGCAATCACATCACACATGCTATAATGTGTGAGTATCACCGAAATCTGTACAAATTTTGATTTCATTAAGGGTAAAGTAAAGGGAGACTTTGGAATATCACCCAAAGCTGACTTTTTGTTTCCAAAATAAGAAGTTAAAAACAGACGACTCTAAAGAAAAAAAATATTAACAAAAAGAGACTACTATAACAATATTTGGAAATCAGTGTTTAAGAATTAATGTATACTAATCATAAAAAATATAAAACCTAATATTTCTTTTCAGTGTTGTATAAATATTCCAGGATTATATAAGTAAGGTTTGAAAGAGAATTCATAAAATAACTTTATATAGTACACCATTATAAAAGTGAAAATCCATCTCCATACATCAGGTTATAAAATAGCTAAAATGATTCTCCCCCACTAATGAGTTATGTCTTAAATTATGCAAAAAAAAGAATCAGTAGAAATACATCACATTAATGATTTGTTTTATTCAAGCTTAAATTTACACTGATGTTGTAACTACTAAGTAGAAAACATGTTACATGAGAGCTATGGTACAAAAAATTCTAAGATAACTCCCCCCACCATTATCTTTGTCTTTATATAATCTCCTCCTCTTGAGTATGAATGGAAACTGAATATGATCAGATATCACTCTCAAAATTACATTATCTTACATGGCAAAACAAAGATTATCCTGGATAGGCCTGACCTAATACAGTGAGCCCCTTAATAGCAGAGTTTTCTTCAGCTGGTCGCAAAAGAGGTCAGATATTCAAAGCGTGAGAACTGAATGCATCACTGCTGGCTTGAAGGTGGAGAGGGCCACACACATGAGAAGGGATGTGGGTGGCCTCTAGAAGCTTAGAGTGATCTCTTATTGACAACAAGAAAACTTCATTCATACAGTCACAAGGAACTGGATTTTGTCAACAATATGAATGAGCTCGGAAGCAGATTTCTCCCTAGAGCCATCCAGGTGAGAACTCGGCCCAGCCAACACCTGGAGTCCAGCCTTGTGGCTACCCTCAGCAGAAGATCCAGCTATGCTGAGCTCTTGACCTACAGAATTGTGAGCTGATAAATAGGTGTTATTTTAAGTCGATAGTTTATGGTAATTTCTTACAAAGCAATAGGAAACTAATACAATAGCCAAGTATAAATTTTGAAAAGCCCCCCTATCACAAGACACTTCACTAGCACACATTCCAATTTATTGATCTGTTTTTGATATTTATGTGAACAGTGATATTTGCATTTTTGTAGTCATGGATCTACTAATCATTGCTAAAAATTATAAATAAAAAACCATTCTCAGTCCTGCAGTTTCAAGGACTGAAACCAGCTTTGACTTCTAAAACTTACAGTGCCTTTTGGGGCATCAGCCTTAATCCATTTTTCATGTTTGTTTGCTTGATTCATGAGCCCTGAAACATAAAATTGCATGAAGTTATATCTTGATCGACAACAGCAATATTTGACTACACAGATCCTAACAACACATTTCTAAAACTGAAAACATTTTGGAACAGCAAAAATCTTAATAAAAATAGTCTGAAATGGGAAAGCGTTACAAAGAGGTTACTGGGGTTGTTTCCGCCTTTCATTTTCTCACAACTCTCAAAGGGAAGCTACTCTGTTTTTTTATTTGTATTTTTTATATGTCGGTTTTAAAAAGAGTTTCATTTAAGTACAATTGACAAAATAAAGTACATGTATTTAAAGTACGAAATTTAGTGTTTGACATATGTAAACTGTAAAACCATCTCTTTCATCAAGATAATGAAGATATCCATCACGCCTAAGTTTCCTCGTGTCCATTTGTAATCTTTCCCTCCTGTTCCTTCCTGCCTGTCACCTCCAGATACCTACTCACACCCCTCAGCAATCACTGATCTACTCTGGGTCACAATGGATTAGTTCCATTTCATTAAATTTTAATAAATGGAATCATATATTATGTACACTTTTTTCAAAATCTGGGTTCTATCACTCAGTTTAATTAAGATTAATTCACACTGTAGCATGTTATCAGGTAGTTTTTTCGCACACATGCTGATCAGTACTTTGCTCAATGATCATGGGTGTCCTATGCAGCTCCCTCCTCTCTGGAACTGGAACTCTCTTTTGTGAACTCTAGCAGCCCTGGTCTCCGATCCTCACCTCAGTCTCCTCTACTCAGGTAGTATGTTGGGCTCTGCCTGTCCCTGCGCTACAGTCTGGAAACTCTCTCAAGGTAATAGGATGTGGCAAACATTGAGCTCACCTGGTTTGTTTCCCATCTCTATTCTTCTAGTTCTATGTTTTTCCTTTCAATCAAGGTAATTAAGGTATTAAACCTCCTCTGACTCTCCATTGCAATTCTGGATTTAAGAAACCAGTCAAATCTGAACTGAGTTGGGAATATACTATTTCAATTCATCATATACATTTTCTTTGTTGAATCCATGCCTACAAATCAGGAAACAATCATTTTCTTTAGTATAGTTTTTCCCTCTGTTAGTACTATATGATGTTCCCAGCTGATGAAAGGGTGCTTTGTACCAACCAATCTTGGTGTCAAGTGCTTCTCTGATACAAATTCTTCTCTGAATTCTTGCCTCTCCCCTTTAATCTGAGCCATAATCTTATCTATGTCTTAAGAGTTCATTTCATCTTTCCCAGAACACAGCTGAGTATTCAATGACTTCCTCTAGAGTTTTCCCTTTTACTTCTCTCGCTCTATTTTCAATATCATCATGATTCCATTTCTCATTAAACTGGTTAAAATTTCTCTCATTCCAACTGGTAAATCCCTGTGTTAGAAGCTTCTCTTTCTCTTCTAACTCTTCATCATTAAAGGATTCAGCTTTGTCAATTTTAATCTGTTCTTTTTGTGCTTGTACTGGATTTGGTAGGTCAGGATTTCAAGCTATCAGTACCCTACAATTTTTCTATAATACAGAATTCTTTATCTAATAATTCAAATAAATACATTGAAAGAACTAAAATTCCTGAACATTGATTGCTCTATTATTTTTTCCTACCATTTAGCATCAGTAGTAAAGCATCAAAAATAGTAAGGTTTTCCCAAATATCTGAGATCTTTTTCTTGATATATTATTTGTCACCTTCCCAATCATGCATTTCTTGCTTATGAAGAGAGAAGCCAATTTACCCATTGCCTTCTGCAGCAGGAGAGGCCACATATAGTGCTGCTAGTACTAACAAAATGAACACACAAGCGATTTTAGCTTAGGGACAATACTCAAACAAGACAGTTTACAAAATTCCATTCAGGTTGCTTGAAAATATCTTTTTCTATCTTGCCAATAAGTAATTACTGCAAGTTCTTCATACTTTGGCCTGAATCTGTGGAGACTCTAATTTCTAAAGTTTATAAATTCCTTCCTATAAAAATCTTGCAACATATATTGAAACTTGGGGTTGTAGAAATCTTGTTCCTTATTTAATTTCCTTTGCTAGTAAAAAATCAGACAATGCTTCTTTGACTAAGAAATGGGAAATGACTACCCTATCCCAATGTAGTTTGACATCTATTAAGTGAGAGGAAAGCTTCTTTGCAGGACATATTTTTAAACTCTAGCATTTGCTTTCCTAAATCTGCCTCCTACAAATCTATCCAAATATATGGATCTCCAAGTTTTCCTCTCCTCACCTCACCTCTTTCCTCCTCCCTCCCTCCTCCTCCTTTCCTTCCTCTCTCCCTCACATCCTCCCCTCTCTCCCCCTAAAAAGCATTGGTCATTAATTAACCCAAACTGCACCTGATCTAATCAGCACTAGCTGGACAAAGATAGGCCTCTAAGTAATTTGCAGAATTTAATTCTCTGGTTTTAAAATGGGCTTAAAAAGCTTCTTGGATTAGTTTCTCCTGTACTGCTCTCCCAAACCTATAAACAGACTATTTATTCACATTTGGTTCAGAGGGATAATGCTGGTGCTGCCTTAGTAGCAGCAAATTAAACTTCAGTGTATCACAGCTGGAGGATTCTCTCTTTTATATTATAAATACTACTGACCACTCACTATGGGAAGCACCATGCTAAGTATTTTAGGGAGGGTCAAATAATGAAAAAAGACATGCTAATACTCTCAAAAAGCTTACCAGCTGGCTAGGAAATTAAGTTATACACTTATGAAACAACATGTAAATATTCTGAAATTTTGTTATTTTTTAATGTATGTATTTCACAAACAAAACCTCTAATACCGCACACGATTCCATAAAATATTTTGTTAACAACATTCTTTAACTGTTTACTCTTTCCTTGACAAAAGTACAATCCAAGACATCTTGAAAACAAATTTTTACTGACAAGAAAATATCTTTGAGTTAGTTTTAATGATGCCTATCATTATATTTTCTCTCAATTACCTGGGACAATACCAAAGAAAACCATACTTTAGGTTTTGAGCAAGTACAGAATTAATCAGTTTTGCCCAAGAAATATTCTTGGAGAGACTTTTTCTCCCTCAAATCTTCTATGTCTAATCGCATCCACTGAATTTTTCATTTCGGATATTGTAGTTTTCATTTCTAGAAATTTTATTTTGGCATTTTTTAATATCTTCCATGTCTTAACTTTATTCCAACATGTGGAATACAATTATAATAACTATTTTATTTCCCTTCTCTAATTCTAACATCTGTGTGTGTTCTGTGTTTCGATTGATATTCTCTTTATTATGGATCATATTTTCTTGCCTCTGCATGTCTGATAATCTTTGTTTGGATGCCAGATATCTTTGTATTCCTGTAAATCTTTAGATTTGTTCAGAGATGCAGTTAAGTTACTTGGAAACAGTTTAAGCTTTTCATCTCTTGCTTTTAGAATGTTAGGCAGTTCTGGAGGGGTGCTCAGTCTAGGGCTAATTGTTTCTAACCACTAAATCCTCTACCTCATATCTCATGAGTTATGATATTTCCCAGTTTGGCAAGTGGCACAGGAATTATTTTTGGACTTGTATGAGTACCAGGTTCTATTCCTTCTGCTATTTTGTTCTATAAACTGTAGCTGTCTTGGCCTATGCAGAGTCTCCTCATGGTCTTAACTTAGACTCTGCGGGGTTCCACATCAGAACTCTTTCCCTTTGTACTAACTATAGCCTGGGGCCTCTTTCAAGGCAGTAAGCAGGAGCTTATTTTGTTTCTCGTCTCTCAGTGATCACTTTCTTTCATTGCCTGATGCCCAGTGTCTTGGAAACTGTTTTTCTTTTGTCTGTGTATTTTGTCTGTTTATTTTGTCTGTTTAAAAAAATTTGTTGTTGTTATTGTTTTAGGTAGAAAGGTAAGTCTGTCCTATTTACTTGACTTCTTGGCTGGAAGCCTTCGTTATTTCTCTTTTCCCCTCTACAAAGAGGTCCTGTGCACCTATGACCCAGTTCCCCCAATGGTATTTTATATAACTGTAATACATTATCAAAACCCGGTTGGCAAAGTATAATTAATTAAACTACAAACTTTACTCAGAGTTCACCATTTTTTGCATATATTCACTTTTTTTGTATGTTATATGTATACTTTTATGATATTTTATCCCATGTATAGATTCACATAACCATCATTATAATCAAGATACAGACCTGTTCTATCACCACAAAGGAAGTCCCTTGTGACACCCCTTTATAGTCTTATCCTCCCTCTCCTTCCCTTACCTTTGACAACTAGTCACCTGTTCTCCATTTCTATTATTTTGTCATTTCGAGAATGTTAAATAAATGGAATCATACAGTAAGTAACATTTTGAGACTGGCTTTTTCACTTAGCACGATTCCTTTAAGTTTCATCCAAGCTGTATGTATCAGTAGATCATTCCTTTTTATTATCAAATACTATTCCATTGTATGAACATAACACAGTTTGTGTCATCATTTACTGGTAGAAGGAAATTTTATTCATTTTCAGTTTGAGATTATTACAAATAAAGCTACGAATATTTGTGTAAAGGTTTTTATGTGAACAATAAGTTTCATTTCTCTAAGATAAATGCCCAGGAGTGTAATTGCTGGATTATATGGTAGTTTCATGTTTAGATTTTAACAAACTGCCAGACTGAATGCTAGAGTTGCTATATCATTTTACATTTGCAACCAGCAGTGCAGGAGAGATCCAATCTCTTCACATCCTTCAGCATTTGATATTATAAGTGTTTTTCATTTTAGCCATTCTAATAGGTATGTACTAGTATCTCATTCTGGTTTTAATTTGTACTTCGCTAATTGTTAGTGATGTTGAACATGTTTTTGTGTTTTTATTTGCCATCATATATCTCCTATGGCTGTGTTGTTTCTTAAATCTTACATAATTACACTTCTATATGCACAAATTGTTTTTTCTTCACTATTGGGAAGAGTTCATTTAGGGGAAGATTTGGTTCTGACTTAGTATTTCTTGAGTGACTAAAAGAAATACAAAACCCTAAACTAGTATTAGGGTTAGCAAACTACAGACAAATCTGGCTAAACAAAACCTGTCTTCTTGTTTGGCAAACATTAACAAAAAGCTGATGCCTAATTATCTGTGACACTCCCAGGATCTTATACTTTGATAAAATCAAAGAGAAACAAAAACACCATAAAAGCAGTTCCTAAATTAACTCCCTGTCAAAACATTTTTAAGCAGACAACCATAAGCCTACAGTATTCTTCATTCTGTTACTGAATTTCTTCAATGTCATCCTAAAGTACATCTATATGACTGAAAAATCCATATGCTATGAGCTTGGAGAAAACTAAAACTTCAGTGTGTTCTTAAAAGAATGTATTTCTAGAAGTCATATCAAGAGACTAGATTTTTTTTCCCATTTGGAGAGAAAACAGTGTCTCTAGATTTGAAAAGGGCCATCTTATGGGCTTAGTTCCATTTCAACCTCTTTTCCAACTCTTGAACCAATTTTCCATCATAAATCACAATACCATTAAATGTGTAACTCTCAGGCCTAAAAACAAGCTGAGTGAGAACTCTCTTCTAACTTGGTTTATTTTGATCCAGAAATGATTTTTTTTATATGCTTTACATTTCCAGTTTGACCAAAATAAAGCTAACCCAGTAATACCACCTTCCCCAGTACTATGACTGTGGCAAACAACGATCGTTTAACCGGCAATACACTTTATCTCTAATATTCTCTAAACATCTAAATTGGAGAGCTTTAAGACAAAAGGACTTTGTACTATATAAATTTGGCGGGGGGGTGCTTAGAGATTGGCTTGATATACCACACAGAGGTTTCATATCTAAGTTGATGAACCAAATCTAAAACCTAACAGAGAAGTCAACTTCTTCCTGGAAATATCTTACCTAAGCCATTCACTATCTGTTGAGTTTGCCATATATAAATAGAGCCAAGGATTTCAAAAGGATTAGAGAATGCAGCCCAAAGAATACACACTGTGCACAACTTTTTAGTAGGTAAATGTTTCAGCCTGAGAGAGTCCCAGGCTTTCTTTTGACCTTGGAATAGCACATAATACTTGTAAACCACTTTAATAATCTTACAACATACAGTTATTTATCAGTGACAGCAATTGCAAGGGAAACCATGAAGCAGGAAATTAAATAAAATTACAGGGCTGAAACATCAAACCCTGTGGGAATCCTGAGCCCTAGGGACTATATTTTATGGCATGGCTTCTTGCAGAAATCATGTATAAGTCATGCTAGAGATACAACACAGACCTCTTAGCAATGAGGATATTTCTGTTTCTATGCTTTATAAGTTCTGTAGGAAAGACTCAGATGAGAGGAGCTCACCTGCCTTTAAGAACTCACATATAAAGCTGCTCATTACTTCCAAAATTGGGTTTCAGATTGAAAATCTCCACAGAAAAAGCAATATGCCCTAATTTTCTAGGTCTCTTAAATTATTCCATCTACTTGACAAATAAGGTCTGTGGCCTACTGGGCATCAAACAGTTTTAGAATCAAAATGAATTATGAGATACAGCTGGTCAAGATGTCATAGAAGGTAGATGCTGTGCTCACTCCCTCTCATGACCACATTAAAATTACAATGAAACTACAGAAGAACCACCATCACTGGGGGTCACCTGAGGTCTGGCTAAACAGAAGTCTTACAACTGGGACATACATGAGGTCACCTCAAGACTGGTAGCAGGGATGGAGATGCAAAATGGGCCATTCCCACAACCATCTCTGGCGGTCGAGAATTGAGAGGGATATCTTGGCTGAAGAGCCCCACTCCCCTGGAAGACTGAGAGCTATACACTGGGCTCCCTAGCCCAGGTTGCCAGCACTGGGAAGAGAAGTTCCCACAATTCTGGCAGTGTAAACCAGCAGAGATTGTGACTGAGTGACACAGAGGACTGCAGGAGAGTCGCAGATGTTTCTCTTAAGGGGCTTGCACACGAACTTACTTGGTGATGGACTCATTCACTCTGAGCTCCAGCACTGGGCAGCTGCTCGAGGAGTGCGAGGGACATATGGGGAGGAACTGAATTGTCTGGCTTCAGGGCAAGGGATGGAGGCTTGGCTTTCTCCCGGACAGAAATGCTAGCAGAAGCCATTGTTTCTTTGCTGAGTCCTCCCGCTACGCAGCCTGAGGATGCAGGCAGCTACCATACCTGAGTCTCCATCAATCTGGTCACACAGGTCATACTGCCCAGGTGTTTCCCTGAGACCCCACTTCTTCCAACTTATGTGCCCACCCAAGCAGCCACCAGTGTTTTTTTCTCATACAAATAGCCCATCTTGGCTCATGCTGTAAACTTTCCTAAAATCTCTCAAAGGTTCATAAAACCAAAAGAAGTACGATCTGGCCTCAGAGTGCCCCCTATCTCTTGCTGAGCAGCCCCGAGCCCAGCACTAGAGGCAGCCGGCCTCAGTTCTAGGCTTGGCCTCTTGAGGCACTTCTAAGCCCAAAATGGGTGGGAGCCATCTGTGGATTGCTTGGTGACTCCTATCAGGTGGTTCTGGAAGTGTACAGGCTGCAGCTCAACTTGGCTTGCAACTGGGCCCCTCCCAGGAGGCCATTGGGCAGGCATACCTGGTGGCCTTCTCTGACCAGAACCGTAGCCAAAGCACCACCCAGGGCTGCATCTGAGGACACACCCAGTGGGCAGACTGGGCAACCACCAGAGCCCTGCTAAACGGAATCTTGTTCTGTAGGATTAGCCCCTCGCCAGTAAATCATTACAACCAATCAGCCCAAGGGTCAATCCCTCCCTTCGACATGCAAACAGTAACTAAAGCTCAACTACAACAGAAGGACATAACACAACCCACACAAGGGACACGCCTTCAGCACCTGGCTCAGGTGACCAAGGAACACTGTACCTCACAGGACACCTGCTATATAAAGGCACTCTACTATGACTGGGAGATTAGGAGCCCTACCTAATACATAGAAATAAACACAGGGAGGCAGCCAAAATGGGAAAACAAGAAACATATCCCAAAAGAAAGAACAGAAGCAAGTTCCAGAATAAAACAAACAAAATGGAGTCAAACAATCTACCAGATGCAAAGTTCAAAACAATGGTTTTAAAGATGCTCAATGAATTTAGGAGAAGAGTAGATGAACTCAGCGAGACCTTTACAAAGAGATAGAAAGCATAAAAATGAAGATGGAAAACATAAAAGCAAACCAGTCAGAAATGAAGAATACAATATCTGAGATGAATATATTAGAGGAATATCTTCTCAGGCAAAGGAAACAAAAGAAAATTAAACAAATGGGACTACATCAAACTGAAAAGTTTTTGTACAGCCAAAGAAACCATCGACAAAACAAAAAGACGAATGACTGTTTGGGAGAAGATATTTGCTAATGATACATCTGATAAGGGGTTAATATCCAAAATATACAAAGAACTTATACAACTCAACAACAAAAAAAACAATCCAATTTAAAAAAGGGCAGAAGACCTGAACAGATACTTCTCCAAAGAGGAAATACAGATGGCTAACAGACATATGAAAAGATGCTCAAGGTTGCTAACCATCAGAGAAATGCAAATTAAAATCACAATGAGATATCACCTCACACCTGTCAGAATGGCTATCATCAATAAATCAAAAAACAACAAGTGTTGGCGAGGATGCGGAGAAAAGGGAACCCTCATACATTGTTGGTGGGACTGCAAATTGGTACAGCCACTATGGAAAATAGTCTGGAGGTTTCTCAAAAAATTAAAAATGGATATATCTTGTTACTCAGCAATTGCACTTCTGGGTATTTATCCAAAGAAAACCAAAACAATGATTTGAAAAGATCTATGCACTCCAATATTCATGGCAGCACAATTTACAATGGCCAAGATATGGAAACAACCTAACTCCCCATCAACAGATGATTGGATAAAGAAATTAAGGTTCATATATACAATGGAATATTACTCAGCCACTAAAAAAAATGAAATCCTACCATTTGCAACAACATGGATGGACCTCGAGGTTATTATGCTGAGTGAAATAAGCTAGACAGAGAAAGGTAAATACCATATGATTTCACTTATATGCAGAATCTAAGGAACAAAAAGAACAAACTAATCAAAAACAGACTCACAAATATAGTGGACAATTTGGT
>NW_024352787.1:9970271-10054087 GCF_902729225.1 Pteropus medius | reverse complement strand
AGAAGGGTTGAAGTACAAATTAGTAGTTGATGGATGGTCACAGGGATGGCAAGCACAGCAGAGGGAATGCAGTTAGCATTTATATGATGGCTAGGTAGAGGGTCAGGGGAGGTAGAGAGTAATTGGGGGGATCGTTTTATGAACTATATAGACGTCTAACCAATGTACTGTATACCTGAAACAAATTTAAATTAATAAATTTTTTAAAAAAGAGCAAGGCTCTGAAATTAGGTGATCCAAATCCTCAGTAATCCTGTGACAATGAAGGTAAAGTTTTCTATGAGGTTATTACTCTTCATGTGTCAGTACTGCTGGGAGTTCGCATAAAGACGAAGAATTAAAGAGCATTTGTGTATTATACTCTTATTGAAATAAAACACCGAAAAGCACACACACACAAAAAGAATACATTAGAGGGAATCAACAGATTGGATGAAGCAGAGGATCGAATTGGTGATTTAGAGGATAGGATAGCAGAGGACACCCAATCAGAACAGCAAAAAGAATAAAGAATCAAAAACAATGACGATAATTAAGGAGCCTCTGGGATATCAAGTGTAACATTTGCATCATAGGGATACCAAAGGGTGAAGAGAAAGGGCAAGGAATTGAAAACCTATTTGAAGAAATAATGACAGAAAACTTCCATAACCAAGTGAAGGAAACAGACATACAACCCCAGGAAGTTCAGAGTCACAAACAAGATGAACCCACTGAGGCCCACTCTGAGATACATCATAATTAAAATGCCAAAGGTTAAAGCAAAGTGAGAATCTTAAAAGCAGCAAGAGAAAAGCAATTAATTACCTACAAGGGGAACTCCAATAATACTGCCAGCTGATTTCTCAACAGAAACTTTGCAGGCCAGAAGTGACTGGCATGAAATATTCAAAGTTATGAAAAGGACCTACTACCAAGATTATTCTACCCAGCAAAGCTATCATGTAGAATTTAAGGACAGAAAAAGAGCTTTTCAGACAAGAACAAGCTAAAGGAGCTCATCACCACCAAGCCAGTATTACAGAAAATGTTGGAGGGACTTCTTTAAGAAGAAAAAAATATGTATCAAAAATATGATTAATAAAATGGCAATAACTGCCTATCTAGCAACAATTACTTTAAATGTAAATGAATTAAATGCTCCCATCAAAAGACGGGGTGGGTAAATGGATAAGAAAACAAGATCCTTACATATGCTGCCTACAAGAGACTCACTTCAGATCAAAAGACACACATAGACTAGAAGCAAAGGGATGGAAAATATTTCATGAAAATGAAAACAAAAAAAAAAACTAGGGTAGCAATATTTATACCAGACAAAATAGGCCTTAAAACAAAGGCTATAAAAAGAGACAAAAGACATATTTATGTGAAGAAAACCAAAATACTATTTTGAAAGGACATGTGCATCTATATGTTCATTGCAGCATTATTTACAATAGCCAAGATATGGAGGCAATCTGGGTGTCCAATAATGGATGAATGGATAAAGAAGAAGTAGTACAGATATACAATGGAATATTACTCAGCCATAAAAATAAATGAATAAATAAATAATTAAAAGAATGAAATCTCGTTATCTGCAACAACATGGATGGACTAAAAAAGTATTGCGCTTATTGGAGTAAGTCAGATAGAAAAGACAAATGCCATATGACTTCTCGTACATGTGGAGTCTAAAGAATAAAATAAAACAGAAATAAACTCATTAATACAGAGAACATTTTTTAGAGCTACCATATGGGATTGGGGTTGGAAGGGTGGATGAAAGAGGGGAAGGTATTAAGAAATACAAATTGGTAGTTACAAAATAGTCATGGGAATATAAAGTATAGCCTAAGAAATATGGTCAACAATATTGTAATAACTATCGACAGTGTCAGATGGGTACTAGATTTATCAGGGTGATCACTTCATAAGTTATATAAATGTCTAATCACTATGTTGTACACCTGAAAATAATATTATATGCCAACTATAATCAAAAAATTTAAAAAATAACAAAAAACAAAATGAATTATGAAAGTTCTAAACCCAATAACTTGTTCATACAACTCTCTCCAAAAGAGACTGCTCTGTCTTTATCTGAGTTCTTTCTGTATTATCACTCTAATGGATTTAATCTGAGACAACCTACAGATTTGGGGCCCAATCTCGCAGTATACCAGACAGAGGAAAATAAATACCAAATGATTTCACTTATATGCAGAATCTAAGGAACAAAAAGAACAAAGTAATCAAAATCGGACTTACAAATAGAGAGGACAATCTGGTGATGGGCAGAGGGAAAGAGGACTGGGGTGCTGGAAGAATGGGGCAAAGGGTTAAAGAAGTACAAATTAGTAGTTGAAAGATGGTCACGGGGATGGGGAGCATGGCACAGGGAATGCAGTCAGCATTAACGTAATGGCTAGCTGGAGAGCCAGAGGAAAGAAAGAGCAATTGGGGGATCATTTTATAAATTATATAATTGTCTAGCTAATGTACTGTATACTTGAAGCAAATGATAAAATAAAATTTAAAAAATAAAAAATCTAAATTTCAGAAAGGCACATGATTTTATGAGTAACAAAATGAAAAATAGCAAAATAACTACATAATTTAAATACTCTAAACATATGTAAAATAATTTGACGATGCTATCATTCAGAACATTATTAAATAACTTTAGATTACTGGAACCAAAGAAGGTAATTCTATTGGGGCCTTATCAAACGCACAAGATTGGATCACAAGAAGTTGATTCTTACCACATTTAATACATTTAAAATTTTCAACAAACTTAAAAGTGTGCCCATTAATCATTCATTTAGATCAGAGAGTGTACAGGTATTATTTTTATTGCTGTTATGCTTTTTGTTAATATTCTATGATTTTTAACAAATTGCTTTCTTAACTTTTATGACATACAAAATATATAAAACTGAAGCTTGATTTTATGAAGACACCTCACAGCTACCACCACTACCACAACCACCATACAAACTTCCTTTTTCTAGATATTAGCTCATGGGTGACCCTACAGTATACATGCATGTACACACTTTAATTTCAATGTCCTTGATGCTGATAAAATTTAAAGGAAAATCTTATCAGCATGAATTCTTTTTCTTTTTTACTATGTATATGTATTATCTATACAATAAATGTTTTAAAAAGTAGTATCAGGCATCAATGTAGCAGAGGTAATTAGAAAAAATGAGCAAAAGCTATTCACTTTTTTAGGACTGAGAATCTGTTATACTAAAAGAGTAAGTTTACGATACGTAAAATATGAAACCAAATTCCTATTTATTATAATCATACAAAGTTAACTTTAAATCTTGCATTATATGTATTTAGTTGAATTTTAAGTCCAAGACTTAGAAAATACCTGTGACAGAAAAAAAAAATTTAATGACTAAAAAAATTTCAAATTATAGTAAAAAATACATAACATAAAATTGACCATCTTGAGCATTTTTAAGTTTACAGGTCAGTACTGTTGAGTACATTCACGGTGTTGCAAAACAGCTCTTCAGAACTTTTTCATCTTGCAAAACTAAAACTCCATACCCATTGAACAACTCCCCATTTTCCCCTTCCCTCTCTTTCTATTTCTATGAATCTGATTACTTTAAATATCTCATATAAGTGGAATCATACAATATTTGTCTTTTTGTGACTGAAATACTTAGCATAATATCCTCAAGCTTCATCCATGTTGTAGCATGTAACAGGAGTTTCTTCCTTTTTAGGGCAGAATAATATTCTAATATATGTAGTATATACAACATTATATTCATCCATTATCTGTCAATAGACATTTGGGTTGCTTCTACCTCTTGACTACTGTGAATATTGCTATGAACATGGTATGCGAATATCTCTTCGAGATACGAAAAATTTTGTAATCAGTTTTATCCAAGTGATAGGGCTACTGAGTATTTCAAACTAAATGTGTGCATTGTTACTGATAAGCAGTTGGAAGAAAAAAGCGTCAAACACTACAATGTGACAATGGAAAGAAATAAAAGACTAAAACTGCATTTCAGTGTGCCATATTCTACTTATATATGGACAATGACTATGCATCTTACATAGCAAAATGCAGTCTCCTTACCAGTAATTATTATACCATCATCTTTATGAGCTTCAGCCATTTCTTGAACATGGACTTCTGAGTTCACATCAACCTCTTTCCCTGATAACTGTAAATGAGCTTGAAGAGAGGATGTGACCTTGACAAGAATAGAGCCTGTAATAAGTTTAAAGGAGAGCTTATAAATGCAAAGAAATCAAAAGTACCAGAGCCTATTATAAAAATGCTCCTGGTACACTGTCTTTACTCCTCAACAGAGTTTATTTAAAAAACAGTCTTTTCCTTATTCCCAGGTGGTCAAACATTACCTTCCTCCCAAGGCACTGACAGTAACTTCTAGCAAGGGTATGAGTCATTATGCATTACTATTTCTTCTTTTGCCAATAGCCCTCATCACCTTACCTAGTACCAGAAAAGGAGCAGTTTACTACACATGTAGCTTGTAAACAGGATTTACCACTAATTGAGAATATATGAAGAGCCAGGCACCTTAATTACATTATCTCTTAATCTCCATATCAACTTCAATGAGGTATTATTATCTCAATTGTGCAGATGAGAACTTGCTCAAGTTCCCACTAGAGCTAGTGTTGGAATCTAGATCCAGTTCAATGACAACAAAGCCCACGCTCTTAACCACTGTGGTATGTCATATACTGCTACCTCATCTTATTACAGGACTTGTGACCTCACTGATCACTGTAACATAACTAGAACTCTGAGCTCTTGTGCTTTCAGTTGTATCTGGGGGGTGGGGGGTAACAATAATAAAAAAAGAATATTTGAATTTCAACTGACTAATGTTTCTTTTCAATGGATTACAGTCTTTTGGATAATTGAGGCAAGACACTCATCTTTATTTCCATTACAATCTTGTAGTAATTAAAGCTTCTAAAGTAGGAAATAAGGAAAACTACTCTGTTAGCTAAGGCATTTTTGAAAACCATTCTGTGGGTTGCAGTACAGACTCAGCAGCACACTCCTGTTTCAGAAGTTTTTTCTTTCTGTTTCTCATACATCAAAAAAGTAAGAGGCCCCTGCCATAACACAGTAACCCCAGCTCTATGGACACAGATGGTCAGGATGACATCCATTGTGAATATTGTAAAGATTCGTTTTACAATGCATTTATTTACAGGTCGCTGTTTGCCTTCTAGTTGGGTTAACATCAGCTTGTTTCTCTAAGTAATTTAATATCTTCTCAGCCTTCCTAACTGGAGCTAGAAGTTTGGGGTAAGGCTGATAAACTCTCATACTTCCTACTCAAAAAAAGCGGGGGGACGAAGTACATCACTACAGCTGGTTTTATTTAAAAAAACAAATTGATTTTCAGAGTTTAAATGTAAACTACTGACAGAAAATTTCCCATAGCAACAGATATGAGGGCCAAACAACCCTGAAAAATTTCCAGAAGAATAGAAGATACATGTTTTTCTACCAAAACATACTTTAAAAAGTAGAAAATAATAGATTTTAAAAACTTTATTCTAGGACTTTATGTCTCTAAATATATCGAATATGATAATTTTATGAACACCTTTTTTCTGTTTTTAAATAAATGTCTCAAATCTGAGAGCTTTAAAAATGTTAAGCAATGCAGTTTTATCCTCATATCTTTCTACAGCCTTAAAAAACAAAACCCATCACTACCAAAATTCCATTACTGTTAGCAAATGAAGAATTCTCATGACTTGAAGACATTCCCAAATGTCTCCTTTAATATTATCTTTTTTAGAAAGAAGAGCTTTTTATTATATCTTCAACTTCTTTTCATTTCATAAGCTGTTTCACAGTTATTGACATCATTACCAGTCTTTTAAATTAAAAAGTCATTATTAAAACTAATATTAATACCACATCATTTATTGAAGGCATACTATATTGAGATTAGAGGTTTATCATGGACAAATTTTAAGTAGAAAAGTCAGTATTCAGATGTAAGCCTGACTATCAAGCCCCAAAACAGTCTTTCTGAATGAATGAATAAGGTCACCATGTTGACTTTCATAGGGAGAGAGAAAACAAGCATTCTTCTTCACATAGCAAAATAGAGAAGACCTAAGAGACTCAAGTGGCTGGCTCTTGAACACTACAGCAAGACAAGTTGTAAAGGATTCCAGATGTGTTCACTAAACATTAAGCAACAGAATAACTTTCCATTACTCTAAAAAGTTACTATTGCCAAATGTAGTGAGAATTAAGAGACCTAAAGTCTCTTATGACAGAAATTTTTGCTTCCAGTTTTCTTTAAGTTTCTACCAGGAACATGATTCCAGCAGGAGAAAACACAAAATTGTAATCCTAATCAAATTTTGGAACATCGTATGCCAGTTCAGTTGGTTACTGGAACAACATTCCAAATAATACTCAAATATATTTCAAGTGAATGAAGATGAACAATGTTTTTTGTTTGTTTTATATTTTCATCCATACAATTCAGGAAATAACTTTCACATAAAAGCTTTTAATCCATTACTAGTTACATTAAATGTAGTAATGGTTTGTTTTCTTCTCTATGTCTTTGTAATAAGAGAATGCAGTTATATGACTTTCATGGCGTTTACAAAATTCCCTGAATAGCATTATTGAAGCTCTTAGAAATTTAGTGAAAACACATTATCTAAAAGAAAAAATGTGATTTTGAAAAATCAAATCACATCTGTGTGTCAGCAATAAGTTCAGTTTCAGATCCTGCATTTGTAGTTTTGATACACTGACAAGTGAGCTTCACTGACAAAATGGTATTAAAGCAGTATGGCAAAGAAATTACTAATGACAGGAAAAACTGATCTCTGTAAGGAATTATTTTACTTGTTATACATATAGCCCTGTTCTGTCCAATATACAAGAGCTTCTAGACTTTCTTTAAAAAAATTTTTTTTTAGGCAGAGCTCCAGTTTTTAACAACTTTGTGCACCCAGGCCACTTCAGTCTCTATGGCCAAGATACTTCAAGTACCCAGCCACTTGCCACCATGCACATGTGCATGTACGCAGACTCATATTCAGTTTTCAGATGACTAAAAAGTGTGTCATTTTTAATAAAAGATATGGACTCTTAAAATAAGTTATTTGTATTAGAAATAAGATTATAGAAAGAGACACGTCGTAAGTCTTGATACTTCAAGAGAGTAAGTCAACAATCACGTTAGAGGACCTTCCTGGTGATACCCTTATTTCAGTATCACATTTTGAAAAGTACTTCTCTTGAGTGATGGCCTCTTACAGACTGGTAAAAAAGCTTCCAACAGAACATATGGAAGCATTTTCCCTCAAAGAATATTCTATTTCAAACCCAAAACTAAACTGAAAAACCCAAACACTAACACTAAAAAATTTCACAATAACAAAGAGACAATATATTACATTTTGTTTGCACTACAAAGGGAAAGATAGTCTTAGTGGCCATGTGTCCCAAAAGAATACCCACATGGTATTCCAGTCTTGTATCCAAACTGGTATTCCAGTCTTTAAATCAGGTTATACCAGAAAAAATTATCTTGAAATCACTATGTCAGTACCATAGGTACTTTGATGACCTGTTTCCTGAATGTTATATAAAAGCTTCCATACACCATATGTCAAAATAAAACATTCCACTTGGCTAACCTTTATGAGATTTCAATTCCACTTTCCCCAGTTGGCTGACATAAACATCTAAGGCACCCTGATGAGTCGAAGCTTTTAGACATCCAGAGGACGAATCTAGGAGAAAGGAAAAAACTATAAGCATAATTATTCTCATGTGAGTACTTAGAATTATAAACTTGAAACAAAAGGCTCTGCTTTGACATTTGGATAAGAAGCTAAGAGTCTTGAAAGATTTCTTATTTTCCTTATAACTATGTCATCTGCTGCTTTAAAATAAACACAGGAACAGAAATCTAGAATTGTACCCCTAGACAACTAATAAAAAATCCCTACGTCTATAGTAACCTGCATAACTTCTCTCTAAACATCTAAGGCAACCTACCTAAACATGTTTACTCAAAAACCTAATGTGTAGGAAGGGCAGTAGGCAAGCAATGGATCCTTGATAGCCAAGACCATTAAGCATCATTGATAGATTTAGTTTACTATTAACTTGCAATATTTACTAAAGAATTCTATCCCATGTTAGTCACATATTAGTAGTAGCAAAGTTAATAAAAATCAAAACCTCTGAATTTTCTCCTTTTAGCAAATTTGCTAGTACTAGTGCTGCTAAGAGTGAAAGATTACACAAGGTTTTGTTGCATTTCTTTAAGGGACAGAAAGGAGGAGGAAATCACTGGAAGAGTGGGTGAAGCTTATTTATATCTAAATATTTCTTTTCAGGTTTCTGGAATTGAATAGGTATCTTTAAGTAAGGGAAAGAAAGTCAGAATTAAGGTGGTCCTTATTCGACACTCAAATTTCCTTATATCATCGTTGACTCCTTTTTTCAATGAGCCAACATTTCAAATTCAAGGAAAAGCTGGTAGTCAGAGATAAAGAAGTAAGAGAATGATGTTGACAAGTCAGTGCTAAGTTGCTTTTCCTTCTTCCTCCTCTCCCATGGCAACTGAACATTTAATCTAATATTCTATTGGACTGCCCTAAGGAGGCCAAAGCATATATTTTTTAGAAAGGTCTCTTTAAAAGCATATTTTATCAGGAGCTTTTATTACTTCAAAGTGGAAACAAAGTAAGTAAGGAGTGTGATAAAACCAATGCCAAATATATATTTTTTATAAAATGTGGAGGAAAAAAACATTTGTACACTCAAGGAGCCAACATTTTTCTTTAAAATAATTTTTAAATAACCAAAGACAACAACTTGAGACTAAACTGTTTAAAATCTGACTCTGATTATTTACAATAATTTATCTCTAATCTAATTGAAAAATGGCCTTTATCAGGACTAAATTATTTAACTTTTAAATTTAAGTACAATTGACATACAATATTACATTAGTTTCAGGTATACAGTACAGTGATTCAACAACTTATTTAATTTTTAAGTGTCAAAAATAAACACTGATACTGAGAAATTAAGCTACTAGAGATAAATGACATAGAATAGCTGGATAAAGATGAATATTCCTCTCTTCAAATACCAGTAGGAACCCCTTTTAAAGCTTCTTACTGCAACCAAAAGAAGCCAAATAAAAATATATTACGGTAAAAAAAAAAAAATGTGGACTACACAATGTGTGCATTATCCCAGGTTAAACAAAACAAAACATTTAAAACATTAGTGTGATTTCTTGCTTTCCCTATGGGGAAAAACACAAAATTTTTATGTGGCTCATAGGAAATACTTTTAACTCCCCTCTCCCAGTGGGCAATAAACACAGCTATATAATTATATCCTAAGCCACTAAGTAATTACATCCTCATGTTATCAGTGTTGAGCTCTGATAATGGCCCATCCCTTGGAGACTGTCAAAAAATATTAAAATTCAAGATGTGTTTTCAAAAGAGAAAGCAATGGTGATACTGAAAAGGCTATGTAGCAAAAGATACACTAATTTCCTTTTGTTTTCTATAATGCAAATGGTTGGAACTAAAAATTAACTTAACAAGAACTAAAAATTAACAAGAGTCAAATTAAGGCTTCATCCACAGAATTTCATATTTTGGGGATTCACGTAATAGAGAAATTCTGTAGCTTTTGGAGGAAGCCTTAAGGGAAATAAGTATTAGAGAGTGATTAAGATGTGAACAGAAATTGCTAGTCCAGACAGCAGTTTGAATAAGTAGACTCCTACAGTTTTCAGTTTTCTATCATCACAATTTTGGACAAAGATCTTGTTTGTCTGACAGAAGCCACCTAGTTTTCCTGGAAAATTACACATACAAATGGGAAAAACTGATGTCAACTACCAGTTAATGCTACATGCAACCAAAGAAATAGATATCTAATATGCACTTTGCTAATAGCAGACAATAACAAATAAGCTTGAAAGGCTAAAATTCCAAACTTTGTTATTTTCCTCTAGATAAAGAAGTCTCTCAAAATTGGTCAAGCATGTTCAGAAAGTTCTGAATTTTTATAATTCTATCTCAAGTTTCAACATGTAGATACTAAGGAACAGTAACATAAAAGATATTTCTTGATTTTTGCAACTTTATTTCTGTACTTCCAAAACTACATTAATTGCAAGAACAAGGAACAAATTTTATAAGTAGAACTAAATATATAAGCCTTCATTTGATTCTTAAGTTAATTTTTAGTTCCAATCATTTCTATTATAGTAAAGTGTTTGCAAAGGCAGAATTAAAGTTACTTCATGAAAGTGTTCTAAGTTAGTGTCCTGCCTAGGTATTCTGTGTCAGGGAAGGAGCATGTAGGAGACTGGGCTTGAGAGATGCAATCTGCCCCACACTCCTGCCCTGCAAAAAAAACAAAAAAAAACCAAAAAAAAAACAAACAAAAAAATGAAGACGTTCTTTTTTTAAAGATATAATTATCATTACACAGCTTCTGGCAGTGCCTTTCAAAAGAGACAACATGGAACAGAGAAAGTAAAGCTAGGTGAGCAACTCTATTAGCATCCCTATCTCACCATTATTTACTAACGAGTGCTGCTTTCTCCTGTTGAAAGTTTTAAATGGAACATGACCTAGTGTTCCAGAAGAAAATTGTTATTTTAAGAATATAGGTTCAAGGAAAATCAGGGTTTTGATAATTAATTTTAATAGAGCACTTCAACTTCTGAGAGAGCTCTGTATTTTGGAAATTAGGAAGAACAGGGTTTTGGGGGGTAGGTTAGAATTGATATATACAAAATCCAAATCACTGATGAGATTACTTAAAAAGCTGATCAATTATATTATCTAAACCAGAAATAAAGGACTATAATCACACATATTCTTCTTAATAAAGGAATCATGGAGAGGACACTGAGTCTATTTTCCTGAAATCAAATAGTTAGATAATACCTAAATCATCTCAAGTCTCTTAATATTCCCACTGAATAATATTATATAACCTTTTCTCAACACCAATTCCAATATTTTGAAGCTTCTACAATTCTACCCCTCAGGTTCCTACAAACCACTTTTTGTTTCTTTTAACTGTTTTGCTTCTAGTAATCTCAATTCCTCAAAATCCAAGTTACACAGTAGATTTTAATTAGGTTGTCATGATTTATAAGGGCTGCCTTCAAATTTCTCAAGCAAATATTTTGTTTCAAGAAAAACACAAACCAACCAATCAAGAAATTTCAAATAAACATTACTTACTTGTAACCTTTGGGATTAAGCCATCAAACTTAAAATTTCTCCAGAATCATAACAGTAATGGTTTTTAGGCTAAACAGCAGGGTTGGCAAACTACAGCCTCCTGTTTTTATTAGTAGAGGTTTACTGGAAAGTAGACACATCCATTTTTGTAATGTCAATGGCTGCTTTTGTGTTAAAATAACAGAGTTGCATAGTCCAGATAGATTACGTGGCTTACAAAGCCAAAAGTATTTACTATCTGGCCCTTTACTCGTACTCTGCCAATACCTACAGCAAACATATTGTTTTGAGGAAATAAGCTTTTCTCCCTAAAAAAAAACCAAACTGTAAAATTTGATTCTATTTAAGACAAAGAGATTTACCAATTTCCTAAAACCAGCTCTTTCTTAGGGTTTGTGTAATATACAGTTAGGTGTAAAATTCTTACTTATAGAAACAAAAAAAACTTGCCTGAAGGCAATTCTAGCTTTTCATTCTCCCTGATTGTTCATCATTAAGAAAATACAGAGAAAACAATATCTGACAAAGGATTTGTTCTCAAAATATATAAAAAACTCCTGCAACTCATACATTATAGGAGGGGGTATAAAATGGAACTCTGGGGAAAAGTGTGGTAGTTTATCATAAAACTAATCATATACATACCTACTCAATCCAGAAACTCCATTCCTAGGTATTTACCCGAGAAGGAAAATATATATTTATATTTATATCTGTATCTGTATCTGTATTTTATCTATATATCTCCATAAAATAACTTGTCTAAGAATGGCTATAGCAGCTTTATTTATAATTGACAAAAATTAGGAACAGCCCAGGTATTCAGCAATAGGAAAATGGATAAACAAATTAAGCTTTCTAGTCAACTGCTTCCACTTCCGCACCTCTCTGGCACATTATGAAACAGCTAGGGGGTGTTCTTTTTAAATATAAATTACATATCACTCTTCTGCTAACACCCTGTTGTAGTTACAAGGAATAAAGTCCCAATTTTTACCATGTCTATAAGACTTGAGGATCTAGCCCTTGCTTACGTCATCTCCCAGAACTCTGCCCACAAGTCTTCCTTCTGTACCACAAAAATAATAAACTCATTCCATTTTCAAGACTTGCACTGGCTATTTCTCTATCTGAGGAGCTCTGTATCTGGAATTTTACATGCCTCTTTCCCATTATTCTGACCTTAGTTCAAATGTCCCTTCTCCAGACCCTCCCAGATTGCTAACTTTTCCCCAATTTCTATCCCATTACCTTCTCTTATTTATTCACTGCACTATCTGAAATTATATTTTGTTATTCACATGCTTATTGTCTTTCTTCTCAGCCAGAAGCTTAACATGGAGGCTTTGTTTGTTGACCAGTTTATTCCTCAGTACCTAAAAAGAGCTCCCGATATACAGCAGGCACTCAAATAGACAACTAGTTACTGCCATACTCAGTGTTGTCTCCAAACGCTAACACAATTTGAGATCAATAAACAGTGATGTGATTCATATCTTTCTTTCTTTCAAAGTCTTAATATAGGTATTCAAGAATTAAATGAACTTATGAATATTTCCCTTATAATTAAGATTATAACACAGTGGCTTAACAGTTTTATGTTATAGATAATAAACTAGAAGAGGAAAGACTAGTTTATTGAATGACTATCATGCACTGGGCTGTACTTTATATACTTTAATTATCAACAAATCTTGTGTTATGTGGGTTGTATTCCTTTTATGTATTAAAATGCAAACTCTGACAGATTTAGTAATTTGCTCAAAGTCACACAGTAGAACCAAAATTCACAATCAAATCTACTTATAAGGTCCATGCATTTCCACACTATCACAGATCAAGATATAACAAAAAATGCATACTTTTTTCTTATTTGAGAGATTCTTCCAAAATAGAACTCAAAATTTATCAGTGATGTTTATAAAATAAGAAACAAGCTTTATTTACCTTCATTTATTTATGTTTTTAAGAACAGCCTAAAACATTTTAAAGTTTTTAAAAACATCATAAAACCACAATTTATGTTTCACTAAAGAAAATTAGAAAGGGTTATTATTTCTATAATTTTAGTTTATCCATAAGATATAGATATTATATAGATACAAACATATATATGTATGTATACACATACATGATATCAATCTATATCTTAACACTCAGGTAATTTTCTTCAAGTAGACAGAGATTTATCTGAGAAAAATAATACACCTTGACTTAAAGTCCATCTAATACTTAATAATGGGAAAGGGGATGGTTTATAGAGAAAATTAATAAGAATTCATAATGTTAATTACTTATACAAAGTATTAAACCATTTTTGAAGATGTAAATTACTATATATTTCATTCTTGCTATTAATATTCTTTTCCAGTATGGATAAACCATTTCCAATTTTAGAGAGAATGGTTTTTCCTTTATGTTTTCACATTTCCATCTAGGAATAACATTTATGTTATATTATATTAAGTCCTCAAATTCACATTTGCCTAAAGAGCCACTAGTGGGTAGTGAAACCCTGTGCCTTCCAATTTGAAATATTCTCCTCTCTTTCTCCCCTCTTCCCTTACTGCTACAAACTCCACCCATGTCTAAGACTTCCCCCCAGCTCGCTCAGCTTCTTGCCAGTGTACCTTTTTGTTCACCCTAGAAACTTTCCTTACTATTCCCAGATATGTCCTCTGATGAAATGGCCTGAAGAGTCATTAGTGAATCTTGATTTCCCACTGGAACACAGGTAAATTCTTCTGTCATGTCTTAGTTAAAATGATTTATAATTATCACCGAGGAAGCCTTTATATTCTACTTATTCCCCATTCAACATAAAAGTTACAATCTCTAGAAAACTTAAAGAAAGATGTATACTTTAAGCCAGAAAAATCCAGAAGTGATAGTGGAAGGGATTGTTGGACATATTCACTACTTCAGTCAGCACAAAGAAAGAGAAAATATAAAATATCAAAAAAGACAAAAACATAAGGCCCTAGGCATTCATACTGACTATAAGCGACAGCTCCCCACCACAAAGATCCCAATTTCCCAACCCGAACACCCTACCTTCTAAGGCCTAAAAAACAACCATCACTCTTAGAGCTCAGTGTGTCTTTGTCAAACAGGCAAGCAGATGCTCCTTGGGACTGAGAAAAGCTCTATCTAAACTATTCTGAGTCTTTTCCCCAGCACAGCAACAGATGTGGTGACTAAGTCTAAAGTACCACTAGCCACTATTAGTTCTGGCCTAGGATTAGAACAATAACAATAAAATGGCTATTGTTTATTGAATTTTTACCATATGTCAGACACTGTGCTAAAGTACTTTATATATATTGTTTAATTCTTATAACCCTACATGATAGGTACTTACTATTATTTTTTTTCAGTTGTGGAAACTGAGGCACAGAAAAGTTAGGTAATTTGCCCATTATAGAAAGTGGTGAAATCAGAATTTCAACACTATTCTGAGTGACTCTAAACCTACAATATACACAATATTTATTGGATGATGAATCAATGAATTTCCAGAAATATTTCCACATATTCATACATGGGGGTCTGCCTATATTTGACTTATCAGGATCTTATCAAGTCATCAGCGAAACGGTAAACTTTATTTACCCTAACAAAATATCACAAATATAGCTATTTTAAAAGCATGTAAAATAGCTATATTTTACATGCTTTTAAAATAGCTATATTTGTGATATTTTGTTAGGGTAAATAAAGTTTACCCTAACTAGCATCTTAGCACATACCTACTGTGATGTTACCCATCTTGCTTTGTAACTAGCATCTTAGCACATACCTACTGTGATGTTACCCATCTTGCTTTGTAATGTTATATTACCTGTAAAAGAGAGAAAAAGAAAGACAAATTTATATATTATGGGTAATCTAGAAAGGAACTGTTATATGGTATCTGAAAACATGCTTGGATATCCAAAATGTTATTTAATAATGTTGTTATTGTTGTTGGCAATTTTCCTCAGTATCACACACCAATGACAAATTTACTTGCAACTCTGAAATAAATAGCTTTAGGTATCTATATAAACTCTCTTCCACCACTCCAGCTTAAGCTTTTATAGCATAACTATAAGACATACCGCTATACAGTATGGAAAACATGGAAGAAAAATGATACTTCTAAAACCCATAAATGAAAAAATTACTTAAATGCACTGACTATGCATTTTCAACCAAATATCACTATATTTTTTAAATTTTTTAATTTTTATTAGTTTCAAGTATATATTGGTTAGACATCTATATAGTTAGCAAAATGATCCCAATTGCTCCCTCCCTCCCCTTTCCAACTAGCCAATGTACTAATGCTAACTAACTGCATTCCCTATACCATCTTCCCCATTCCCGTGACCACCTGTGAGCTAATAATTTATATTTCTTCAACCCTTCACCCCATTCTCCTAGTCCCTCAAACCCCCCTCCCCTCTTTCCATCACCAAATTGTCCACTATATTTGTGAGTCTGTTTTTGATTAATTTGTTCTTTTTATTCCTTAGATTCCACATATAAGTGAAATATATAGTTTATCTTTCTCTGTCTGACTTAAATACCTTCTAAGTTCATCACAGCAATATCTTTTTCCATTCCCTTCCTTTTCATATGTAGGGGTCTTTTTTTATTATCCTTTTAGCCACTCCATCCCTTGGTTGGAGCACTTAATTCTTTCCATTTGTGGTACTTATTGATAGGAATGTACTTGTTACCATTCTTTACTCCTGTTTTTGATACGTTATTTTTCTTCTTAAAGAAGTCCCTCCAGTCTACGGCCATGCTACCCTGAACTAGTCCAATCCCGTCTGATCTCGGAAGCTAAGCCGGGTCGGGCCTGGTCAGTACTTGGATGAGAGATCACCTAGGAAGACCAGGTGCTGTAGGCATAACAAACAAAAAAATAAGGGATTGTAAGCTGACAAAGTCCTCGCAATATGTGAGGCCAACCAAGGGTTGTCTTGCCTCAAAAAAAAAAAAGTCCTTCCAACATTTCCTGTAATTCTGGCTTGGTGGTGATAAATCCCTTTAGTTTATTTTTGTCTAGGAAGCTCTTTATCTTCCTTCAACTCTAAATGATAGCTTTGCTGGATAAATTATTCTTGGTTGTACATCCTGGGTCATATAAGTGAAATCATATAGTGTTTATCTCTCTCTTTCTGACTTAAATATCTTCTAAGTCAGTCAGAGCAATATATTTTTCCATCCCCTTCTTTTTCATATGTAGCGGTCTTGTTTTCTTATTCTTTCAGCCACTCTATCTTTTGGCTGGAACACTTAATTCTTTTCCATTTAAGGTACTTATTGATAGGAATGTAGTTGTTACCACTCTTTATTCCTGTTTTTGATACATGTTTTTTCTTCTTAAAGAAGTCTCTCCAACATTTCCTGTAACACTGGCATGGTGGTGATAAATTCCTTTAGCTTATTTTTGTTTAGGAAGCTGTTTATCCATCCTTCAACTCTAAATGATAGCTTTGCTAGATAAAGTATTCTCGGTTGTAGATCCTGGGTCTTAATCCTGTGGAATATTTTTTGCCAAGCCCTTCTATCCTGCATAGTTTCTTTTGAGAAATCAGCTGACAGTCTTATGGGTGTTCCCTTATAAGTAACTATTTGTTTTACTCTTGCTGCTTTTAATATTCTTTCTTCGTATTTAACATTTGGCATTTTAATTATATGTTTGGTGTGGGCCTCTTTGGATCCCTGATTTTTGGAATCCTCTGAGCTTCTTGGAGTTGTATGTTCATTTCCTTGACCAGGTGAGGAAAGTTTTCCATCATTTCCTCAAACAGCTGTTCAACGTCTTGATTTTCTTCACTTACACCGATCAGACAAATATTTGGAGCCTTAATAGTGTCCCATATCCTCCTTAAATCATCTTTATAGTCTTGGTCTTTTTTCTTGCAATTCTGATTGAGTGTTCTGATTGGCTTTCCTGTCTTCTACATAAGGCATCTTCTTTATTCATTTTGTTTATTCCTTTGTTTATTCCATTTAATATACTTCTCATCTCAGATAATATGTTCTCCATTTCAGACTGGTTCCCTCTTATAATTTCCATCTCCATTTTTATCTCTTTGTTGGAGTTCTCTACAAAAGTCCATTGAGCATCTTTATAACCAGTGTTTTGAACTCTGCATCTGTTAGATTACTTGACTCCATTATATCTGGATCTCTGTTCTTTCATATGGTTTCTGCTTCTTTGTCTTCCCATTTTGGCTGCCTTTCTGTGTCTGTTTCTATGTACTAAGCAAAGCTCCTAAGTCTCCTGGTCTTATTAGTGTGGATTTGTGAAGTAGGTGTCCAGTGGCACAGTCCTGAGAGGGGTTCAGCTGCAGGGCAAATTTAGCCCAAGCCTCTACCCCTCTGGGGCCACCTGTCAAGATTCAGCAAGCAATCTACAGATGCTGTGCTTATAGTTGCCTCAAATGGCCATACCAGAAACCAAGGCCAGCTGCCTTCAGTGTGAGTCTAGGCGCTGCTCAGCAAGGAGCACCTGAGTTGCGGAAGATAGACCTGGATATGGCTTGGGTGGGGCCCGGGTTGAGGGAGGCAGGGTTTCAGGGAATCTCCTGGTCAGAGTGACCTCTGTTATCCAGTTTGATGACATCACAGCTATGGCTGCACTGTGTCCACGCACTGGTAGTGGGGAGGGCTCAACAAGGAACAATGGATACAACACCGGCATTTCTGTACCAAGCAAGTCTCACCTTGACTCTCACTCTGACAGTATCTCCCTGTACATCCCTCATGCCTTCTGCACGCAGCCAAATGGGCACTAGTGCTCAGAGCAAGCAGGTCCGTCACCGCGAAAATCCAGTTACGGATGTGGACCCTTTAAGAGGCTTCTGCTGCTGCTGCTGCTGCTGCTGCTGCAGCCTCCGTCTCACTCAGCTGCTTGGGACCGGGTCACCCCGTGTCCTCACCCCGTCCTACCTTCTGCTGTTGTAGAGTGCTTTCTTGGCTTTCTCCCTAGTTGTATGGTTTATTCACCTAGATCCCAGGCAATTTTTCTTTGCTGCTGCTCCTTGTTTTCATCACAACTTTGATTTGATCATCAGAGGGATGAACAGAGCCTCTATCATCTATGCCATTTTTTTCCTCCTCTAAATATCACTGTATTTATTAGACCACACAAAGCCAAGTTTTGAACCAAGTAATATTAAAATAGTCTATGGGGAAAAAAGGTGATTACTATTATTTTTCAGGCCAGTATGCCATGTCTATATGTTAGATTGAAGTGGTTTTTGTGCCAAGAGTTAAAGAGGTTTGGGCAGGAATAATGAATACATTGAAATATGACTAACAAAGAATAAAGCTTCAAAGGTTTTCATTTTCCAATGAAAATATATTTTCCCAAAACAATACTGGACATTGCAAACATTTTTCCCAGCTCTCCTCCTCCAATACCAAAAACAGAAGAATTTTTCTTCATATGTGTGTTTGAATGTATAATTACTCTGGAGCCATACCACTTACATTTACTATACTGAAAGTGTAAGCAATATTATACTTGTAGCATATTTCCAAAACTACTCTAAAAAGTAAAGGAATAATTTTATCTCAAAATTAATCTAGGGTAAGTGTACTCATTAATTCATTTCATGCATCTTGGAAATACTGACATGTATCAGTATGTGAGAAAAAGCAAAAAGGCATGTGATTCCTTTTTTTTAATAGTCAGATGTGCTTTGATTGCAAAAATCTCTCTAAAAGTCTTATATTCCAGTATACTTCACATGAATATATGAACAAGGGGTATATTTGTGTAGAAAAAAACTTGGTTTGTATTAAGCTCATAACATTTTCAGGTCTCAGTAAGTTATAAGGTTATAAATGAACTGTTAAATGTGTCATGTAAATATTTCATTAATGTGTTCTAGATACTCTTCTAGTTTGCAAACCCAGTAAATGCAGATTTGCCATCACATGCAGTGGACAAAGATCCTACAGCTGCTAATGTGGATTCCAATGATCCCTGTCTCCCAGTCCTTGTATAATTTCATCCCCTCACATGTAAGCTGGACCTAATGATTTGCTTTTAACAAAGGAAATAGGGCAACAGTGATGGGATATTATTTCCAAAGTTAGTTCACAAAAAGATTCTGGCCTCTGTCTTGTTAGCTCTCTTGATGGAAGCCAGCTAGACATATTGTCAACTACCCTATGAAAGAGGCCCAATAACAAGGAACTCAAAGAGATCTCCACCCAACAGGATCTGAACTGAATTCTGCCAACCACGCAAGTGAACTAAGAAGCAAATTCTCCCTTGATTGAACCTTCAAATGAGCCCACAACTCTAGCTGATATCTTAACTACAACTTTATGAAGAATCGAGGCAGAGGATCCAGTTAAGCTGCTCCCAGGTTCCTGACCCATCCAAACTGTAAAATAATAAATGTTTGTTGTTTTCAAAGCTGCTAAGTTTTGGGGAAATTTGTTACACAGGAAGAGGTAACTAGTAAAGATGTTGAAAGTTAGAAGTGGGCTGCTGCCATAATAAATACCTAAAAATGTGAGAGTAGCTTTGGAACATGACAGTGGGCAGAGTTTGGGAGGATTTTTCATTGGCATGTTAGAGAAGGCCTAAATTGTCTTGAACAGACTATTAGTATGCTTCCCACAATGGCTCCAAAGTCATTAGAATATACAAAATGGACCTCTTACCTCAAATACTTTGTGAAATAAGATAGAATATTTAAAAGTACACAAATCAACCAAATGGGCATTACTAGCACAATTTTCTATATTTTGGTTCACCTATTTCATCTCCAATCACTAAAAACCAATAAACAAACCAACCATCTAAGAGGAGTAGATCTTTGTTAAAGCCATCTTTCCAATAAAGCAGATGCCATATAATCTGTAATAACTATGTGTGCTTACTATACTCAGTTACATAATTTTCCCACAATCCCCAGAGTTAGAGAAAATATATAGTTTTTTTTAGCTAGCAACAATTCATTCCAGCATTATCAGAGGGAAAAATAAACTATCGATTTAAAGATAAATATTAGTTTATTTTTCTTCACTAAAAGAAATGTGATTATGGCTAAAACAGCATACATACTCTTATAATCCAAACAGAGCAATCAAAGATTTATCTTTAAAATTAAAGACTTTTATCCTTAAAGGTTAAATCTTTTTTGTTTTATTTTTCTTTGGGGGAGGGGGAACAGGAAGCGAGGCACTTGCTATTTGCAAGCCACAGTGCTAAATGCTAAGAATATAGAGATGGAAAAAAACATGATTTTTGCTCTTGAGTTTATAATTAGGCAAGAATTTACTGGTTAATGGAAGGCTAGAGATGAGGAGAGGATGCTTTAGCTGAGTACTGAAAGATTACTAAAAGACGATGAGATAAAGAAAACTAAGAAAAGCATTTTAGGAAGACTATAAACAGAGTGATCAGTATGATTAAAGGCTCTGATCGAGGACTCAGAAGTATAAAACAGGTAAGAATATATAGAGAAAAAAAGTAAGAGATTACATAATTCCGGAAGACAAAGCATAAGGTCAGAAGAGGGAAGTGTTAAGTTAGTCAGATCACTGAGGCAATAGGAAAAGGTCTGAGTAAGAGAATACCATGTTCAATATGCATTTCTAATAAACAACCATAGCTATAGTAGGGAGGATAGATGTGAAGAAGGCAAGACTGGAAGCAAGGTTATTGCTCGAGCTGAGACAAAAGATGGCAAGAATCTGAAATAGAACAGTAGAAATTAGAAAGAAAAAGGTGAGACAGATTGAATACTTAGGTGACAAAACCTATCTAAATCTGGTGATTGATTAGATGTGAAAGGTGAGAGAGAGAGAGACAGGAATTTAGTACAGTTATACTTCATTTTATTATGCTTGGTTTACTGTGTTTCACAGGTATTGCTTTTTTTTTTTTTCCCAAACTAAAGGCAAGACCACCCACCAGTGAAAAGATTACAACTCACTTTATTGCTATACTCACTTTATTATGGTGATCTGCAACTGAACCTGCAATATCTCTGAGTTGTGCTTGTATTACTTCTAGATTTCTAGCGTGGGGAGTCAGATACATGGTACTATCAGAAACTGCAAATGGAAATAAAAATGGAGGAACACATTATGGATAGAGTTGGAGGGGGCTGGAAAAGCAGGGGAAAATAAGTTAGAAATGTGGAGTCTGAGATGCTTATAAAGATCCAAATGGATGTATAAGTTGGAAGTCAGGGCTAGAGGTATAGTTTTGAATCTTTAGACTACAAGGGTAGTTAAAACACCAAAGTGTATAAGATGCCCAATGAAAATAAAGAAGAGAAAGAACAATGAAACAAAGATGAAATCCTGGAGAATACCAAGGAGGTGGAAAAATGAAGAACTCATAGAAGTTCAAGAAAGAGCAATTATAAGATATGACAAAGACTACCAGTGCATGCTTTTCTCCTTCCTTAGAACACTGCTAAACTCTATCTCAGGCTCTTGTAGTAGTCACTGGAAAATATTCTGGCTAAAAGTATATGATAGAAGTAATGTATATACTTTTAGGCTTGGTTTCTGAAACTTTTTGTATGATCCTCTATGATCTTTCTTCCTTTTGTGGATACTTGGAAGCCACGCACTAAAGATGGTAGCAGCATCTTTACAGAAGGAGGCAGGTCCCTCCAAGGAGTTGAGACAAGACCAAACAATGCATGGAATAGCAATATTTAGTATCACATATCTAAATCCTGAAAAAAAAAATCTATGCTGTCTGTACCACAAAAGAAACTGTAATTCCTTTCTAGTATTTCATATAAAGTTTCAAGTCCAGATTCAATAATAACATAAAACTATCATATGTCAAAATAATTAAACCAAAACTTCACAATGGACTTAATAAATACTAGAATTTGAACAAAGCATTTTTTCAATGAAAGCTTCTTTCTTTTAAAATTTTATATTATTTCTGACTTTCTAAATTCACAAGGCAGATTTATAAATTCACCAGTGACTACATGTCCTTCTTAAATCAAACTGGGATATTTCATTATGAAATTTTCAGTGCTATCGAAGTTATCGAGTGTGTTTGTATAGTTAATGTAACTTTTATTTCTGTGAAAGGTTCTAAAATCCAAAGTAGTTATTTAAGGAAGAATTTAAGCAAGTACATATTGCTAAATCTTTGGGGAACAAAGGACTTTTGAAATATTTAGAAAAAGAAAGAACTAATACTCAGCAATTTATATATCAAAGTATATTCCCAAAGAACCTAAAATAGGACTTGAAGTTATATAGGGAATCTAAATATTTAAAATGCAATTTAATTAACCACTTATTCCAAATAATAAGTTAACCAAAAAACACTAAAACTGTCATGAGTACTCTTATATATTAAACCTAATTACTTCATTTAAATTATGTTATAAATAAAACCAATCCCAGCAAAACATTTCAAAGAAGCTTTTCTTTCTCTCTAAAGGAGTCAGGAGAGTCAGGAGACTATGTATATATTTAAACTTAAAAGCATGCACTGTTAGTCTTCGTCATATCTACTAAATATATGTGTATACATATGTATCTTACATATACATGTATAAAATTCTTTAAAAAGCAAATATTCAAATAGCAGAATATAATAAAATGTACTTCACATAAAACATAACTTTTGATAATTTACAAGGAAATCAAGACAATAAACTATCACAAAATTTTATATCGAAAGAGAAACTATCCAAGTACTTATTCTTCACTAGATCCCAGTGCCAGAACAGTGAGGAATATTTGTTGAATCAATGAATAAACTAGTTTCTTTTGTATTAGAAGGCACACATACTTAATAGATGTGATTCAAACAATCTTACAAATAAATATTACTAGCCAATTAGCTTACTCATTTTCTTACCTAAAAAACATAGCTATATTTAAAAATTCCATTTGGAAAAACATTTAGATTTTTTTTCTTCTCTACACATAAGGGTCAATTTACAAGGCCAGAAGAAAACATATCACTCCTTTCATTATTCTTTTCCGCATTACTAGGCATCCTCTAATTACTTGGCACTACATTAAATGTTCATTTGCAGCAGGGTGTATGAACAAATAGAAAACACAGACAAGAAATAAATTTCATGCTCGCTCTTCCTTTCATGGAAGCCTTAGAAGCCACAGAATATAGCAACGTCACATTTATGGAATGAACTGAGTCCCTGAATACCTCTGTGAAGCTAAGCTGAACCCGAACCCGTATGGAACATCCACATTTTGTGCCAGATATCATAGGGCATAATAAATTATCTGAAACTGGAGTTTATAATATAGAACACAGCAGAAGCAGTGTACCTGTGTTGCAGTGCTGTTTGCCTAGAAGAAACATCTCTATAGAGCGAGGCAGGAAGCCCTTAAACCAATGATGGAATTTTGTTTCCAATCAAGAAGTTCACCATGGCTATATACACAAGTTTGTTTGAACACTATTTAAAAGCATTTCCTAGAAAGTCAAGAAAGCTGGATCAAATCTCTGCTCTTCCACTAATTTATTTATAATTGAAAGCAAACAATTACACATTTCAAAGTTCTGTTTTCTTCATTTATAAATATCCAATTATCCATTAGGTGAAAGAGGCAGGCCCACTTAGGTATTCAATAAATGTTAGCTTTCAAGATGCTTTCAAACACCCACCTACCACCTACTGACACCAGGGGTCCAAACTCATATACCTGGTAAATCTAACAAATGACAGTGATTGTCATCATGTTTGTGATACAAATTAGTTTTTACAACATCTGTATGTTGGGTTTTTAAAAATTTACCTGAAAAAAAAAAAAAAGTCAGTTTAAGCCTCAAGAAAAAAGAAGCCAAACTAAATAAATTCAGAACAGGCAGGTCTTAGAATGTATATATTCTCCAAGTTTATTTTCTGTAAGTCAGATGTTTAGAAACAGCAACATTATTTTCCCATAAAAACAAGTTTTAAGATTCCTAAGATAGCTTATTTGAATATAGCTAAACTGTATACCTCATTTATGTTACATGACCATCACCATTTATAACAAAGAATTCACCAGAATATATATTCAGAGTTCCAGTTTGGTATGATTCTTGGGATATATCTCTCCCTACTAAAATCCCAGCAGCTACAACACAGGGACTTCCTTTCATGAGCCATGACTCTAATCTCACCCACTAGGATGCACGGCTAGAACACTAACTGTTTTACCATACCCAGCCTACCTCCAAACTCCAAACTCCAATAGCATGCTCCTATAATCCCTTAGAATAAAGATGGGAATAGGTAGGGGTGGTATTAGGAGGGGGAGGCAAAAAGCAGGTTTATCTAAAGGGTGATTAAAAACAGTAGATATGCATGACGTGTGACTAAGAAATGAGAAGAGTTTCTTTCTTATCTCTTTTATATTCTTACTACTACTGAAAAACCAAAGCAGAGTCAAGGCCAAGGACTAGATAGGGAAAACAGGGTTGAAAAACATGGAAATTTTTCTACAGTGGCAACTGGATCAAATTTTTCCTTCCCCTACTTCTCACTGCTGTACTAGTATTATAAATAAGGAAGATGACATTCAATTCTTCCATGACTGTGAGTTCTTTAAGAATAGGTATCATCTCCTGCTCAATTTTATATCCTTGCTGCCAAAAAATCTGGCACAAAGTAGGTGGTCAATAAATGTGTAAAATGAATCAATAAATACAACTGTAATGGGTGCTGTGATTCATGACTCAGAACCCCCTTTGGAACTGAAGAACTTATTTGAGAGTAAGTACTGTTGGCAGACAGCCCTCCCCTGTCAGCCTTCTTAAAGAATTATCTCAACCAAAGAGTAATTCTGGCCCAAGATCATACTCTTTCTTAGGGCAGCTTGTATCTAATGATTGGAATATAAAGGTCCAACTTCCCTCACCCAGACTAGAGACAATTTTGAGGACCATCCAGCTTCAGAGCTCCCTCTTGGGGTTTTTGAGACTGTACCACAATCCAACTTCTCCCATGGAAATTGGGCTCCCTTATATTGCATGGCATTGGTCCCAAAAGGCCTCACTAGTAAATTTGCTACATTCCAATTTCCATCTTAGAGGTTTTTTTCAAGAAACCCAACCTGAGATAATAGTGCAAAAGAGGATCTAGGTCTGATTCAGATTTAAACAGTCCAAGGAAAGATATTTGACTTAATATTAAAAGTCAGTAAATATAAAAGGCTTTCAAAAGGCTAAAAATGAACTCTTTATCCCCAGCAATTTGTTTCCATTTCAGCTACTTGAAGTAATCAAGAGACCTACAGTGTTTTGAGGACTGCCTTAAAAAAGTACATCTATTTTACTACCATGTAAGCTATTAACGACAAACTATACCAAATTCAATTCTTGTCTACCTTAAAGGAAAGCAAAAAAATTAAACATTAATGAATTTAGTATAAACATGGTATAAAGCACTGTTCATATCGAGGCTGTTAATATCTGACTTAATAAGAAATTGCTGTTCCACTAAAAGCTATTCAATATATTAAGTACGGTACTCTTAACTGCAATTAACAGTTAGAAAAGCAATGCTTACATAAAAGTCACTGTTAAAATATGAAGGGTTAAAAATTACCAGAATTATTCAAGGCACAGCTGAATGAAAAACAAATAGCAAAACCATTTGCTTTACCTGGATACAGCCCCACTGCACTCATGCTATTTTGGGCTCAAATAATACCGTAACATTGTAAGAATGGATGATGAGACTTAACTATTAAATTGAGGTTCAAGAATTATTTCAAGAATAAAGATTCTGGGAAAATATGGCGGAGTGAGTGATGTCTTCAGATCTCTCCTCTTGAAACAACAATAAGCTGAACATCTAAAACTGAACAAAAAACACCCAAACTGCACAGCAGCATGTCTGAGCGTGGGATCTGCACATAAGAGCTACCACAGGTCAGAACCCCAGTGTCGGTGGTGGACCAGAACAAATAAAGAAGCTGCCACTCCAGCTGCAAGAGCTCCTTGCAAGAGGACGGGGAAGGGTGAAGGTGCGACAAAGACTTCCCTGATCAGCCCTGCCTAGAAGTGCCAGGACTTTTCCACACAGCCGGCAGCAGGGCTCATTCATCAGGGCAGAAAGCAGAGAAGAGGGACAAGACCATGGAGAAACAACAGTTGATTTCTACAAGCCCTGGTTGCAAAACCAAGGCTGAGCCAAAGCTCCCAACCCCCAACAAGAGGGCCCCGCCCCGCCATACCCTACGAGACCAATCACTAGCGGAGCCCCAGGGGAATCTGAGCAAACTCTATCTAAACTGCTATGGATCCTAGGCTTAGACGCCACCTACTGGAAACAAAACAAAGAGCGCCTTCTTTGCAGCAGGCTAAAGAGAGACCTTTATTTAATAAATCTTCTTTCTGGAAAAACAACAGAATACACTTCCATTAATGCCGAGGCTGAGAAATAGTTCATTAAACACCGTGAACAATCTAGGCAACAATGCATCGCAGAAAGAAAGAGAAAAATCTCCAGAAAATAAGCTTACAGACATAGAAATATGCGACTTAAATGACAGAGACTTCAGGATGGTACTTCTGAAAAAACTCAATGATCTCCAAAACAAATCATATCAATAATTTCAGAAATTGCAAAAACAGCTAGATGAGCAGAGCAAGGAGACTGAAACCCTAAAAAAGAATCAAGTAGTACTTCTGGAGATAAAACACACACACACACACACACACACACTGTAAGAGTTAAAAAATAAAACAGCAAGCTTGGGAAATAGAGTCGACCAAATGGAGGAAAGATTCAGTGATATCAAAGACAGAAATCTAGAAATAAATCATAAAGAAGAAGAGAGAAACTGAAGAATGAAAAATAATGAAAGAGAAATACAAGAACTAGCTGATACCATAAGAGAGGAAACATAAGAATAATGAGAATTATTGAAGGAAGGAAAAGGAGCACGGACTGAAAAGCATTTTCAGACAAATGGTGGAGGAGAATTTCCCAAACCTAAGGAATGAGCTGCAGCTTGGAATTCAAGAAGTCAACAGAACACCCAATTATCTCAACACAAAGAGGCCTTCACCAAGACACGCTGTATGAAAGTTATCAAAAATCAATGACAAAGATAGAATTCTCTGGGCAGCTAGAGAGAAGAAAATGGTAACATGTAAAGGAAAACCCACTGGATTATCATCGAACTTCTCAGCGCAGACCTTACAAACCAGAAAGGAATGGAATCAAATATAAAATATTCAGTGAAATGAACTACCAGCCTAGAATAATGTATCCAGCTAAGCTCTCCTTTAGATATGAAGGAGAAATCGAGATCTTTCCACACATACAAAAATTGAGGGAATTTTCCACTACGAGGTCTGCATTACAGGAAATTCTGAAAGGGGTCAGCTCACCACCAACAAAATAACAACAACAAAAAAATACATAATTATGAGTAAAGAGACTATCAGGCAAATAGAAGCAGAAAACTGCAACCTTTACTAAGAACCAAGTATTATAAGCTTAAATAATAAGAAGATAATTGCTATAGCAAGATAGTAATGAACGTTCAGCATACATAGAAACAAACCGAGATAACAATGACTGAAAAGGAGAAGATTCAAAGATCCAAATTTGCAAAGGGAAAGGAAATAAGGCACATGCAGAAGAAACTGGATGACTGTATATAAATACTATCTTTTTCATATTTGTAATGTTAACCACACACCATAGAGTCAGAACTGAAGTATATAATATAAAACAAGAAGAACCGGAGGCAAAACGCACAGAAGCCAACCAAAATAAAGAAAACAGAAACACAAGGACAAGGAAGCAGGAAACACCAAGCTACCAGAAAGCAAAAGATAAAATGGCTATAGAAGACTTCATATTTCCATAATCTCCCTAATGTAAAAGGACTGAACACACCAATAAAGGCACAAAGTTGCAGAATGGATCAATCATATGCTGTCTCCAGGAGACACATCTCAGCTCCAAAGACAAATATAGATTCAAAGTGAAAGGGTGGAAAACGATATTTCAAGCAAATGGCATTCAGAGAAAAGTGGGAGTGGCAGCACTAATATCGGACAAAACGGACTTCAAAATAAAAAAGGTAGAGAAAGATACTGAGGGACATTTCATAATGATAAGGGGAATCATGCACCAAGAAGACATAACACTTCCTAATATCTATGTTCCCAAACAGAGAGCCCTGAAATATGTAAAGCAATTACTAACAGAACTAAGGGGAGAAACAGAGCAAAACACTATTGTAGTAGGGGACCTAAATACCCCACTGTTGGATATGGGCAGATCATCCAAACAGAAACTCTATAAGGAAACAACATCCTTAAATGACACATTATACCAACTGGACATAATCGACATTTATAGAGCCTTTCATCCCAAAACAGCTGCTTATACATTCTTCTCTAGTGCACATGGAACATTCTCAAGAATTGACAGCATACTGGGACACAGACATAGCCTCAACAAATATAGGAGGGTTGAAATCATACCAACCATATTGTTTGATCATAATGCTTTGAAACTAGAGATCAACTGCAAAAAGGAATCAGGAAGAACCACAAATACATGGAGATTAAACAACCTGCTACTGAAGAATAACTAGTACAGGGAAAAAATAAAAAGAGAGATTAAGAGATACACAGAAATGAAAGATAATGATAGTACAACATATCAAAACTTTTCGGACACAAAAAAAGCAGTCATAAGGGGAAAGTTCATATCATTATAGGCCTATCTCCAAAAACAAGAACGAGCCCAAATAAACGACCTAACGCTTCATCTTAAAAAATTAGATAAAAAGAACAAATGAGGCCTAAAGTCAGCAAAAGGAAAGAAATCATCAAAATTAGACCAGAAATAAAGAAACTGAAAACGAAAAAATAAGATAGAAAATATAAATAAAAGAAACAGCTGCTTCTTTGAGAAGGTTGATAAAATTGACAAACCCCTGGCTAGACTCACTAAAGAAAAAAGAGATGGGACACAAATAAACAAAATCAGAAATGAAAGAGGTGGAATTATGACTGACATAGCAGAAATACAAAGGATTATGCAAGAATAGTACAAAAAAGTATATAACACCAAATTTATTAACCTAGAAGAAATGGACCAGCACTTAGAAAAATACAATCTTCCTAGACTGAATCAAGAAGATTCGGAAAATCTAAATAGACTGATCAGCAGTAGGGAAACAAACAATCATCAAAAACCTACCAAAAAGTAAAAGTCCAGGACCAGATGGCTTCACCAGTGAATTCTACCAAACATTCAAAGATGATTTAATGCCTGTGTTCCTCAAACTCTTCCAAAAAATCAAAGAGGAAGAAATACTTCCCAACTCATTTTAGGAGGCCAATATTAATCTGATACCAAAACCTGGTAAAGATAACACAAAAAAAGAAAACTACAGACCAGTATCTCTCATGAACACAGATGCAAAAATCCTAAATAAGAAACTAGCAAACCGAATACAGCCCAACATATTTAAAAGGTTATACACAAATCGAGTGGGCTTCATCCCAGGGGCACAGGGGTGGTTCAACATATGCAAATCGATTAATGTGATACACCACATAAACAAATTAAAAAATAAGAATTATATGATCATATCAATCGATGTAGAAAAAGCCTTCGACAAGATACAGCATCCATTTATGATAAAAACACATAACAAAGTCGGTATAGAAGGAAAGTACCTTAACATAATAAAGGCCATCATGACAAACCCTCAGCCAACATTATACTTAATGGCGAAAAACTAAAAACCTTCGCTTAAGATCAGGAACAAGGCAAGGCTGTCCACTATCGCCACCGATATTCAATATAACATTGGAGGTCCTAGCAAGTGAAATCAGACAAGAGGAAGATATAAAAGGCATCCAAACAGGAAACGAAGAAGTAAAACTGACACAATTTGCAGATGACATGATTCTCTATACAGAAAACCCTAAAGACTCCACAAGAACACTGCTAGAAGCAATAAGCAACAATAGTAAAGTCTCTGGACACAAAATCAATGTTCAAAAATCCATAGCGTTCATATACTCTAACAAAGAAGTGTCAGAAAAAGAAGTGGAAAAAATAATTCCTTTTGCAATTGCAACAAAAAAGAATAAAATACGTAGGAATAAATTTAACGAAACACATGAAGGACCTATATAATGAAAACTATAAGACCTTATAAAATTGAAGATACAAAGAAATGGAAAATATTCTGTGTTCTTGGATCGAAAGAATCAACATACTTAAAATGACCATATTATCTAACTTTATTCAGATTTAATGCAATCCCCATCAAAATCCCATTGTAATTTTTAAAGAAATAGAACAAAAATTTATTGGATTTGTACGAAAGCACAAAAGACCCCAAATTGCAAAAGCCATCCTGAGAAAAAAGAACGAGGCTGGAGGCATCACTCTCCTTGACTTCAAATTATACTAAAAAGCGACAGTAATCAAAACAGCATGGTATTGGCAGGAAAACAGACACACGGACCAGTGGAACAGAATCGAGAATCCAGAAGTAAACCCATATTTATATGAGCAAATAATTTTCAACAAAAAGCCAAAAATATACAGTGGAAAAAGGAAAGCCTCTTCAATAAATGGTGCTGGGAAAATTGGAAGGGCATCTGCAAAAGAATGAAGCTAGACTGTTGTCTATCACCACACACCAAAATTAACTCAAAATGGATTAAGGACCTGAATATAAGACCTGAAACAATAAAACGCATAGAAGAAAATGTAGGAACTAAACTCAAGGACCTTGGACTTAAAGAGGATTTTATGAATTTGACCTCAAAAGCAAGGGAAATAAAAGCAAAAATAAATGAATGGGGCTACATCAAACTAAAAAGCTTCTGCTCAGTAAAAGAAATCATCAACAAGGTAAAGAGACAACCATCCGAATGGGAAAATATATTTGATAGCAATGCCTCCAATAAGGGCCTAATATCCAAAATATACAAAGAACTCATACGACTCAATAACAACAACAAAACACAAACGATCCAATCAAAAAATGGGCAGAGGACCTAAACTGACACTTCTCCCTAGAGAACATACAAATGGCCTACGAACATATGAAAAGATGCTCAACATCACTATCTTTCAGGGAAATGCAAATCTAAACCACAATGAGATTCCATCTCACTCCTGTTAAAATAGCGATAGTCAACAGAACAAGTAATAAGAAATGTTGTAGAGGATGCGGAGAAAAAGGAACCCTCCTACCCTCCTGGTGGGACTGCAAATTGGTACAGCCACTATGGAAAACAGTATGGAAGTTTCTTAAAAAACTAAGCATTGATCTACCATACGATCCAGCAATCCCTCTACTGGGTATTTACCCCAAAGACTTGAAAACCCATATCTGAAAAGATATTTGTACATCGATGTTCATAGCAACATTATTCACAGTGGCCAGGACATGGAAGCAACCAAAGTGTCCTACGATAGATAATTAGCTAAAGAAGTTGTGGGACATATATACAATGGAATATTATTCAGCCATAAGAAAAGATGAAGTACGGTCATTTGCGACAACATAGATGGACCTCGAGATAATCATGCTAAGCGAAATAAGCCAGAGAGAAAAAGTTGAAAATCACATGATATCACTTATATGTGGGATATAAACCTAAAATCAACAAATGAACAGGACAAAGAGACTCAGGGACATGTACAATGGACTAGTGGTTACCAGAGGGTAGAGGGTGAGGGAGGAGGAGAGAGGTAGACGAATTAAAGGGGATCGAATATATGGTAGCTGAAGGAAACTGGACTTTGGGTAGTAATCACACAATAGAACATATAGATGTCAAATTATAATGTACACCTGAAAATTACATAATTGTATTAACCAGTGTTACCCCAATTAAGTTAATAAAAAAAAAAGAATATAAGTACTCATTTCTTAAGATTTTTAACACTATAAGACTACTTGCCAATTGGTTATACAGCACAGCTAGCAGTAACTCTGCTTTCTAATATCACCTAATAATTCATGCTCATTACTGAAATCTGAAATCTTGAGGCTTTGTCAAATTATATAGATCCCAATATTCATCTTTCTATAGAATTTAAATGAGTGGTCTTATAGATGGGAAAAGTTTCAGTCTATACTTCCTGCAAAACGATCCAAAAGGCGTTTAGCAGATGTGTATATACTGTACTTCTTGTTGGAATACATGACCCTTAATTCTATCTGTATATATTTCAGAAAACGTATCAAGACTTGAATCAACTGCTTTGTGAAAATTTAAGAAGCATGCTGAGTGACACTGAATGCCCTTTTCCATGTTACTTTACCATCATGCTCTCTTCTTTTCTTTCAATAATACGAGTTAATGTTACTTGTCTCTAGAAACATGTTTTGAAAGTCACAAGATAATATTTAATCAAAGAAAACTGAAAATAGCAGGGTATTGAGAGACCTGGTACCAGTACTAATACACATAAAGCATTTTAGTTCACTGAGTTACTATAATTAGATCTCACATAAACATTTCATTAATTTATTTAATATTTAGCTTTCATAACATAATGGTAACTATTTAAAATGCATCTTTATTTTTAACACTGTTTTTATTTCATTGTTTTTCCTCTGAATGTCTCCTGCACATATTTCCTTGTTGTTGGTTTCCTTCTGTAATGAAATGTATTAAAAATCATAATTATTATTACCTGCATGTCTAACAGCCTAATATTCAATTTCTTTCCAAAATAAAATTAAAATTAAATAACTTCTGGGTCATTTTATTTTATGGTTTTTTTTTTAAAAAGGTTAATCCAATTAATTATATAGAGGGACAGCTTTCTAATGGCAGATCCTTCAATTACAGAGAAATAGAGTCATCTCTTAAAATTGATATGTGAAAAGTTTGAGATGTATTAGGCCTTTGTCATCTTACCATGAACACTTCCTAATGTAATATCCCCAGCAGCAGAAGATAGAAATGACGATTCCGTATAAAGATACTTGGCTTTCAGCAAACCATCTTCAGTAGATATATTAACAGAACTTCCCTGCAGTTTATCTACGGTCACAGTCTAGTAAGAGAAAGACTCAAATCAGTTCATTATAAAACAAAGACTGGTAAAAAGCCAAAATGACACCTACAAAATTCATAGGCAACTACATTAAAAGTTACTGCCTAGCACTCGATCACTTTGACTTTGACCCTCTAACTCTATTACAAAATTGTAAGCAATAGTGTATTCCCTGTAGAATGTAGAAAAGACCCATTATGTTCCTTCATTTATTTAGATCTTCTTTAATTTCTCTTAATTATATTTTATATTTTCTGTGTAGAGTTCACCTTTATCTTTTCTTAAATTCATTCCTATTTGATATTTTCTAAGTGCCATTATAAAAGATGTATTTTTTCACTTCATTTTATGTTAACTGTTTTTATATTTGACCTTAAATCCAACAACTTCACTAAACTCACTAATTCTAATAATTTACCCAAATTTAAATTTTTTTTCTATGTATATAATTATGTTGTCTACAAGTAATAGTTTCATTTCTTCCTTTCCCATCCTTATATTAATACTGTTTTTCTTGCTCTTTCCTCCCTATCTGGCTCAGGCCTCCAACTCAACAATGAAGAGAAGCCATGGGATAGATAGCAAGCATCTTTATCTTATTCCTGTTCTCAGAGGATAGGCTTAAATCACTATTATTGAGTATGATGTTTGCTATAGATACCTTTTATCAGATTAAAGAAGTTCCCTTTTACTTCAAACCTATTTTGTTGTTGTTGCCGCTGTTTAAATTATGAATGGGTTTTGAATTTTAACACAGACTTTATCTGATTTTATTAGATTATCACATGATTTTTCTCCTTTCATCTTTTAATGTAGTGAATACACTATTATTTCTAGAATTTTTCCACTTTACACCCAATAAGACAGTAGCTTTCCACTCAAAAAAATAGAAGAAATTTTGTATTTATCCTTGTTTCCCTAACAAAATTTAGTATGTACTTATGTCTCAAACACTGAGCACAATGTAAAATGAAGATATCTAATTTAGGATTCCAAATCGTCTTTACAGTATTTTAAGCAAAAGTTTATATAGCGAATGTTAATATAAAACTGACATAAAACTGAATCACCAGAAATATTTGCCATGGTTCTTAAAGAAAGAACATCATTGTTTTTGAACACGTGGACATCAGTGTAATATACTCCTAATATGTCCTTCAAAAACTGTTAAGAGCTCAAAATATTTTTAATAAGAATTGAGTTCCAAGAATACTAAAATGTTAGAAGACAAATAAAAATATGAAAAGAGAAAGAAAAGTACCTTGAAGTTCTTATGGGAAGCAAATTAGAATTACTTTGCCCTCTGGATATGAAGAACATAACTCTTTTTCAGTGGACTTGTATTAAATGTATAACATGAACCCAACTGCTTCTTATTTGCTACAGTTTCTTTTAAGCTAATTATGAACTCAAAGGAATTGTTACTTTAAATCTAGTTTCAGTAATTCTGTCAAAGATATTTTACCTACATTCAAATTTGTATGAATACAAATATTTTGCATTTTTCAGTATTACAGTAAAGGTATAAAATTCCTGAAAAATTTACCCTTTACCTATAAAAGTTTCTTTATGAAAAGTTATCTTATACACATTTTCAAATTCTTCAAGTTTCCATAAAGTAGACAATAAGTAGGAATACTCTAGCTTTTTATAGATAGTGAAGCTGTTTTAGGGAAAACCAAAAGGTAAATATCGAAAGAATATTTGAAACATAATTGATTTGGCAAAGGAGCACTTTTAACTAAACTCTCCCCACAACCAAATAAAGCTTTTAATAAACTCCTGAATATCTGGAAAATGTCAATGATTTACTTTGTTCGTTAAACACTAAATATTTTACTTTTTAGGAAGCTAGAAAAACATTCTCTACTGCCCTACCAAAGCAAATGAAAGCAAGTGAAAGTACACCTCCCCCACCACAACAATATAGCTATTTTAACCAATTATTCCATAAAATTAATTTCAAAGAAATTCAACATTCACTGAGCCACATAAAATACATTGTAACAGATACTAACTAGAACAATTAAACTTAGGATACCACAGTTTACAGCAAAATATTGAGGCTCTGATCTAGTTATTAATGCTAATGGAACAAATAGCCATAAATAGACTCTTTGGATTGAACTGTATAGCTTGCTTATTAACAGAAATAGCTATTTAAAGAAAAGAAAAAAAGTAGATCCAAAAATCAATACCTTCCTGACAGGGATATTGCTATAAATTTTCTTCTACATGAGAAGAAAAACTTTTCATAAATTTGGTTATTATAAATCAACATTACACATAATGAAAACTAAGTTTTAAGGAAGCACTGTGGCTTTGTAGCCCAAACTAAGAAAGAGAGGTCAACTGACAACTATGTCATCAATTTATCCACCAATCAGATGAACTGGATTTCTATCATCTCTTTACCAAATAGGATACTGAAATTAATGATACAATTTAAAAACAGCCACTTCATATAAAATAACATGTAAAGAATGCTGTTAAGTGTTTATAGTGCTCATTCGATCCTCACAATCTTGTTAAGTAGGAAAAACAAATAATATCATTCCTGTTTCATGAATAATGAAACAAAATCTCAGTAAACTATTAGAACTAGGATTGGTCAAATTATCTTTGTTATCTGTGTTTTATTTACCTGTATCATCATTATAATAAACACTATATTAGAGTTAGCTATGTGTCAGACATTGTTTTAAGTAATTTGTCTCTATTAACGCATTCGATCCTCATAACCACCCTCTGAGTTAAGTACATTACTATTATTCCATTTACCAGAAAAGGAAGACACATAGAAATTAAATAACTTGTCTGAAGTTAAAGAGCTTAAAATAGCTAAGCCAGGATTCAAACCCAGGTAGTTTGGTTCTCAGTTCTGTGCTCTTAACCAATTCACCATGCTGCTTCTCAAATATGCAAAGCACATTTCTATGAACTTTGTATATTAAAAGTTAATACTTCATATGTATTTATTTTATACAAAAAACAAAATTAGAAATATGCTTTAAAAATTAACACTGTACAATATAAATAGATATATCTAGACTGATTCTTTAGTACAAGACAAAACTCAGGCAAGAAACAAAATAGTATAGCAGAAAGTGGGAATAAATGAATATTCAATAAACCATGAAAGCTGGAACAAATAAATAGTGATTGGAAACAGTGGCTAAAATATTCAAAATAGCAAATAATTAAGAGATGATTTAAATTCTTCTTTGATACTTATATTTGAAGGTCAATATGTTATATTCTGGTAACTTAGATCATATCAAATACCACAAGCTGTCATTTAAAGCAGGGGTCCCCAATCCCAAGGCCACGAACCGGTACCAGGGAACCAGGCTGCACAGCAGGAAGTAAGTGGCGGGCCAGGGAGGGAAGCTTCATTTGTATTTGCAGCAGCTCCCCAGCACTAGCATCGCATCGCCGCTTCAGCTCCACCTCAAATCATCAGGCATTAAATTCTCATAGGAGCACCAGTTCCTGGTGCAGAAAAGGTTGGGGACCGCTAATTTAAAGGACAGAAGGAGCTGCGAAGTTGTCCAATTTCCCTTTGCACCTCCAAGACCACAGCGATCTGAGGTAAAACTAAACGTCATCTCAAAAGAGCTGCCACATAAGGCAAGGCAGGGTCTTTTAATACTTTCCTAGTTTAATTTAAAGGATAAATTTTAACGTGTGTGTTTAAATAGTCTCCTACAGGTTGATGGTAGAAAATAAAAGTGACAACAGTAGAAACAATTGGTGTTATAATCTACATTGTTTAATTATGCCAACAATATTCTATAAGATATACTCATAACTCCTCCCTATCAATTACCTGAGAATTAAGCTGAGTATGAAATTTAACAAATTTGTAACAAAAGATTCTGCAAATTGTACAAATGACTTAGAGCTTTCTCAAAGATTTAAAATATTATCGATCATGTTAAAAAAATGTGACAATTTACACTTTAAAATTATACCTTTACTCTTAATACTATGCTAAATCACAAGAAGCAACAAAAATTGATTAAAAAACACAAAACTATCTTATAACAACCAAAATCCCTATGGGTAATCAAAGCTTTTGGAAAACAGTAATGCTATCTATGGTGCCATCTTATGGAAAATACTAAAAAGTTGAGTTTTGAAACTCATCTTTCAATTGTCTGAACGAAAAGTAAATAGGTCTTGGAAAAATACTCAAACCTAGCATATAAGAAAAATTTAATCCCAATTATGGTGGTGTTACTTAAAGATCAATTTTAATCAATGATCATAAAAACAAAAATCTCTTTAGAACTAGAATATTAAGTATTTAAACATGTTACTAATTCCAAATAAGGAACTAAATAACTGTCGAAAGTATTAAATCACAAACTAAAATTTCAATTGTATATTTAATCACCACAATTTGAAATCTGAATTTAGTAATGACCTGTGTTTTAAAGGACTGCTGTCCTACAAATTTTGTAAGACCACCCAGTGTATAAGCCAACTTGATGCAAAATTGCAACTACTAAAATTAGAAAGTTTCGATCTTACACTTTTATCTGATGCACAAATATCTATATTTCCATAAACTGTTCCCAGACAGATCACTTTGCCTCCTCTTGTTTGAACATGTAATTTTTGACTCTGAAAGACAAATACAAAAACACATAGAGAAAAAGAGAATAAATTTGACTTATACTAATAAAAAATTTCTAACATTTTATACTTTTTAAAGAATAAAAAAAAGGAAAATAATAATAACAAAAGAAGAACCAGGAATTAAATAAACTTGCACTGTTTGAAATAATAACATCAACTAGAAAAGAATGTCAACTGCTGTTAAAGGGATTAAATAAGCCATCTGAACTCAAAAGGAAAAAGAGCTACTTGGGAGTTCCAGCAGTTTCACTGAAAAAGAACTTAGGAATCAAAGATCACTGTAACTAGCTAACTAAACATAAATGGTGATAAGGATAACAATAATCACTGTTACTGTTCATCATTAATACCAGTAATATTTATCATTTATTTGGCATTTTCAAATACAATGTTCACTACTTTACATGAACTATCTTTTAATCCTCACAACTCAGAGAAAAGAGTATTATATTTTCTCCATTATAAAGAAGAAATCCGAGAACCAGAAAAGATAACCCTATGAGGTGACACAGTTAGAAAACAACAAAAATCTGACCTAACAGAATCGAGTTCTATATAATTTCGAAACCCACACTCTTATGGCTGGAACCATCTAAAGAAGGATACAGTCACAGGGTAACAGTCCCCTGACAACTTTCTAGCACAACAAACCCCAGAAACTGGAACTAAGTGAAAATTCCTCTAAGCACAAATAAAACAGCCATCATAGTTAGCCTCCTTTGCCAGAACAACAACAACAAAAAAAAGTGTCTGTGACAGGGAGAGAGACAGAGAAGAAGAAGAGAGAGACTAAGACTTGATTTCACACTTGGCAACTGTGGCAGAAACTACTATAGGCCCACAAAAATCCACTTTTCCCCCAAAGTAATAGTATAGCTGGCCCCATGAAGAGATGATATTTTCCAGCTTCCCTTACTCTTTAGGTGTTATGTTTCCAGGCTGGTGCTTTTAGAAGAGTCGGTGAGCCTTCTCTGTGCTCTGCCTCTTTCACCAAATGAGTGCAGATTACAATAAGGCTCTATGAGATGTTAGAGCCAGAAGATGAAAGGAACCTAGAATCACTGAATAGAAAAGAGCCACTCACAAGTGAGAAATAAACTATAGGTGTACATGAGCCATTATATGTTTGGTCTATTATTTAGAATATATTACTTTACTTTAACCATTTACATATGTCTTCAGTTCTGCCTAATTATAAAGAAAAAAATAATAGGTAAATAGCAGAGGAAAAAAAATACAAAAGCAAACTCACCAATATTACCATGTATTACAGCATGGTAGACTACTTCATGTCTACAGAGACATAAGTTTGAAATCAAATTGTATATAATAGTCTTTGTCAAGCAGACAAGTAATTGATGAACTGCAGAAAAGAGCATCTCCAAAACAAGGTATTCTGTATCAAGAGTTCTTAACCAAGCCTACATAAATTTCTACAGTCTATGAAACTTATGAAATTGTAAGCAAAATTTCATATACATGTGCATTTTTTTTCTAAGGGGACAGTCATCAGGTTTTCAAAGAGGTCTAAGGCTCAAAAATGCTAAGAGCTATTGTTATAATTTAAAGCTCATCTAATTCCAAAAAATGTGAAAAAAATGTAAAAAAAATAGTTAAAATAAATGTTTAAATCATTAACTATTTAATATAAGATAATATAAACTATTATGCTGCACTAAAAAATGCAAATGTGTGGCATTCAATGAGTTAAGGGTCTGTTGCCTAAAAAATTTACTTAGTTATTCCCTAAGAGTGCTGAATAAATGTAGTACTGCCATATGTTTTGCTTGGATAATAAAGAAAGGTGGAAAGAACATGAGCTTGAAAATCAGAAAGACCCAGGTTCAAATCTCAGTTCAATTTATTAGCTATATGAACCTAAATGAGTTCCTCAACCTCGGTGCCTCACAGTTTCTTCCATGATAAAAGGAGATAATTCAAGGATTAAATGAAGGCTTTCTGTACATAATAAGAGCTTAGTAAACAGTAGCTATTATTATTGCTATAAACATTTTATTACATAGATTATATTTCAAGTCCTTAAAATGAGTGGAAGAGAAACTTGTATTAATAGGTAATGACTGATTCAAGATAATGATATTATACCATATTTAAAACTTAAACCAGATATTTTACCAAGTGTTTCCATTTGTGAATTTAAGTCAGTTAAATTTTAAGATCTCAAGAATAAATCTCTTAACCCTTGATATATACCAGTAGGATCCACTGGACTCAATTTTAGTTCCTGAATTTCTTTTTTAGCTATTCAATTTGTAAGGACAGATAGTTATGACTTTTATTCTTTCTTATGGGTCTTCTAAAGTACAAATATAAAATTCACTTATTTTGAAAAAACAATAAAACTTATTTTATTTTAAAATTACCTTATCAGTCCACTGAACTCTTTTGTAAATCTAAACTACATTACAGGATTTTTGTGTTCTTATTTTTCATATATCTTATAACATTTAGCTATTACATTATCCTAGGAGTTATTTCATCATTAGTCAATTATTCCCAACTATACTAAAAAGAACAAAAATCATAAGACAACAGAAGAATGACGGACTTGCCTAGAATGGTAGTTCTCATTAATGGTGATTTTATTCCCAAGAAGATATCTGGCAATGTGTGGAGATATTTTTCACTGTCATTACTGAGGAGTGTTTTGTTATTAGTCAGTAGAGGGCAGAAATACTGCTAAACATCCTACAATGCACAGGTCAGCCTCTGACAACATAAAATTATCCGGCGCCAAATGACAATAGTGCTAAAGTTAAGAATCCATTTTCACTTTACACCCACAATGGCAGAAAGACAAAAAGATCTTTCAGAATTATCAGATGAATCAAAAGATGAATGACAGCAGCATACTAGCTTCTAATTTTGATTGTGAAATTGAAAATCTAAGACTTTGAGTCTTCAGAGGACAATATTTTATATGAATTTTCTGAAACTCGAGCATTAATGAGTGAACAATTTCTAAAGAAAAAAGAACTATGGTATTCTCACCCAGTTGGTCATTCAACATGAAGATTTCATTATACAACCTTTTACAACAAGGACCTGAACCATCTCATTGTGCTAAAAGGACATGTTACAGTATTCTTTCATCTTTAATGATATTTGGGTAACTAAATTTATTTAAAATGGTTCACATGTAGACAGATGCTAAAGGCAGGTGTGCAAATAAAGGTGATTAGAACAAAACAAATAACGTAAAAAAGTTTAAATATATTAATCATCCTGATTAGTTTATGAATCTGAAAATGAAAACGTTTTGCAATTATGAAGTAAAGATGACTGACTTCTCTTCAACAGTTACCTGCCATCAAAGTTCACAAAAGTATTGTGTTTTGAATATAAAAGTGTAAAAATTACCAGTGGTAAGGATAAGCTAGAACCTATGAGAGATGTACTTGACATCATTTTGAGCTGAGACCCATTTAATTTTAAGAAAATTAAATATAAAAATGTTATTGCAAAACAAGATGAATCATTTGGTGTTTAGCACAAATACCTACTTAATATTTAAGTAATGAGCTACCTGGTACATTAAAAATGTGATTTAGTATTCTTAAAATGTACTATTAGTTTCACTGTACACTTCAAAATGAAATCTAAAAGGAATATGAGAAAAAAAATTCTTCAAAGTTGTTACAACCTCAATACTTTCAAAACAGAACTGATTTCAAGGCAAAATTTTTGCAACTAATTTCTGAGTGATGAATAAATGATACTCAGTATTCTCAATAAATGATACTCGAGTAACAGCTTTAATTTCAGATGGCAGTTCATAGTTTAAGGGTTTTTTTTTTTTAATAATATTAAAACAAAATTAGAAAAATGCTTATACCTTAACAGACTGTAAGATGCTAGTTCCATGCTCAGTTTCAATTTTGCAATTATCACATTCAATATTTTGGACTTTTATACAGCCAGACCCTGATGACTTGATATTCAAATCTAGAAATGAAAAAAGAAAAAAACAAGTTAGTACTACGGCTAATGGGCTCCCAAGCATTTTAGTACTCCCCTAGAAATCCAGCTCCTCTGTTATGTCCATATTACTGAACCCTGGAGACAGTATAGTTGTCAGCAGTCTCTTTAAAGGTAAGGGGTCTCCACCATGGCAACAGGACCAAACATAATGTCCTTTTCTGCCAATTTTTAGAAATAAAGCAGTTATTTCTGTTGGCCTATATCATCTAAAGAGACAAAGTAACATAGGAGGGAAGTAGATAAGGTCAGTAAATAACTCTAAATCTTATAGGCACTCTTGGAAAAGATTAGAGAAGCTTCTTTCCCACTGAGAACACATAGACACACACACGAGTAAGAATACAGCAAGTTAGTAAGTCATTATAGAAAACTGGATAAGTCAGCCTAGTCTCTTTTAAACTCATGAAGATTTAAAATTCATTCTCAAACCTCCCTCAAATTAAAAGCATTTTGCAGGAGTAGCATAGATCAGTATTTTTGACCATGACTTAGTATTTTAAATCTTATCTCTAATCTTACATATCTAAAAAATGAGGATATTACAATGCAGCTCTATCACAAGGTATTTGCGGTAATAAAAAATGGGAACAACTTTGAAAAACCTAGTACTAAACGTTATTAAAACTTCAAAATTGTGGATTAAGAACAGTATTATCTGAAGAAAACTGAAAAATAAGGAGTCACAGGTACCATTTTTGGCTGTCAATTTAAGGCATAACCTTAAGTGTCTCTGTAAAAAATTTTTAAAAACTGATATTTAATACCTAATTGAAATAAGTAGTGATGATTTCCCTTAAACTGGACTAGAGAAATAAATACTATGTTGCCCCAAACACAAACTACTGATTTCTCTTAAACTAGACTAGAGAAGTAAATACTATGTTGCCCCATACACAAACTACTGGGGCATTACATCAAAAATTCAATAGTTAGGGCATAAAAATCAATTTTTACAGTTGTATATATCACAGTCTCTAATCTATAAAGATTTAAAATAATAGCAACATTTTGATTGGGATTAATCTAAAATATATAAAAAGACAATTTTACCCCATACTTACATGGATGCAAATGCAACTGCAAAATTTTTATCCAGTTAAGTAGTGTTCAACATAAGGCTTGATCTAAGGCAGGGTTGATAGACATGGAGAGAAGGAAACAGATTCTAAACATACCCTACCATCACTAGATAGGTAGAGAAATTAGGGCTAGACACTGAGTGGTAGTAATCCTACTCTCACCCATCCACTGAAATAGGTATAGACAAACTGAAAGAACAAGTATGAATAAAACTGAATTATGTTGATTTGAGGGGCCTGTGGAATAGACGCAAGGAAACAGTAAATTAGAAGTGGGGTTCTGGCTCTAAAAAGTGGAATCAACAAATAATGAGATTTGAGATCGCCAACACAGGTAGTTCCATTTTTACCTGTGCTGCCATAAAATTTTGTGCATCTCTATTTTAATACTCAGTCTATTGGTACTACAATAGTATATTGGCAATCTTCCTCCCTAACCCAGACTATTACATTTTGAGGTCAGGGTTTCTACTTCATCTAAACTAGTTAGAAGTTGAGAAGCAATAAAGCATAGTAGTTAGGCAGATTCCAGTCAGTTCAAATCCCAGTTCCACCAGTTTATCTTTGAAAGCGAACAGGCATATTTCTTGATCTACTTCCTAGAATGTGAATTTCATGAAGGCATGGATTTTTTTCCTGTTTGTTCGCTCACAATAAATATTCAGTGAAACTTGCTGTATCTCAATTTCCTTATATGAAACAATGACAATAACAATATCTATTTTATAATGCAATTGTAAGGATTAGAAAAGATTATCTTAGCAGTGTTAGCTGCTATTATCACCAACAATAGCCTTCAGTATCAAGAAGGAGAGGAGTCTGGGGAGACTTTCCTACAAAAGTGCTGGCTTGCATTTGAGAAATAACACACAGCCCAATTACCTAGGAAACATCCTGCAGACATTAACAATTGGAAGTTTCCCAGGCAGTCTTACTACGTGTTTTTCTTCAAAACCTTCTACTCATGGAAAATTTACTTAGGCCAAAATGAATGGAGACATCAGTTAAGCTGGGAACCTATTTGAAACCAAATATTTGGTCCAGGTTAGAAATGGAACACCCAATAGACAGGGCTATTTTGAGACATTCCCCAGACTGTGAACAAGGGAAAATGTGTATGGACTGCCGCATCATTTAAGGGATTATCAAAAAACATCAACCCTGAAAAATAAATCACTTTGCTATTGACAAGGTGCAGTGACAGATATAGGAACAAAGTGCCAAAGGAGAAAATAAGGTGCTCCACAAATGTTATTTCACGTAGATTATTCCAAATCATGTTTCCATTGATTCATAATTTCTACAAGTGGGAAACTAATTCGTAACTACTACTCGGACACTCAAAGTAGGGCAGAAAAAAAGGCAGCTTCCGAAACGGGAAACTGTAAATTAGGTTAGGAAGTCAGATCCAAACGGACCAATTAAAAGTGCATGTCGGCCAAATTTAAGAAGGTCGCTGGGTGTGCCCTGGGACCCAAACCCGTTTTACTGTCACTTGCCAAACTTCAGGGGTGCGTTCACCTCCACCGTCGCCTGGGGATCAATGGTGTCAGACACGATGGCCACCTCTTTCAGCGCCTCGTCGTACTTCACCTGCAGGCGGACCGGGTCCTGCGCCCCACCCTCCACTCCGCTCACTGCAACTAGCACTCGGTCGGCGTCCGGGTAGGTAAGGGGGTCCAGGGGCCTCACGGACAGGTGGCACGGGAGCCGCGCCCGCAGCCGACCGAACGGGCTCACCAGCAGCGCCCACTCCTTCAGAGTCCGGCCTGCGGGGCCAAACCCAGAGACCTCGGTGTCGGACCCAGGCCAGCGCTCGTCCGGACCCGAACCGTACAGCCGGGTCTGGCAAGCCCGACAAGCCCAACGCCCCGCGGCTTCAGCGGCCCACACTTGGAGCTGACCGAGCTGGAGGGAGCCGAGCCCCCAGCCCCAACGGGGAGCGAACATGGTGTGCCCCTCTCGCGCTCCCTCAGATCATCTCAGCCACAGGCCAAGTCTCAACTTGTTACTGCGTCGGCTCAAGTAAAAAGGGAGACGTTTGCGAGGGTAAGCTGAAGTAAGAAGAAGACGGCTCACTATATCCCGCAATTGAAACCTTAGCCCCACACTACTCAGCGACAAGTTGAAATTTCGAAGCTCTTAAGTTTCCACCCTGACCCGGACTTCTCGCCTACCACCTCCCCTGTCGCAAAGACCGACGGGATAGGTAGTTCCAAAGGGGGACAAACGGCGAAGGGTTCTAGGCCGCTCAGATCAGAAACTACATATCCCAGGAGGCAATGCGCACGGTAGAAAGCGTAGTAAGTGCTAGATTGTACTCGGAAAAAGCGCGTCCTTTGCTTCAAACCCATTAGCCATTGGAGGGACGGAAAGGAAAATCTACATAGGAATTCAACTGGCCAATGGAAAGCGCGGAGGGGGCAAGGTGGGCAAGACTGCGTAGTTTCCTTGGATACCGAGGACGCGACATTTTTGGAGAGGGTAGAGCTGTGGAGTGAGATCTAGAGAAAAAAAGGAGCCTAAATAAGGATCAGTACCAAGCGAAGGGATAAGAAACGGCATTTTAAAGGTGAGAACTAGATGCAAACCAGGAGTACCGTTAGTGGGTGGTTAGGTCCAAACTTCATTAAACCAGAACCGGGTACCCTGGGATGGAGAATCCGTAGGGAAGAGGATAAGGAGCCAGACTGGTACTTTTTGAGGGAACTCTCTGACAACAAATATAGGAATACCGTTAGAGTCCTTCCTCCTGATTCTAAGTGATCTTGGGCCAGTCATTGGATGTTTCTGAGTTTTAATTGCTAGCTCTACAAATGAAGTCAGTAACGTCTTCCTTGTCTTGCCTCAAAGGGTTTTTGTAAGGATCAAATGAGATAATGGACCTGAAGGCCGTACACAGGCTATGAAATTGCAACGTAAAGTACTGTATTTTTATTTTAGGGATAACATTGCCTCTAAGTTACGAAAAGAAAATCTGAGAGATCAGGACTTGTGTTGTCAGCAGCATTGATCTCTTTTACTACAAATGATCCTCAGTTTTAGAGATAAAATAAGATACAAGAGGGAGAGGGAGAAGGAGGGAAGGAGGGAGGTAGTCAACATAGTGCAATGGAAAGAACATAGGACCGATTATTTTCCTTGCTCTGCCACTGGTTTATGTGTATCGTAACCTGGACCTGTTTCTTCAACTTTAAGATGAAGAGGGATTATACTAAATGACAATACCTTTTATTATTCTGTGGGCAATTTAAAAAATGAAAAAATAAAAAAAGATTTAGTTTCTCCTTTTCTGTGCCACTTCCTCCTCCTACGAATTATTCCCTAAGTTCTTTAAAAAGACAGTGCAATGATGTTTAATAAAATGCAAATGCAGAAACTGAATTCCTTAAAAAATTGAAGCCCTTGGCCAAGAGCAATGACCAGAATAACTGGGAGATATAGTGAGAGAGATGGGTTAAAGTCCTTACCGTCCCAAGTCAGAGTTCTTTGCTAGCCATTACCTTTTTAAAAATTCATTGATTTATTAAGTTATTCTTTCCTTTCTGTCCTCCTGTTACTTCCTCCCTCCTTATTCTTCCTCCTAGTGAAGGCTCACAATAGGTGCTAGCTTTTAGATTAACCAAGTTCTCACTGAATACTTGTTCTGTCCTTGGCTTTGTGTTTCATTTGGTCAAAATTATTCAGACTAGTCTTCAAACTGTCTTTTTAGTGAAAATCCACAGGAATGATTTTGAAAAAGAATTTTAAAAAGACATTGGTTTAAGCAAATTGAGGATGCACTCAAATTTGTTGCACATGTTCCAAATATCTTTAGATTAAAAGGATTCTCTAATAAATAATTTTGTTTCTATGGTAATTTTTCCTTTTCTGAAACAAACTAAGTAAATAGAATTGGCAACCGAACCTTTATTGTCTATGTGGCAAAATAATTGTTTTATTATTTTGAAGTAAACATAATAATAAAACTAAAGTAAATTGACTGAAGAAATTACTTTTCTGATCATATGAGTTTAAAAATGGGGAAAATTATTGATAATTAAGCTTGATATAAGATATGAAAAGGTTACTGATATTTTTTAATTAAGTTAATTGAGGTAACATTGGTTAATACAATCATATAATTTTCAGGTGTACATTATCATTTGACATCTGTATATTCTATTGTGTGTTCACCACCCAAAGTTCAGTTTCTTTCAGCTACCATATATTTGATCCCCTTTACCCACTTTACCCTCTCCCTATCCCTCTATGTTTGACTCCCTTTACTCTGTCTAGCACCCTCCTCCTCTCCCACCCCACCAGTAACCACTGCTCTGTAGCCCCTGGTAACCACTAATCCAGGTCCATGTCAATGAGTCTCTGTTTCTTTGTTCTGCTCATTTGTTGCTTGTAGGTTTATATCCCACATATAAGTGATATGTGATTTTCAATTTTTTTGTCTGGCTTATTTTGCTTAGCATGATTATCTTGAGTTCCATCCATGTTGTCACAAATGGCAGTATTTCATCTCTTCTTATGGCTGAGTAATATTCCATTATATATATGTACCACAGCTTCTTTACCCAATCATCTATCGTAGAGCACTTCAGTTGCTTCCAGGTCCTGGCCACTGTGAATAGTGCTGCTGAACATCAGTGTGCATATATCTTTTCGGATATGGGTTTTCAAGTCTTTGGGGTAAATACCCAGTAGAGAGATTGCTGGATCATATGGTAGATCAATTCTTAGTTTTTTGAGGGACCTCCATACTGTTTTCAATAGTGGCTGTACCAAATTGCAGAACCACTAGCAGTATATGAGGGTTTTTATTTCTACACATCCTCTCCAACATTTGTTATTACTTGTTCTGTTCATTATAGCCATTCTAACAGGTGTGAAATAGTATCTTTTTGTGGTTTTGATTTGCATGTCCCTAATAGCAATGGTGAGCACCTTTTCATATATTTGTTGGCCATTTGTATGTCCTCTAGGGAGAAGTGTCTCTTCAGGTCCTCTGCCCATTTTTTGATCAGATTGTTTGTTTTTTTATTGTTGTTATTGAGTTGTATGAGTTCTTTGGATATTTTGGATATTAAGCCCTTATCAGAGGCATTGCTTCCAAATATATTTTCCCATTCAGATGGTTGTCTCTTTACCTTGTTGATGATTTCTTTTGCTGAGCAGAAGCTTTTTAGTTTGATGTAGTCCCATTCATTTCTTTTTGCTTTTACTTCCCTTGCCTTTGAGGTCAAATTCATAAAATTTTCTTTAAGTCCAAGATCCTTGAGTTTCGTTCCTATGTTTTCTTCTATGTGTGTTATTGTTTCAGGTCCTTAATCTATTTTGAGTTAATTTTGGTGTGTGGTGATAGACAACAGTCTAATTTCATTCATTGCAGGTGGCCTTCCAATTTTCCCAGCACCATTTATTGAAGAGGCTTTCCTTTTTCCACTGTATGTTTTTGGCTTTTTTGTTGAAAATTATTTGCCCATATAAATATGGGTTTACTTCTGGATTCTCGATTCTGTTCCACTAGTTCATGTGTCTGTTTTCCTGCCAATACCATGCTGTTTTGATTACTGTTGCTTTGTAGTATAATTTGAAGTCGGGTAGAGTGATGCCTTCAGCCTCATTCTTTTTTCTCAGGACGGCTTTTGCAATTCGGGGTCTTTTGTGCTTCTGTACAAATCTGATGATTTTTTGTTCTATTTCTTTAAAAATTACGATGGGATTTTGATGGGGATTGCATTAAATCTGTATAAAGTTAGGTAATATGGTCATTTTAACTATGTTGTTTCTTCCAATCCAAAAACACAGAATATTTTCCATTTCTTTGTATCTTCTTCAATTTTTTTATAGAGTCTTATAGTTTTCATTATGTAGGTCCTTCATGTGTTTCATTAAATTTATTCCTACGTATTTTATTCTTTTTTGTTGCAATTGCAAAAGGAATTATTTTTTCCACTTCTTTTTCTGACACTTCTTTGTTAAAGTATAGGAACGCTATGGATTTTTGAACATTGATTTTGTATCCAGAGATTTTACTGTTGTTACTTATTGCTTCTAGCAGTGTTCTTGTGGAGTCTTTAGGGTTTTCTGTATAGGGAATCATGTCATCTGCAAATAGTGACAGTTTTACTTCTTCGTTTCCTATTTGGATGCCTTTTATATCTTCCTCTTATCTGATTTCACTTGCTAAGATCTCCATTGTTATATTGAATATCGGTGGCAAAAGTGGACAGCCTTGCCTTGTTCCTGATCTTAAGGGAAGGTTTTTAGTTTTTCACCATTAAGTATAATGTTGGCTGAGGGTTTGTCATGATGGCCTTTATTATGTTAAGGTCCTTTCCTTCTATACCGACTTTGTTAAGTGTTTTTATCATAAATGGATGCTGTATCTTGTCGAAGGCTTTTTCTACATCGATTGATATGATCATATGATTCTTATTTTTGAATTTGTTTATGTAGTGTATCACATTAATTGATTTGCATATGTTGAACCACCCCTGTGCCCCTGGGATGAAGCCCACTCGATTTGTGTATAACCTTTTTAATATGTTGGGCTGTATTCGGTTTGCTAGTTTCTTATTTAGGATTTTTGCATCTGTGTTCATGAGAGATATTGGTCTATAGTTTTCTTTTTTTGTGTTATCTTTACCAGGTTTTTGTATCAGATTAATATTGGCCTCCTAAAATGAGTTGGGACGTATTTCCTCTTCTTTGATTTTTTGGAAGAGTTTGAGGAACACAGGCATTAAATCATCTTTGAATGTTTGGTAGAATTCACTGGTGAAGCCATCTGGTCCTGGACTTTTACTTTTTGGTAGGTTATTGATGATTGTTTCAGTTTCCATACTGCTGATCAGTCTATTTAGATTTTCCGGATCTTCTTAATTCAGTCTAGGAAGATTGTATTTTTCTAAGTGCTGGTCCATTTCTTCTAGGTTAATAAATTTGGTGTTATATACTTTTTCGTGGTATTCTTGCATGATCCTTTGTATTTCTGCTATGTCAGTAGTAATTTCACCTCCTTCATTTCTGATTTTGTTTATTTGTGTCCCACCTCTTTTTTCTTTAGTGAGTCTAGCCAGGGGTTTATCAATTTTATTAACTTTCTCAAAAAACCAGCTGTTACTTGTATTTATGTTTTCTATGTTTTGTTTTGTTTTCAATTTCATTTATTTCTGGTCTAGTTTTGATTTCTTTCCTTCTGCTGACTTTAGGCCTCATTTGTTCTTCCTTTTCTAGTTTTCTCAGATAAAGCGTTAGGTTGTTTATTTGGGCTCATTCTTGTTTTTGGAGATCAGTCTGTAATGATGTGAACTTTCCTCTTATGACTGCTTTTGCCGTGTCCCAAGTTTTGATATGTTGTACTATCATTATCATTCATTTCTATGTATCACTTGATCTCTCTTTTTATTTTTTCCCTGTACCAGTTATTCTTCAGTAGCAGGTTGTTTAATCTCCATACTGTATTTGTGGTTCTTCCTGATTCTTTTTTGCAGTTGATCTCTAGTTTCAAACCATTATGATCAGAGAATATGGTTGGCATGATTACAACTCTCTTATATTTGTTGAGGCTGTCTCTGTGTCCTATTATGTGGTCAATCCTTGAGAATGTTCCATGTGCACTAGAGAAGAATATATAAGCAGCTGATTTGGGATGAAAGGCTCTGTAAATGTCAATTATGTCCAGTTTGTCTAATGTGTCATTTAAGGATATTATTTCCTTATAGAGTTTCTGTTTGGATGATCTGCCCATATCCAACGGTGGGGTATTTAGGTCCCCTACTATGATAGTGTTTTGGTCTGTTTCTCCCCTTAGTTCTGTTAGTAATTGCTTTACATATTTCAGGGCTCCCTCTTTGGGAACATAGATATTAGGAAGTGTTATGTCTTCTTGGTGCATGATTCCCCTTATCATTATGAAGTGTCCCTCAGTATCTTTCTCTACCTTTTTGATTTCGAAGTCTCTTTCATCTGATATTAGTACCGCTACTCCTGCTTTTCTCTGAATGCCATTTGCTTGGAATATTATTTTCTACACTTTCACTTTCAGTCTATATTTGTGTTTGGAGCTGTGATGTGTCTCCTGGAGACAGCATATGGTTGGGTTTTGTTTTTGATCCATTCTGCAACTCTGTGCCTTTTTATTGGTGAGTTCAGTCCATTTACATTTAGGGTGATTATTGAAATATGAGGTCTTCTTATAGACATTTTATCTTTTGCTTTCTGGTAGCTCGGTTTTTGCATCGCTTCCTTGTCCTTGTGTTTCTGTTTTCTTTATTTTTGGTTGGCTTTTGTGGGTTTTGCCTCTGATTCTTCTTGTTTTGTTATATACTTCAGTTCTGACTCTATGGTGTGTGGTTACCATTAAAAATATATAAAGAATAGTTATACATATATATATACACAGTCATCTATTTTCTTCTGCGTGTACCTTATCTCCATTCCTCTTTGCTAATTTGGATCTTTGAATCCTCCCCTTTTCAGTCATTGTTATTTCAATTTGTCCCTATGTATGTGAACGTTCATTACTATCCTGTTATAACAATTCACTTCTTATTATTAAGCTATAATGCCCTGCTCTTAATAAGGGTTGCACTCCTCTGCTTCTATTTGCCTGGTAGTGACTTTACTCATAATTATGTATTTTTGTTGTTGTTGTTATTTTGTTTTCGATGAGGTGACCCCTTTCAGTATTTCCTGTCATGCAGGCCTCTTGTGGAGAATTCCCTCAAGTTTTCTATGTCTGGAAAGGTCTCAATTTCTCCTTCATATCTAAAGGAGAGCTTAGCTGGATACATTATTCTAGGCTGGTAGTTCCTTTCTCTTAATAATTTATATATTTGATCCCATTCCTTTCTGGCTTGTAAGGTCTGTGCTGAGAAGTCCGATGATAATCTAATGGATTTTCCTTTGTACATTACCATTTTCTTTTCCTTGGCTGCCCAGAGAATTCTATCTTTGTCGTTGATTTTTGATAACTTTAATACAATGTGTCTTGGTGAAAGCCTTTTTGGGTCAAGATAATTGGGTATTCTGTTGACTTCTTGAATTAAGTTGCAGCTCATTCCTTAGATATGGGAAATTCTCATCCACCATTTGTCCAAAAATGCTTTCTAGTCCCTACTCCTTTTCCTCGCCTTCTGTAATGCCCATTATACTCATGTTTCCTCTCCTGATGGTATCAGCTAGTTCTTGTATTTCTCTTTCATTATTTTTCATTCTTCGGTTCCTCTATTCTTCCTTCTGATTTATTTCTAGATTTCTGTCTTTGATATCACTGTATCTTTTCTCCATTTGGTCGACTCTATTTCCCAAGCTTGCTATTTCATTTTTCAACTCTTGCAGTGTGTTCTTCATCTCCAGAAATTCTATTTGGTTCTTTTTGAGGGTTTCAGTCTCTTTGCTCTGCTCATGTAGTTGTTTTTTTTAATTTTTGAAATTATCAATATGATTTGTTTTGGATCTCATTAAGTTTTTTCAGAAGTACCATCTTGAAGTCTCTATCATTTAAGTCTCATATTTCTATGTATGTAAACTTATTTTCTGGAAATTTTTCTCTTTCTTTCTGAGATGCCTTGTCACCTTGGTTGTTCATGGTCTTTAATGGACTATTTCTCAGCCTGGGCATTAATGGAAGTGTGTTCTGCTTTTTTATTCCAGAAAGAAGATTTATTAAATAAAGGTCTCTCTTTAGCGTGCTGCAAAGAAGGTGCTCTTCTTTTGGTTTCCAGTAGGTGGCATCTAAGCCTCTAGGATCCCTAGCAGTTTAGGTAGAATTTGCTGAGATTCCCCTGGGGCTCTGAGGTGATCGGTCTTGGAGGGTATGGGGTGAGGGGCCCTCTGAGTTGGGGATTGTGGGCTGTGGCTCAGCCTCAGTTTTGCAACCTGGCTGGTTAAAATCAGCTGTTGTTTCTCTGTAGTCCCGCCCCACTTCTCCACTTTCTGCCCTGATGACTGGGCCCGTAGGTCTGCTCTGCAGAAGCCCCAGCACTTCCAGGCAGGGTTGTTCAGGAAAGTTGTTGCGCCTTCACCCCTCCCCCTCCTCCTACAGGGAGCTCTGGCGGCTTCAAAAGGCAGCTTCTTTATTACTCCCAGTACACTGCATGACACCCGGCGTTCTGACCTGTGGTAGCTCTTATGTGCACATCCCACGCTCAGACGTGCTAGTGTGCAGTTTGGGTGTTTGTTGTTGAGTTTTAGATGTTCAGCTTATTGTTGTTTCAAGGGGAGAGATCTGAGGATGTCTCTCACTTTGCCATGTTTCCGCCAAATCGGTTATTGATATATTTAAAAGTCTAATGACTTATGTATCAAATCTGTCCACATGTCAATAATGACTAATAAAAATACTACTTTTGCAGAATCACCTCCCAAAATCCAGATTTGTGTGCGTGATGCTCAGGTAAAGCCAAAACATTGAAACATCGGTGCTGGAAGATAAAGAAGATTTACTTGATTTGGCTCAGGCGAGAGAACAGTAGAGCAAAATCTCTCAAATTATTCTCTTCAAAAAGCAAAAGTAGGGAGTTTTTATGCAGCTAGGGAGTAAAGGAGGGGAAGTTCCAAGAAACAGAAGTCTATGTTTCTGTAGTCATAAATGACGCTTTTTCATATCAGACACCTGGGCATCAGCAGCTGGTCACAGGTACCTTGGAGACATTCTTTCCTTCCTACGAAACAAACTTATAAACTCTCCTTATGGTCCTGGAATTATCTCCTCCTGCTTGACAAAGAAACAGTACATCAGCAATACAAAATAATATTGTGAGAACAAAGGATGCTGGGTTGAAGAACTAAGATTCTGCAAAATATCTCATGACTGTGCATCAGTGATGTTATCTTTAAAGCAAAAAGCAGAAACTAGACATCTGGTGACTATCACTATTGAAGCTAGTATTGTTTTGTGTTTTACTAGCTATATTTTTCTATTATCTCAAGCAAAGCGTACCTTTAAACATTTCTCCCAGAACTTGTTTTACAGGCAATCCTTCAGAACACGACTAACATACTTTCTTAATCTTTGACTACACGCTATGTGACAACTAAAACAATTGAAACATTTAGTTAAAGCTGATATCTATATCCTAATTAAGAGTTAAATTATTTAATTCTAGTTACGAAAAATGCCAGGGGCATTAAAATCACAAGGGGCTCGGCTACACTACCTTCTATCTATATGACATTACTGTTTTCAAAGCTTGTTCACATGTATCATAGTTACCTCACAAAATACCCTAGTATTTAGCAGGGCAGTGTTATTATCCTCACATTACAGATGCAGAAACAAATTCAGAAAGTTTAAGATTAAACAGTTAGATGATCTGGCCCTTATAGCACTCTCCCGAAAGATCCTTCTATATTTCTGACACCTTTGAAGAAAAATATTATTCATCGAATGAATGAAGAATCAGAGATAACTTTTTCTCTTTTTTAGAATTTACTTGTATTTTTTACATCTTCAGTTTTCTTAAAAAAAAGCTCTTCCATGGACATGAATATATCCTGATGGTGGGAGTATAAATTATTCCAACCATCCAGCATTCAGTTCAGCAATATGCATAAATTGCTTTTAAAATATGTGCATTTATGACCTGGAAATTGTACTTTTTGGAATTCAATGTAAGCATAAAATAAGGGATATTCAAAAAAATTATATTTAAGGAATTTTGTTTTATAGGGCTATTTATGATAGTAAAGAATTGAAGCAACTTAAATGTCCAAAAAGAGGAGGGTGTTACATAAATTAGTATACATTTGGAATATTAAGAAACAATTTGAAAATTATATTTTGAAGACTATTTAATGATATAGGAAATTTCCCACAATATAATTATAAAGGGAAAGCCTTCAGTTCTCCTTCTGTGTGTGTTCCCTTTACTCTCACACTACTACTACATTCACAACACTTCACTTCTGACACTCTGGTCACCAATGTGTGGGGCTTCTCCCCACAACAAGCAGTTCTCTTGCACATCAGCTAGGTGTCTTACAATTTAACTCAATTGTAACACTATGTGGAGAGAATGTCAGATCCCACAAGTTAAGGGCTTTGTCCCAGAAGACTCCTCTCACCCACTTTAGATGCCAGTCGCAAGTAATATGTCCCCAGGTTACCCACAACTTCTGATTTGGCTACAAATTGATGGTTCCCATGACCCCCTCCTCAGATTCAATTAGTTTGCTAGAGTGGCTAACAAAACTCAGAGAAACATTTAACTTACATTTACCAGTTTATTAGAGGATATGTATGATAAAGGATATAGATAAACAGCCAGATGAAGAGATATATAGTGTGAGGTCTGGGAGAGTCCGAAGAACAGGAGCTTTTATCTCTGTGGAATTGAGGTGTGGATATGTTCACCAACCTCGAAGCTCTGAACCCCACACCATCTTATGGAAGCCCATCACATAGACATGATTGATCATTATCTCCATTTTCAGCCTTCTTCCTTCTCTAGAGAATGGAGTTCAGGGCTAAAAATTCCAATCTTCTAATCATGGCTTGTTCTTTCCAGTGACCAGACCTCATTCAGGAGCCATCCAGAAGGCCACCCAAAATTGCCTCAGTAGAACAAGATGCTCTTATCACCCAGTAAATTACAAGGGTTTCAGGAGCCCTGTGTCTGGAACCAGGGCAGACACCAATATATATATATTCCTATTAGTTCACAGTAATATTAAGTGAAAAGAGTAGAATACCAAATCGTATGTCTATTATAATCCCAATTCTGTAATAATAATAATAATAATAGTAATTTTAACATAAAATTATATTTAAAAATATATTCCATAGAAACAATTCCAGAGGGATATATACAACTTGGTAACAGTGGTTATCTCTAAGTAGAGATTGATTTCTTCATTCTTTTGTATGTGTTTTCAATAGTGAACGTATATTGCATTTATAATTTAAAAATTTTTTTAAATTTTTAAATAATTAAAAAATTTTTAAAGCATTTCTTAGCATATATTGCTTTCTAAGACTGACTCAAATAATGAAATAGGTGGAGGATTTCTTACCTTCTAAATGTAAATGCCCATGAATATTTTACTTTATTTAATAATTTTTATTCAATAAATAGACAGCAGAGGGCACAAAAGAATTTTCAGAAAAAATGTAACCTAAACAAAAGATTCTGAAAGTCACCTTAAGTGAGGGAATCCCTGAGAATTTACTATCTTTCTTAATTATAACTTCTTAAAATGAATATATATTATGACTTCTATTTGTATGAAATCTTAAACTCAATAATCTAAACTAATAACTAACAGTACTAAGAAGTATTAATGAATATGTAGGTAGTCCCATTTGAAATCTAAATCACAATGAGATGCAACTATACAGCTATTAGAGGCACAAACCATAAAAGAAAACAAGTGGCAAACTGGATTTCCTCAAAATTCAAAACTTGTGCCCTTCAAAATGACAATGCTAAGAAAATGAAAAGACTGGGAGAGACTGAGAGAAAATATAATTACAAAACATATTGATAAGAGACTTGTATCCAGAATACACAAAGAACTCTTACATCAATAAGAGAAAGAAAAACAACCTGATTTTTTTAATGGGCAAAAAAAAATTTTGAATAGACCCTTCACCTACAAAGATATATAAATGGCAAATAAGTCCATTCAAAATAATAAGTTGTTATGGAAATGAAATTAAAACCACAAATTAAAAATTAAAATTAGATACCACTACACACCCACCAGAATTGCTGAAGCTAAAAATACTGACAATGCTAAGTACTGGCAAGGATGTGGAATAGTGGGGACCCTCATGCATTGCTGGTGGGAATAGAAAATGGTACAGCCACTTTGGAGAACAATTTAACAGTTTTTTATAGAATTAAACATATACTTAGCCTATGACTCAGCCACTCCAGCACTAGGTATTTACCTAAAAGACATGCAAATGTATATTCACATGGAGACTAGTACTCAAATGTTCATAGCACTTTACTCATAATAACTGAAAATGAGAAACAAGTCAAATGTCTCAACCAGAGAAAGGCAAATAAATTGTGATGTATTTGTACAATGAAATAGCACTCAGTAAAAAAAAAAAAAAAAGGAATGAAATGCTTATATCCACAGCAATATGGATGAACCTCAAAAATCAGATGCTAAATGATAGAAGCCAGATATCTATGACTTTATTTACATAAAATTCTAGAAAAGGCAAAACTACGGATGGTTACCAGGTGCCTGGGATGGAGGGGATAAGGATATGAGGGAACACTGATTGTAAAGGGGCACAAAGGAAATTTTTAGAGCGATGGGAATGTTTGTGGCAGTGATTACACCACTGTCAATATTTGTAAAAATTCATCAAATTGTACACTTGAAATTGTGAGTTTTATTGCACATAAATTTACTGCAATAAAGCTGCTTTTAAAAAAATAAAACTTACTCAATTCGTGTTTCTCTTTTCCTCTTCTCCTCCTAGATATGAGATCCCAAGTTCAGGGTTATTAGGTAGCATTATGGTTTCAGGATGGTCATCTGGCCAGTGCTTGGTATCTACCACACTGACTCCCCTTGAAATGTGCATCCACCTGGGTCTCAGACATGGGTCTCCATGCTGGCATCTTCTGAAAATGCTGATCCCCATCTGGTTCTCAGTTGTATGGTCCTCAAAGTTTTATGAAGTAGTGTCTTTTCATCACAATGTCAAGGGCTCTTGGGATGTAGTACACCGAGCCAGCCTCAACACCTCTCTCACACCACTGTGTAAAAACTCCCTTCGGCTCTTTCTGCCTAGATAGTTCTCTCCGCCGCATCACACGAAGGGGTAAGGTTGATGATGGCTCTAGAACCTTGTCACTTTCTCCAAGTCCCACTAGAGAAAGGAGGCACATTATCTCTCTGAAGTTCTTGTAGGTCCAGGTTTCACTATTTCATTTTCTGAGCCTGGTCCTGAGTGGACAGAGTGCCTCAGCAGCCCATGCCAACTGGTTTTCTCACCAACTCTCCTTGTTCCCCAACTCAAAGAAAGGTTTTTTAATTTTTAATTTCCTCTTCCAATGTAATATAGGAAGATTGGCTTGATAAATATTCTTCTAACCCTATAATTAATGTAAGAAACTTTGCCTTTAGAGGAAGGAAAGAAATTGAGTAAGGGAAGCTGCCCAAGGTGAGGAAGACTAAAGTAGAGATTTGCCTAGGGCCAATGGGAAGCCCGAAAACAGGAAATCTTATGCAATGAGGAGACTATGAAATTTCTAAACATGGGCGAGGGAACTTTGCCTACTTTACTTAATTTTCTAAAGCTGGCTCTGTCCATACTTGGATTTGACACATATTCTTTTAAGGACTTAAAAAAATGTGTTGCTTTCTTTCTCCCTCTCCAGTACCCATTGTTTTAGATAGCCTTTCTTATCCTAGATTTAAACATTTCACAGTGGGATTTGAAGATTGGATTTACCTGGATTCTCACACCAAATCATAAGGAGTGCTCTCGGACAAATTCATGCTGAAAAGGACCTAGATCCGATTTTCTGAAATATTTTATCCAGGCCCAGGCTGACCTCTTTTGTGTTCCCTATCAAAATAATTTAAGGCATATTTTATGTGAAAACAAGAGAACCAGGAAGTGGTGGGAGGGAGCTAACATTTGTTGAGGACTCATGCTGACTTTGGGCTGAGGCTCTACGTGCATTGTCCCATTTAATCTTCATAATTTTTAAATCATCTTGCAGTTAAGAGATTGAATATCTTGCCCAAGGTCACACGGGAAGGAGAGGAATGAAATTCAAGCCTAAATTGATGAACTTCAAAGTACTCATTTTTATTATCTCATGCTGTCATCCTGGTAGACTAAGTTAAAGCCTCTAATCACAGTCTTAGCTGAAATAACATGAGGAGGAACGAGGAAAGGAAAAAAGAAAGGAAGAAAGGAATGAACAAATGAACCTGAGTGGATATATCTTGAAAGCAGTGATAGTCCATATTTCATGAATTCTTTGCTAAGGAAGGAAACAGCTATCTAGACCAAGGGTCCCCAACCTCTTCGGCACCAGAAATCAGTGACCCTATGAGAATCTAATGCTTGATGATCTGAGATGGAGCTGAGGATGTGATGCTAGCGCTGGGGAGCGGCTACAAATACAGATGAAGCTTTGCTCGCTTGCTTGCCCACCGCTCACCTCCTGCTGTGCGGCCCAGTTCCTAACAAGTCACAGACCTGTACTGGTCTGTGGCCTGGGAGGTTGGGGACCCCTGAGATTCTAGACCCATGTAGTTCTTACTAACTAGGATATAGAGAAGAGAAAAAGTGTGTGAAAGAGCAGGTTTGCAAGGAATGGCCTAATTAGATAGGATATGTAGGCTATTCTGGCAATGTTATGAATAGGCTTTGTGGTATCGTTTTTTAAAAATTTAAGCAAAGAGTGGAATTTGGAAAACATATTTTCATAGCTGTAGTGAGAAATGGCCTACAATGTGAGCATTTTAGATTACATGCAAACATGTAGAAGCTCTGCTTTATAGAACTTCTGAAAGACTGTCAGCTTTAGAGCTACTTGGGTATTCCAAACCTCCCACAGGATTTGGAACTCGGTCCGTTCACTACTAAATTATTTGGAAACTATTAAGGGAACTGACAAGGTCTCTCAGGCACACTTTGAGTGTCTGAAGCATGAATGGACTTGCAAAGACTAAGTTATTTCAACTATAAGACCAGTGTTTCTCCCCATACTTCGTATATGTGAAGGCTTTCCGATGGTTTGTATCTATAGCAACAAGTTCTATAGCTCATTGTTTTGCACAGTTCAGTCTTACCACCTCATGGATTGCCTAATCACTGCTCTACAAGAATGAATTTGTCTTCAAATGATATACACTGTATTAGCCTGCTCTTTGCTAAAGGGGTCCCACCCTTATACCTTCGTGGTAACAGAAGTTGAATTCCATCAGCCTGACTATATCCTTTATCCTGTTTTCCATTACTGGAGACAAAGAAAAATGGACTCTGCTAAGGCCATGTTAGGAGTACTGTACAGTGTAATAGAAAAGGGTAAGGGATTTGGAGACAGTAGATGTGGATTTGAATAAATACTACCATTTATAGTTGTGAGATCTTGGGCATATCATTTATATTCTCTGACTTTCAGTTTGTTCATTTATAAAATGGACATAATTAATTCTTATGGAACATGATTGTTGTAAAGATTAAGTGAAATACTATAAGGGAAAGGTTTTTTGTTTTTGTTTTTTTTAAGCGAGGCAACCCTTGGTTGACCTCACAGATGGCAAGGACCTTGTCAGCCTACAATCCCTTATTTTTTTATTTTTTATGCCTACGGCATCTGGGCTTCCTAGGTGGTCTCCCATCCAAGTACTAACCAGGCCCGACCCTGCTTAGCTTCTGAGATCAGACGGGATCAAGCTTGTTCAGGGTAGCATGGCTGTAGACTAAAGGTATTTTTTTTTAATTGTGAAGAGCTATATAAATGTTGTTATTATCAAATGCACAGCTGAACAACCATTGAGCAGTAGAGTCTGCCTGCTGATGAGGGTGACCAGGAGGATATGTCTCTTTCTATGGCAGTTTTTTCACATGGATAGTGCTCCCCAGGGTAACCTTATATGTTATACCCACTAGAAAATGCATAATGTAGAGTTCCTTTTGGCTGTGTAGGTTTCTAAGAAGAAATGGGGAAACTATACAAGAATCTTTGGAGAGAGCACGAGCAACTTTTCTTGGGTCTGTGTTTGGGAGTGGGCAAAGGGAGGCAAAAGGCAAGAGGTGAGTTAGGAGAAGGCCTAGCATACTTTCAGCATCCTTCCATCCCAGGGACGGAGCTTATTCTGTAATAGAGTCTTAGGTTCTCCATGATCGTGAGCAATTAACAGGTTCCTCATTGACTACACATGCATATAATTAAAGATTTAACTATCTAATACTGTGAACATTTACTTTAAAGCCTAGATATGCACTTGGAGCTTCCTCTCAAGAGCTTTGTTTTCTTTTATGTGTATCTATGTTTTTAATTAAAGCTAGTCCAAACCATATTTGTTACTTTAACACTTCAATTATGAGGCAGATTTTATCTTTCCATACTTGCTGTAGTGATTTTTTTTTTTCTCTGTGTCATAATGGGGTTTTTTTTGGCAGGAGTTTTCTTTGAGAGGGTTTTTTTTTTTTCTTTTTTTTTTGAAACAGAAAGAAATTGTGGTTTGATATGTTGGGTCTTTGAATGACAAAGCTTTTCTACACCCTCTTTTTAAAAACATGACCTGAAATCTGTATCTATATCTTTTTTAAAAAGTTTCAAGTCTGATCTTGTCTTCGTGTAATAATAATAGTTATTACCTAATAGGACATAGAATAAAAGATCTAGACATGAATAACTGTAATAAGTGTATCTGTTGTATTTAGGACTGCCAAGTTGGTAGTATCTGATGGTGATGATGTTGGATTAAGTGAATTTGAGGTAAATAACTGTGGGTTGCATGTCTGATTGGCCTCGCAATACTCTAAGCCTCTCATATCGTGGACCAAAGGCCTTTCAGAAAAGGCCTTAGTGTAGACTTTTAATGTTATCTCCAGAAGAGAATACATACATACATACATACATACATACATACATACATACATACATACACATACATGTGTGTGTGTGTGTGTGTGTGTGTATGTGTGTGTGTATATATATATAGTCACAGAGATATATTGACAGGATTGAAAGGAACTTATCATATAACTTTAAATATACTACAATTTTTGCAACTCCATTTTCATATATCTATGTTTTTTTTTAAATAAATTAAGGGAACTGAAACAAATGAGAAGTCTAGCTCTGAGTTGCTATAGAAATGGTCATGTAACTAACCTATAGCAATGGGCAGCTGGAGAAAAGAGCACATGATATCATATTTCCAGGGCAGTTAGAAGAGCTAAACTACAAAAAAGAATGCTCAGGTTCCGTGTGGAATTAGGAGAGAAATATTATGTTTAATGTTACATGGATAGTGCTTTTCTACAGTGAGCAAAATTTGTGTTTGTTCAGTGACAAATATCGAAAGACAGTATGATTACCGCTACATCTGTCTTAAAGCAAGCATTGCCATTTTACCTTCAAAAAGTCACATCGTTTGTGTATCCTGCCCCATTCCCTGGTGCATAGGGTATTTGATTTTGGCATATGCTCCTAGTAACTGTCAAGAAAAATTTCCTTAAGAGTTCAAAATCAAAACAAAATGATGATCACCTCTTTAGCTGGAGAAAAGAGGAAGTAGTGGTGTGTCTTACAAAATAAGGCATACCCTGCAACGTTTATTGCTTAATATTTCCTTGTGAAGCTTCTATTTTAGCTTTATCTTTTGACTCCAAGATGAAGTGTGAATAATAGAAGAGTTCAGTGTTCTTCTGTAATAGAGTTAAAGCTTTATTTACCTTCCTTTATTCTCCTTCCCTGGCCTTTTGCTTTTCTGTGTCAAAGCTCAGTGCATGTGCATGTCCTGTTTCTTCTAGAAAGCCTCATAGAACCATGTCTTCTTTTCTTTGGATTCCTGCAGTTAGATGGTACTACCTTTGTTCAGGCTGTCACCACATAACCTTCCAATCGGGGCTGCTTCACTGCAGAAGTTCCCATGCGAATGGTACCACCAGAAGTGTGCTGTGCACAGCAACCCTGCTAGTCCAGGCTTTCATAGCACCTGTTTCATTTATATATATTTTTGCAATTATCTTTATGATTCTTTGATTAATTTCTGCCTTTCTCACCAGTCTGTGAGCCTCCCTGAGGTCAGGGACTTTGTCTGGTTTTGCTCACTCTGAATCTATTTCCCACCCATAGCACAGTAGCTGGGACATAGCCTCTAAATTGTCTCCTTGCCTCCAAATTCACACCCTTTCCAAATCTTTCTTCTTACTGTCACCAACATCTTTACAAACTCAGATAAGTCATCTGCAAGTTATGTACTTGCTCTCAATACCTATAGATTAGATTCCAGGCTACAAGCTTCTTTTTAAGCCTTGTCTGCCTTCCTAAGAACATTGCTTTTTATTTAGGCTTATTTTATACTTCTTTATCTGATATAGAGCTAGTTATTTCCCTGCCTTTCTTCCTCTTTGAATTGTAAATCACTTGCATCTTTGTAAACTCTCAGTCTTCATAAAATTCAATTAATAGTTGTTTAATTGGTTTAGGTATTATGGAGATACAATCTCCAGAATTACTGTACTTGATAGTTATGTAGTTCTTCCTATACCACAAATGTAAGATGTTTTATAAATATTCTCTTATTTATATCATTGTAGACAGAGAATATATTTTATTCTATTGTTTTATTTATAGCTGTCAATCATATTGCCTGCAGCATGGTAATAGTAATACAATGGGCTTTGCAATCCTATGTTAATGAAATCTGGAATATTTGTTTTATCTGTTAAACTTTGGTATCTACTTAAGCCCTTCTCAACCTATTATTTAATTAAATTAATTGGTGTTTTAAAGTCACACGATACTTTTGTATCTGTCTCTACTGTGTTTTCTTGCATTCTTATTCACTTTCTTTGCTAAGAGTTAAAGTTTATCTGATTCTGTCCATCAGAACTCTGTCATAGTGTCTTTTAGTTGCTTCCCTATGTAAAATGTTTTGCCTGCTTTAAACTATTTAGAATGTTTTCAAGATAATTGAAAACTCCAGCAGACCGATGAATTTTTACAAATTCAGCATAATACCCGTCTTTTGTTGCCTACGTAAGTTGTACCATATTTAAAGGTGCGGTGCTTTGAGATTGCCTGAACTTAAATTTTCAAAGTTAATGCCATTTTGATTATAAAGATTCCGAGAGCCTTTTAAAAATATTTTAAAAGAAATACATGTACTATACTTTGCAAAACTATAAAAGTAGAAAACTGGAAACATTCTATATGTTTATAAATTGGGAGCTATTTGAATAACTTGTGGTACATCTATGCAAAGGAGTGCTATGCAGTCATGAAATAGAATCAGGACTATATATATTATTTTGGAGTTCTTCAGGATATATTATTATGTCTAGGTACCTAGATTTTGCTTCAAAATGATATGGAGAGTGGAGAGGAAAAGTGGAAGAGTTTAGACAAAACAAAATTGTTTATAACTTGATAGTTGTTGGGGCTGATTGATGAGCACTTGAGGATTCATGATACTATTATGCTACTTTTGTTTATATTTGAAATATTTCTTAAAGAAAAAGCTAAAAATAACAGGTAAAGTCTAATGTTCTGAAGGAAATATTTTTCTGGGATAGTCATTAACATTTGACATCCATGAAATGATTGAACATACATATCTTATCTTATTAAATACAAACAAATCTAGATATATAACCAAACCATTTTCCTCTCCCTGAAGATTAAAACAATAAACTGTGACTACTTACCAAATGTAAAGTGTTGTGATGCCTTAATAATAGGTTCTTTTTAAAAACTTTTTTCTGTCATTGAAAAAAATAAATGTGTTAAAAGAGGCAAAGTCCAAATGATATCACATAGAGACAACCTGATATTTAATTCCTCCTGATAGAAGTGCTTGTTACCACCTATGAAGTATTTTTGTAGCAGGAGGAGGAAAACAAATGCATATGTAATTTATAGCTGTGGCAGAATATTGGAGATTGCAGACTGGAAGCCAGCAGTCCAGAGTCATTATCACATTTAATCTGCATATATTCTTTATGAAGCAGAAAAATTAGTTACTGTTACTCCCATTTTAGAGAGAAGAAAAGAGACTTAATGAATAAATGACATGCCTGTGGCCACTTGACTGATAAATTCAGGAACCCGAGCCTACCATGACTTCTGCATTCATGTTATAGAACGTACTTTCCCTATTTAAAGAACAAGGATCCTTATGATCAAGGAGCAGCTAATCTGATAAGGTAGACATAAGATATAATACACGTTCAACAGAAGATCCAGACCTTAAAATTATGACATTTGGAGTTATCTTCTATGGCAAGAGAAAGGTGCAGGTATACTCTTCTGTCGAGTATAGATTTATATATTTCAGAGATCAAAAGAGCGATTGATAAATTGAGGTTCTCTTGTGCAAAGGAGGGGCAGCCATCCCAGTGCCACCAAAGTGGGTCAATAGAGACATTGTAAGCTGAGATAGGGGTCCTTTTAGAAACTTCGCTGAGTCCACTTAAATGCATGAGCAAATCAATGGCCAATGCTCAGGGCTGGCTTCATATGTGTGTGAACCATGCAGTCACATAAGGACTTGCTCTCAGAAGGGTCCTGCATAGTTGAATGTTCGTGTCACCATCTTGAAATTTTTAATTTTTATTTTTGAGCTGATGCTTTGTTAGTGAAGTCTGATAGGACAATTCATCATGTACATGAGCAACAGAGATAGACCAGATGGCAGCGCACACAAGCATAGGCCTGAGCTGTGGCCATAGCAGGCAGTGTGGGTGTTGAGCAATTAGCTTGATGGCCTGGTATGCTGGTGTGTGTCTCAGGCAGTATGGGGCACCACAGGGTATTTGTTTTTATTTTCAAAAAAAATTGAATTAACTTTGTGTTATATTTTAAGGTGAAGATTATATTTATTTACTCAATCAATGAATAGTAATTGAGTGCCTACTACAACACTCAGTAAACAAAATTAGATTTCTGCCCCTATGGAGTTTATATTCTAGTAGTATATATATATACGTAATTTCCAATTAATGCAATAGTAGCCTACTTTGTAAAATTAGAATGTGATTTGAGTGTAACAATGGAGAGTATCTTCATAACAAAGCAGAGTTTTGAATAATGTGATTATCGCTAAGTTTCCTGACGTATAGTTTTGTTGGAGACTAGCTTACAGCAGTTAGTTTTGCTTGCTTTTATTATATTCCATTAATTTTGCTTTATAAGTGAAGTCATCCCTAAATAGCTGAATATGGAATAATTTTATTTTAGAATTGTGAAAAATGGAAGACAGCACCACAGACACAGAACAAGAAGAAGAGGAGAAAAATGAAAAGGATCAAGAAGACCCCATTTATGCCATAGCACCCACAATTAACACCCAAGATGAGCGGTTCATTGATTTATCTACATCTCCAGCTTTCATTTGTCTGCATGAGGTACATTTCTTTTTATAAATTACTATACTAAGACCTGAATCATCATCTACTTAAAAATTCAGCTGAAGTTAATATTATTATCAAAATAATTCATTACGTGTAACCTGCAGACAATATATACAGTTTGAAGCACTTTAAAATAAAATAGTTTCTACCTTCTCTTCTAAGAGCTTATATAACCCTACGCTAACACAGTAGTGTTGGTTCAGATACTTTTATAGCATAATAAATATTTACATATATGCAGTCAGTTAATTACATTCTTTGTGTTGGTTAATGAAATAAAATAAGTTTATTTCATTATCGAATGTACTACATTTACTTCCATAAAATAAAGCTAAAAGATCTTGTCATATAATGATAGAAACAAGATAGGTTTATCTAACTAAATGCAGTTACTTCAGTAGAGCACTGAAACCTACTGTTTGCCATCTGCAGAGAAGTACAAAAGGGAATATGATACATATTCTCATTGTCTGATTTTTTTTAAAGGGTGAACATTTAGGAAGTACCCACATGTGAGGATTTTAAAAGAATATTAACTGACCACATATGCAACCATTACCATGCCATGCTTGAGAGTTGTATTTTAGAATATGGCTTAGAGGGTTAAGAGAACATTTGAATTCTGGACTATTAACTTTATTTAAATATAACTGAATAAAACATCTAAGAAATTTAATAAATGGTCATAATATAAGTAAGTTGAAGAAGTCTTAAAGCTAAAACAAAGTTTATTCAAAACCAAAAAGCAAAAACAAATCCTACACCCAAATATTTTGTTGATGTAAATATTTTAAATAATTGCCACAACTATTGTCATGTGTACACACACACACACACACACACACACACACACACACACACAATATCAGGAGTACATGATGTCAACTTGTCCCATTACTGATGGTATTAACTTTGATCACTTGGTTAACATAATGACTTCTAAGTTTCTCCTCTGTAAAGTTATTATTATTTTCCTTTTTGAAATTAATAAGCATCTATGGGGAGAAACTCTGAGACTATTTACATGTCCTATTCATCCTAAAATTTTCACCTACTAGTTTTACAACTCTTGATGATTTTTGCCCAAATTAATTATTATTATGATGGCTATCAAATGGTGATTTTCTAATTCCATCATTCTTTCTACATTTATTATTTGGCTTTCTACTATAAGGAAGTACTTTCTCTTCTTGTCTGTCTGTCTCTCTATCTATCTGTCTGTCCATCCATCCATCCACCCATCTATCTGGACTTATGAGTTCTTATTCTATTCAACGGGTTATAATCCATCAATGTCATTACTTATTTTGATGACTCAGTTGTTCCAGATTTGGCCAGGGTAGGCCCCTTCAAAAAGGCTCACTTGTCTTCTTGACATGCCCTTATGATTCTTTGTGCAGTTCTTTATGTCATAAGAATATGTTCCAGGCTCATCTTGCATTTTCTTCGCTCTAACCCTGGAATTAGCTATTTTTTAAAGGATCCCATGTTCGTTTTAATAGAGAATGATATTTGAAAACTAAGATCTTAATACTGAGTACGCTCATTGCTACTGGTCTGTCATTGCTTCTAAGTGCTCTCAGCAGACAGAGATAGGAAATAGATGCATGATTATGTTTATCCATACAAATTAATATCTATTTCTGTATCTATCTGTGTATATTTAAAACTATGAGTTCATACTCTAGTCTTAATATTTTAAGTGATCAAGTTTCACTATTTCTACTAAAACCCATCATATGTCCTCAATGTTGCAATAGGATTTCTACTTTTATACCACTACCCTTAATAATTCTATCAAACAAAAAATGAGACTGAATTAGAATTTATTTCTACCAAATGTTATCCTAACAATAAAAATTATAGTCAAGTTTTTAAAGCCACAGATAAAGGATCATGAAAAGTTTGTTTTATAAAGTCAAGGGAGAACTTAGGACAACATCCCCTGAATATTGATCTTCAGTGTAACGATATATTAAGTATGTCAAGAGTCTCTGAATACACATGTATGCGCAAATTATAGTTATTAATCCTTGGATATTACCAGCCCCTAATAAGTAGATACCTTAGATTTTAGTGTCAAAGAACAGTCTTACCTACCCTTTTGAGCAGTGTAAAATTACCAAGTAAAATTACATCGGTAATTACATTAGTAATTTTACTGCATGAGAAATGTTCTTTAAGCCAGCAAAATCTTGCAGAATTAATTATTAGCTTCAAACAACTTTATTTCCATAATAAACACCAATGAGATGGCTCCTATTGGCATGTGTAACTTTATTTTCTAATTCTTTTAACATTCTGCTAAGATTTATGAATCTTACAAAAAATTTTAACCTACTTTGAACAAGTTATCCCCCTTCGGTTGTTTAAACAGAAACTATATCTGCAGAATAGCAACGGTTCAAATGGCAACTGAAAGAAAGCACTCAGAATTCACTTCCAGATGCTTGGCATCACACTGAAAGAACCAGGAGCCGCTTACAGCATTTATTGTTATTAATGGTAGTTGTACAATTGGCTCAGCACTTCTGAATGACAAAACATGGATGTCATACTCTCATCTAATATTACCTGTTGAATTGTTTAGTATGACATTCATGGCACTCTGCAATTTTTACCCAAACTATTTTTTGTAATTTAATAATTCACTTAGACCCTCATCATCTTCTGTTTATGTTGCTCCCTACTGACCCTCCCATATTAGATGCCTAGGAAACTGGCACATTTTCAAAAGCATAACGCAAGGTCATGGATATCCACAAATTCTCCTAGTTGCATTGTCTCTTGAAAGACTGTACATTCAAAATCAAATAAAAATCAAGTAAAATACTTATATGGGCCACACTTTGCAAATGCTGCCCCTATTCCTAAACTTTAAGAGTCTGGCTCAATTTCAGTGTCCTTTGAGAAACTTTGCCTAGGCAGCCAGCTCACGGTGGTTTCTTCAACCTCTCAATTCTTAGAGCTTTTGTAGGCTGTACCTGTCCCTTGGTACTAAGGTCATTAGCAGATATTTATTGAATATCTTATTATCATAAAATATTTCTCATAGAAAATTTAGAATTCCCCACTGACATTATGATGGCATTAAGCAATAAGACCTAACAGAGCAGGGATGACATTGTATTAATTTACACTTTGGGATGAATGTTCAAAGTGATACTTGGGAACTAAGTCACAGAATTCTCATCAATGGACTACGTGAGTTAATGCTGGACACCTGCTCCCCAACTGGGCCATCACGGCCTAACTATGAGGCCTGGCACTCTTGTTCCATGGAAATTTGATCTCTATTTAATTTTTATTTAAATATTTTTTTGTTACAGTATAATGTATATACAGTGAAGCTCACAAATATTCAATATACAGCTCAATCAATTTTTACATACGGCCATATCCAACATGCTTAGAACTGAATTAATCATTTTCTTTATCCCAATTCTCCTATGTTCTCTTTGATAGTTTGAGAGTTAAATATCTCTTGAATTTATCTGTTCACTGTGGGATGAGATGATCTGGAAAAAGTTTTTCAGAAGCTGTAAGATATGAGAGGGGATATTTCATCCATATCCATGGCATTCACTATGAACCTACTTTTTTATCCTGAAGCTTTTGCCCATAGCCACACATACTTGGAATATCTTCACCTAGATGACCCCAAAGTACCTCAAACTAAACATGCTCAGAACTAAATTCATTATTCTCCTCCCAAACCTAATTCTCCTTCTATATTCTGTCATTTGGTTTTCTCTTAAATATTAAATTTGTCTCTTTCATTCCTGCCATATCACCAATTACAATGCCATTTCAGTGATCGAGATAAGGTATGAAAAGAAACTGAACCAAGACTACAATGGTGGAAAAAAAGATAGAATACACACACACAGGAGAGATATTAAGGAAGTATAAATGCTGGACTCAGTGTCTTAATGAATGGGGGTGGCAGTGAGGGAAAGGAAAGAGTCTAAATTGATACTTGGATTTTGAAAAGTGGCTGGATTCTGGTACTATAAGTGACAGAAAATTCAGAAGAAGCAACCAGTCTGAGGAGAATGTCCAATATGTGGATGTCAAGTTTACAAGGAAATTCCTTGTACTAGAGATGTACACATAGCAGGTTCTTGATAGCATTTAGATTGCTTTCTGCAAGGATTGCAAATTGTTTCTTACATATATTTAACAGCATAGTCTACCACTCTGTTGTCATGCAAAGGTTGTTGTCATCCTTTACTAATTCCTTACTATTAAAATTATCTTTTACTGGAATGGTCACATGTTCAAAAGGTACTTTCTTATTTTTTATACATTTTGTTCTTTTAAGGTTGGTAAGAGATTAAATACATTTTGGAATTTTAAATAGAAATTTTAGATTAATTACTGAAAATATTGATTTTCTGGTGCTACTAACACTTTCTGTATTTTCTAAGTTGAAACTTCTATAGAGTTACTGATGAGTTTCTTGAGATAATACATAAAAAAATTTAAAATATTTTTCAAAGAATAAAAATGTTTTCTATTTCTCTCATACATGAGTTAGTCAAGTAACTGGTAACAAAATCAAAATATAAGATCCCTACCCCCAAGGAGCTTACAGTCAATGTCGTTTCAAGTATGTAATTTTGACAATGATTTCATGAGGAATAGAGGTTTGCAATATCATTATTTCCATCTTAAAGGTTCTGAAAGATTGCGACTTGCCTTAGGTTGCACAGCTGGGCAAATGCAGAGCCAGGCATGGAGCCCAATGTCCTGTCTGCTATCTTAGCACGTATTTCACCTGACATTCTTCTCTTGACATTCACACATCTAAACACTGCTATTTTAGGATTTTACAAATTGACTTTTTAAGTAAACTGTATATTAAAAGAAAAAAATGCTAAGTATTTAACATACTATTTAAATGTTTCTCCTTAATCTCCCTATCCTTAATTATCACACCTCACTAATAGCTATACTTAGAGGATATACATTTAAAAACTACTAAATCTCTTTTAAAAATCTTTCCACAAGTCTTTGTTGGCATGTTTTTACTTTTCCTTCACACATCCAGGCAGCCTTGCCGAATTTTTTGTTTAGTTGTCAAGAAACTTTAAATAGACTGATAATTTATTAAACAATACAGATAGGTTCCATTTTTTTTCATAATTTTTGTTTTGTTTTGGTTTTTTACTCTGACAGTAGATGGAAATTTTAAAAGCCTTCCAATATAGAAGAAAATCTTGGGACATGCCTGGAGTGCACTAAGTAATTTGAGGTATTTACGTGGCTCATATCTATTTACAAAGTTATAGTAGAATTAATAGAACGCAAACCACATTCCGCTTTGCAAAGTCGATTAACATCCCTAAAATCAATCAGTAAAATTGCACACTGCAGAAGAGCTCATGGTGAAAGAAAAGAAGGTCCCATGTTAGGGTATCCTTATAGTTGGCATTTTCAAAATGAAAAAAACATGAAGATTGATTCTGGCCAGGAATGTGGGTGGGATATTGTCAGAAAAACTCTGCCTCTGTCATCCAAACAGGCTGTGATCAGTGGCAAACGGGGTCAGAAGAATGTTGACTATCAGGGACAGAGAAGAATCAGCAGTGCTGCCACTTATCTGTGGATTATCTTCTTTTACTCATTCTGATAACCTATTGAGCACCAACCACATACATGCCAGACTCAGGGCTAGGAACCAGAGGAAAATGCCGCAGCCCTACCCTCAGCAGCTCATTTGTCCCTTTATCTGTGTGGTTAATTCTTCTTCGATTTCTCATTCTCTTTTTCAATTCCTTTACTGACATCAAGAGGACGTAGTGTCTGGGTGCATGTCTAAGTGTTTATTTTTAATTATATATTTAACAAAGTTTTAATTACCTCTTTTTCATTGCTTCTTTAGCTACTGTTGTAGCAAGTTGATTAAATATTAAAAATTATAATCTAAACTCGATGCTGTTTTTTTTAATAGTCACTGTGAACAGATGTTGCTTTTTAAAATAAGAGTTAGGAGAAATACTTAATGGTAGTTTCTTTTTCGAGAAAGTACTTTTGAAAGCTCATGGCTCTCAGTAGAGAATGTGCATCTTGTGAAACATAGTACCTTTAGTAATCCAAGAACTATAGTCATGCACCAGTTAACGATGGGGATACATTTTGAGAAATGTGATTTCCTCGTTGTCCAAGCATCATAGTGTGTGTGTACTTACACAAACCTTGATGGTATAGCCTACTACTCTAATTGTATGTGCTCTATTTTTATAGGACTGGCAGCTCAGTAAGCTTGTTTACACCATGATCAGCACGAACATGTGAACAATTTTATTATAAGCTGGGACACTTGGCTTTTCTTTTTGTAATGCAACTGCCTGATTTAAATTGTGGAGGCATCCACTTCAAAGAGGCATGCACTTCAGCAAAGGCTACCTCGAATAAACACATTGCCAGCCACACACTAGATAAAGAGGCAGGCCACCTCCCTCACCTTTGTCACCCCTCACCCCTCTTCCACAACCCCTGCTGAAGGTCCCTTGCTTTAGAGATCTTGGTTGATTTAGATAACCAACCAGTTAGGCTCCTTGTTTTTTCTCTTCCCTTGCTTTAAATTCTTGATCTTATGTTTTAAATTCACCAATAAAAAGTGAGCCTATGAAACTGATGCAGGACAGGGCAAATTCCCCTGTGTGCAGGGAAACTCAAGTCCTGCACAAAGAGAAGAGGGTTCCTGGAGAGTGTAAGAAAGAATTGAAACATGCCAAAGTCAGAGTAAAAAGTACAGTTTATTAGAAAAGGGGTAACACTCCATAGACAGAGCATGGTTTCCTCTCGGAGACAGAGAGTAAAAGAGCCTGTGAGAGACTCAGAGGGATAGAAACAATAGAGACGAGTGCAGTGAGAGAGACAGAGCAAAGGCACTGAGGAACTGAGCAAAAGACACTGAGAGAGACTCCAAGTGTTCCGGGAATTCAGTTTATTATCATTCTTTAGCTCCTGTAGGTTACAGTTTAAAGACTTTCTTTACCATTTTCCTTTGATATGATCATACAGCGAGGAAGGAGGAGGGGAAGAGTATGTAGTGTGAAAAGGTAAGAACATGTAGAGTGAAAGGTCTGCTGGAAGTTCCCAGCCCTTAATCCGTGGGTTCTCTATGGTTTTAGCCATAGAGAATGAATGGTTTTATTTGTGTAGAGCACCACTTAAAGATTCTGTTTCTCCTTTTTCCTCTTCACAGTGTAGGAAATGGGTTGTTAGCAATCCCAGCAGAAACTGCCTTTGTTCTGCAGGTGTCCTTGTGGCCTGGTGGCAGGGCCGATCAGCATATTGCAGTCTCTGAATGTAGCTTGTATTAACATTTTAGTTCTTTTGCCTCTTCCCTACATTAATATGAGTAAATGAGTCAGCAGTAGTGAACACCAGGAAATTCATCTAAAACAAGGCAATCATAGTTTTCATTAAGTAAGCAAGATCTGGATCTCAGTGGTCAAGTGGTGAGATACAAGCCATACTAGGAAGTTAAAGAAGAGCCAGATAATAAAGTTTTTTCAGCCATGAAGTTATTTTTTAAACTATTTTTTAATACATAAAGTATGCCATAGTACAAAATTTAAAAGGCGCAAAATAGTATACTATAAAAAATAAGTGGGCCTCTCACCCCATCCCACAATCCACACCCTCCTGCACAGAGGCAACCGTTGTTAAGTCTCTTACATAGCCTTACAGAAGTCTATGCACGAATAAGCAAGTGATAATATAATATACATGCTTGCTTTTTTACACATAGATATACAATTTTTATATTATTGTAATGTTTATATGTATTATTTCAATGCATGAATGGAGTATACTTTAACCAATTCTCTGTGATAAGACATTTAGTTCATTTCCAATCTTCTGCCCTTTGGAAATAAGAGAGTAATAACCATATGCATGCTTCATTTCCCACTGGAATAATCATAATAAAAAGACAAATTCCTAATAGTGTGATTGCTATATCAATGGGTTTGCTCATTTAAAAAAAAATTTAGTTGTGGAAAAATATACATATCATAAAATATACCACCTTAACTATTTTTAAATGTACAGTTCAGTGGTGTTAAGTATTTTACATTGTTGTGCAACCAATATGCAGAATGTTTCATCTTGCACACTGAAACTCTATCCCCATTAAACAATAACTCCCTATTTCCCTCTCCTCCCAGCTTCTGGCAACCACCATTCTACTTTCTGTTTTTATGAATTTAACTACTCTAGATATGTCATATGAGTGGACTCTTGTAGTATTTGTCTTTTTGTGACTGGCTTATTTTACTTAGAAAAACATCTTCAAGTTTCCTACATGTTGTAGCATGTGACCAGATTTTCTTCCTTTTTAAGGCTGAATAATATTCCATTAGATGTATATACCACATTTTGTTTATCCATTCATCTGTCAGTGGACTCTTGGGTTACTTTCACTTCTTGGCTGTTATTAATAATGCTGCTATGAACATGGTGTTCACATATCTCTTTGAGATCCTGCTTTCAATTCTTTTGAATATATACCCAGAAGTGGAATTGCTATTTCAGGAGTTTTATGCATTTTGAAATTTTGTTTTTACTGACAAGGTGCTCTGGATAGAGGTTGTAATAATTTATGTTCCCATCAGATGAATGAATGTCTCTTTACTCATACCAGCACTGTGTACTAACATTTTGATCTTTGTCACCTGATAGGGGAAAAATATATATCATCCTAGTCTTTATATTTATCTTAAAATGAGTAGAGTAGAACTTCTTTTCATGTTTAAGACTGTTTTAAAATAACAGTATAATAATAGAAAATATGAGGTATAGGAAGGCCAACAAATCAGAGACGGTGACCATTGAAAAAATAGTTTATTTCTCACAGTTCCTAAGAGAAAGTTCCCAAGTCACAAGGGGCGACGTGGGGGAGCACTGGGTCAGTCAGGAGGCAGAGGGAGAGGAAGGAACTGTGGGCCTTTATTGTGGTTTCCTTGTAAAGGAATGGGGGAAGCAGGGGAAGCAGGCTTAGGATTGGCTATTTTGAATAATTTCAGTGCATAGGAGATGTCTCTGGTGCCTGTCCCTGGGTGATCGGGGCAATTGTGAGAGAGCCTGATGAAGGAGATGTTTGAGAGTGTAGACTCTGGATTGGTTGGTTTGTATTTGAAAAGTGTGCCCCAGAGAGTAGGACTCCTCTCAGTGCCAGGGGAGGGGGACCAATAAGGAAGGGCAGGAAGCCAAGGCAAGGTGACTCAGGCATATTATCAGGTTGTCTAGAACAAGGCGTATTCAGCATAAGCATGTAGGGCAGATTTTAAAGTATCAACTTTACAGAAGCTAGAAGCACGGATAATACAAAGACCTATTTGTACTTCCTTTTTTTTGTGAATTCTATTCATATCTTTTTTTCCATTTTTCTATTGTGTCGTTTTTTTCTTATAGATTCAGAGAAACTCTTTATATGTTTAGAAAGTAGGCCTTTGTATAATATGCATTGCAAAAATCTTTCTCTCAGTTTGCTGGATTTCATTGGAGTGTGTTTTTTCTCCATGTAGAAATTTATTTTTTTGTGTGCTTTTCTTTTACAGCTTCAAGATTTTGTGTCATACTTAACAAGATTTTTGTTACTCTGAGATGATAAATTTGTTTCCTGTGTTTTCTCCTAGTACATTGGTAGTTTGAGTCATCATATTTTAACCTTTGTTCCATCGGCACGTCTGTCGGTGTAAGGGGAAACAGAAAGGAGATGCCAGCAACAAGTTTAGAACCTACTGCCAAGTCTGTTATCTTCTGAAGCAAAAGTTCTTTATGCATTCTCAGCGCATACATGCCTGGCTGGAGGCCAACAGGAGTACTTGGGTGGCGTCAGAGATATGAAATAAGGGGGTATAAAAATTACTGGACAACAAGTAATTACTAGATCTCGGATTAAGAAGCTAGGAATTTTGCTGTCTGTAAAGACTATGTCTAAGAGTGGACAGGTCCAAAGTATCTTAAATCTTAATAATTTGGAAAGAAAATTTCTGGTTGGGAGTGAGGAAGTGGTTCAGTAAAAATAGTTGTTCTTACTCGGCACGCACTAGCCATTCAGCCTTCAGCAAGTATCTAAGTTCTCTGAGCCTAACTTTACACTAATAGTACATTTCTCAGCTTATGATCCTTCAGGGGTACCTCACTGGCTTCCATGGTGGTTTTCACCCTCTTTTTAAACTACTTTTACCCCTTTTTTTTTCCAGTGGAAATCTTACACAGAAGCATGTTATGTAAAACAGATTTGGTTGTGATGGACCCTGAGGTGAAGGATGCAGAGGTGAAGATCCCCTGTTCTCTCCCTTCACATCTACTGTCACCACTAGCACCACTGCCCTAAGCCCCTTGAGGCACCTCTGCGGAAACTCCATGCTCCATACAGATAGTTTTTAGACTGAATAAAACTGATCCCTCTCTCTCCGGCCTTTAAACACATATCAGCACAGCCAAAAGGAAACACATATCTGTCTTCAGAAAGCCTTGGAAAGCAATTTGACTATACTGAAGTTTCCTTTAGAATAGAAGCCCTCACATCATGCAGAAAAACTTCCTAAAATTCCTCGTCACAGCAGATGCTTCTCTCCTACACACCTCTCCCACAATCCCTTTTAAAAACTCCCCCAGAAACTTGTTTTCACGCCCCTAGGCTGTTTTTTTTCCCCTCTGTATTTCCATCCATCTTCTCCTTTATATCTTTGACCATTTTATTATTTTGTAAAACAGTCTTCAGAGTTCTTTCCAGTTTTCCTTCACACTCAGCATCTTATCATCACCTCTCAGACCCAGGCGCAGAACTGAACAATCAACAGGTGGCAGAGGAGGTTACAGATAATTAGATTTGAATTCTCCTTGCCCTGTCATAAGTATTAAATGTCACCTCTTTGAACTTACAGTCAAATCCCTCTAGTTTAGTCTGGGCCACCATACCTTTCTTCCTTCTGTTGCTGTCGCCTCCTACATACTCCATGCTCTGGCTAAACTAGATGTATTGCTGTTTTCCTAACTAGCTCCTGATTTTCCAACCTGCTGATGCCTTTGCTCCTCCTATACCCAGCCCAGGAATACTCTCCTCCACACTTCTGTGCTTCAGATTTCTACCTGTCTTTCAAGGACAGCTCAGATCCCACCGTCTTCTTGAAGCATTCCACTTCCTGACAGTGTGATCACTTCTGTTTCTGTAATGTCCCTAAATTGTGCTTTACTTAGGCTTACTTACTTACACTTATTTTTTTTTTCCATTTTTTAAAAGCTACTCGATAGTATGGTGTTTCTCTTAATATTCCTTGTGAACTCTTAGCTTACTGTGGTGTGTGTAGCCATGCTATTTTCAAAAGAATGATGTACAAAGTAATTAGTAAAGCCCTCCATCAAAATAATCACACTACTGAATCGCTATTTTACAAGGCAAACTTAAAAAGGTGGAATTTCTTCCAAATTTCTGCATGTATTTTCCACATCAAGTCCACCTAAATTTTCAGATATTCAAATGTTTAATATTAGAAATATTATACCATTGGAACCATCATGCATCTATATCAGTTTTATTATTTCTGGCTGAGCTCCCAAAGGGATATGCAATGGGAAAGCAAATATTTTTTTAAAACAAAATCAAACCTTTTCCTTAAGTGAAATTGAAAGTAGAGCCCCAAGGTATAAAATAAAAGTAGAAACTGCTCAAGGTGAACAGTGTTTCATGCATCATGCATTCTCCTGGCTTTCTCCATATTCGTGAAATATGTCTTCAGAACTTTAGGGCTGCTGGGGACACCTACTCCAGCAGTGTAGCATGATAAATACCAACACTGTATTCATCATAAAAGTATCAGTCTTCCTGTCCAACTTCCATAACTATCCATGATATCAGAGCATCTCTAGATTTCTAATCATTGGCTCAATCAGATAAAGACAAAAATTTTACTTGATTATGATAGAAGTAAAAAAGTCACCTTCACTGACCTCATTCATTTGTAAATTGTAGTCACATTTTAAAAGAATTGTTTTATGTAACAAATTAAAATAAGAATTTGGTGTTTACATGAGAAGTCTTTCAGCTTCCAAAGAACTTGCAAAGTGTTTTGAACTTAAGGAGAGTGTTTTCATCAGTGAATTCTGCCATGTAACCATGGAAGTAAAATAGTGTTTGGAGAGCATAGAAACTTGTTTGCCTTTTCTGTCAGAGTTGTTATAAATTCTGACTTAGCTACAGGAAAATAATTTTTAACCAATAGGTTAAGTAGGGACATTAACAAACTTGGAAAATATATTAATTTTTGAAATATGTCCTGTCAACAGAATATTATGTAATTGTTTTGATAAAATACGAAAAGATGTTTCACCCTAAGCTAAGATTAAATTAGAATCATTTTCCACTTTATAGATTTACACAGAAAGTCAGAGCACTGGTGATAATAAGGTTTGTTATGTGTGTAATTCACTATGCAATTACTATGGGTAATATATCATAGAAAATTAGCCCACTTTATGAGAAATACGCCAAGAAAGCGAGGAAAGCTGAAAATGAATAATGGTTCACACACGATAAATAGTTTGTAGATAACAGAGGTTTGTTTGGGTTTTTTTCAGGGAAGACTTCAGTGAGCAGAAAGCATTATCTCCCTACTGCAGTATTAATCACAGCAGCAATAACATTGCAAATGCTGTTAGGAAAGTGTCTAGCACATGGTCGGCACTCAGCAATTGACACCTGCTCATTATTAGTAATATTTAGATGTGAAAGTCTCTAAACAAAAATTAAAACAGTTCATGTGGATTAACTGAAAAAAAAATGTAGATTAACTGAAAAAAAATGATACTAGCATTACTGAATGGGAAATAAATGTAAGCAACTAGTTTCATGGACCCTTGTTTTTATAAATTTTCACAACGTAAGCACAAATTATATTCTTCTCATAGAAGATGAAAAAATTTCCAGAGATAGAAGCTCAACAAGTTTTCACATTCTATGTGATCCTAAATATTCTAAAAACTTGTATGAATCCTTTGTAATAGAGAAGCAGTTCATCTTAAACAGTATCATTTTTACTACTCAGAGAAAAGTTTGAATGCTAGAGGTTAAAATCAGATTTTGAGAATTTAGAAAGTTATTTGGAAAATATCTTATTCAAGATACTTTGATAAGCATATAGCACCATGCTGTGCACATAGTAGGTAAGTGATAAATATTTACCAGATTAAAACAATAAGTATAAATGTGATAGTTATTTTAAGGGGCTCAAACAGAAAAAGCTGTTTATTTTTAAACGTGATTTTTTTTTTTTGCTTTCAGAAGAAGAGCATATATTCTCAGAGATATAGTGCAGATGCCTTTTGAAAATGGCTAGTAAAACAGTATAGATCTTTCTGACAGTCCTGTGATGTCTAGAAACATCTGATCACAAGTTTAAGCAAGCTCATAGTCTTAATTTTGATTTACCCCTGGGATTTTAGGTAAGAAAAGATGCAGAGGCAGAATTGAATATGGACATAGGGTCAGCAGGCTGCTGACCTGACAGAGAAGTTGTCCAGGAGTAAAAAGAGCAAATTAGAAGGAGCCATGCCATGGGGTTGTGAAGAAAAAGAGTAGTAAAGAAGGAACCGTTCACTTACGGTCAAGATGGTATAGTAGATAGCAACTGTGCTCACCATCTCTCACCAGCACATCACTATTACAACTACACTGCAGAACACCCATCATTGGGAGTTGCCTGAGGTCTTGCTGAACAGAAGTCCTACAACTGGGGACATATGGAAGAGGCTACCTCAAGACTGGAAGGAAGTGTAGAGATGAGAAACAGGCTGGTCCCACACCCACGGGTGGCAGTTGAGATTTGGGAGGGATGTCTCAGTTGAAGAGGTACTCCTGGGTGTGTGAGGTGTTTCAGCCTCGCACTGGGCTCTCCAGCCCAGGGTTCCAGTGCCAGAAAGAGAAGTCCACACAACTTCTGGCTGTGAAAACCAGCAGAGATTGTGACTGAGTGAGACAAAGGCTGAGGGAGTCACAGACATTGCTCTCAAGGGACCCATGCACAGTTACTCACTGGAGGACTCACTCACTCCAGCTGGGGCAACTGCTCAAAAGAAAGTGCCAGGGGCATATGGGAAGGAACTGAATTGTCTTGCTTTATGGCAAGGGCTGGAGAGGCAGCTTTCTCTCAGACACAAGGGCTGGCAGAATCCATTGTTCATTTGTTGAGCTCACCCCCCGCATGGAGTGCAGACATAGGCAGCTGCCAAATCTGAGTCTCTGTCAAACTCACTAATACCATTTGCCCAGCCCTGGTGATTCCCTGAGACCTGACCCTAACCAACTTGCAGGCCCACCCAAGCCGCTTCCAGTGGATTTTCCACACAAATGGACTGTCTTGGCTCATGCTGCCAACTTTTCTAAAATCTCTCAAAGGTTCACAAAACTCAAACAAGCAACATCTGACCTTGGTGTGCCCCATACCTCTTGCTGAGCAGCCCCAAGTTTGGCACTAGCGGCAACTAGCCTCAGTTTGCAGCTTGGATTTTGAGGTACCTCTAAGTCAAGCATGAGGTGGTGGCCATCTGAAGATTGCTTGGTTACTCTTACCAGGTGGCCCCAAGCAGGGCATAGTCTGTGGCTGAACTTGTACTGCAGCAGGGTTCCTCCTAAGAGACCCTGGGGCCAGCACACCCAGTGGCCAGCTTTGACTAGAGCTGGATCACCAACAGGGCCTGCATCTGAGGACAGCACACCCAAAGGGAACACTGGGTATGCACCAGGGATAAACTAAAGCAAATCCTGCTTCACAGTGTCAGCCTCTCACCAGTCAGTCCTCACAAACGATCAGCTTAAGGGTCAGTCCCTCCCATTGACATGTAAACAGTAACCAAGGCTCAACTACAACAGGAGGGCACACACACCCCACACAAGGGGCATACCTGGAGCTCCTCACTTAGATGATAAGGGAAAACTGTGCCGCTGGGCCCCACAGGACACCTACTATATAAGGCTACTCTACTAAGACTGGGAGACTTAAGAGCCCTACCTAATACATAGAAACAAACACAAGGATACAGCCAAAATGAGGAGACAAAGAAATATGTCCCAAATGAAAGAACAGAACAAAATTCCAGAAAAAGAACTCAATGAAATGGAGACAAACATCTACCAGATGTAGAGTTTAAAACAGTGGTTATAGGATGATCAGTGAACTCAGGGGAAAAGGAGATGAACTTAGTGAGAACTTTAACAAAGAGATAGAAACCATAAAAAGGAATCAGTCAGAAATGATGAATACAATAACTGAAATGAAGAATACATTACAGGAAGTTAACAGTAGATTACATAAATCAGAGGATCGAATCAGCAATTTAGAAGATAAGGTAGCAGAAAGCCCCATCAGAATAGCAACAAGAAAAAAGAATCCAAAAAAAATGAAGATAGTTTAAGGGGCTTCTGGGACAATATCAAGCATACCAACATTTATGTCATAGGAGAACCAGTAGAAGAGAAAGAAGAAGGAATTGAGAACCTGTTTGAAGAAATAATGACGGATTACTTCCCTAACCTGATGAAGGAAATAGACATACAAGTCCAGGAAGTGCAGAGAGTCCCAAGCAAGATTAAGCCAAAGAGGCCCACACCAGGACACATCATCACTGAAATGCTAAAGTTTAAAGACAAAGTGAGAATCTTAAAAGCAGCAAGAGAAAAGAAGCAATTAGTTACCTACAAGAAGCTCCCATAAGACTGTCAGATAATTTCTAAACAGAAACTTTGTAGGCCAGAAGGGATTGGCATGAAATAATCAATTAAAAGCAAGGACATATAACCAAGATTACTCTACTCAGCAAAGCTATCTTTTAGAATCAAAAGACAGATAAAGAGCTTCCCAGACAAGAAAAAGCTAAAGGAGTTTACCAACACAAAGCCAGTATCACAGGAAATGTTACAGGAACATCAAGGAGGAGGAAGAGGAGGGAGAGGAGAAAAAGATAAAAAATATGAATAATAAAATGGCAGTAACTACATATATATCAACCGTTACTTCAAATGAAAAATGTTTAAATGCTCCAATCCAAAGTTAGGGCGGCTGAATGGTTAAAGAAAACAAGACCCTTACATATGCAGCCTACAAGAGACTCCCTTCAGATCAAAAGATATACACAGACTGAAAGTAAAGGGATAGAAAAAGATATTTCATGAAAATGGAACTGAGAAAAAAGCTGGGGTAGCAATCTTTATACCAGACAAAATAGACTTTAAAAGAAATGCTATGACAAGAGAACCAGGAATCCCACTTTTGGATATTTATTCAAAGAAAGCCAAAACACTACTTTGAAGGGCCATATTAATCCATGGGTTCATTGCAGCATTATTTATAATAGCCAAGATATGGAGGCATCCTGGGTGCCCATCAGTGGATGAATGGATAAAGAAGAGGTAGTACATTTATATAATGGAATATTAGCCATAAAAAGAATGTAAAAAAAGAGAATGAAATCTTACCATCTGCAACAACCTGGATGGACCTTGAGGGTATTATGCTGAGCGGAGTAAGTCTGGCAGAGAAAGAAACATGCCATATGATTTCACTTACATGTAGAATCTAAAGAACGAAATAAGCAAACAAAACAAACAAACTCATAGATATAGAGAACATTTTGAGGATTGCTAGATGAGAGGGGGCTGAGGGACTGAAAAGAGGATGGGATTAAGAGGCACAAATTGGTAGTTACAAAATAGGCATGGGATATAAAGTACGGCATAGGCAATATTGTAATAACTATGTACAGTGTCAGATGGGTACTAGATTTATCAGGGTGATCACTTCGTAAGTTAAATAAATGTCTTACCACTGTGTTGTACTCCCTACACTAATATAATATTGTATGTCAACTATAATTGAAAAAATTTTATTTTAAAAAAAAGGTACATTCAAGGAATAACAGTAGCATTAATAGTGTAGAACTTGTTATAGGGGGTTTAAAGAAACTAAAGTTCTATTTTATTTTAATCTATTTTATGTAATATTGCTTAAAATATGCTAACTATTGACCATAGTAGTTTTTGTTGTATTGACTTTTGACTACATGTAAGAGCTGCATATCTATTTCATTTCAATGGGAAGGTGTCTTGTGTATTTTAGTGTATAAGTTACAAATTGAATTTTTAGCATGCATGTGTATCATAAAAATACAAGTGTGTTTGTGTTTGCGTGTACCAAGAGGGGAACCTACCCATGCGAAGAGTACTGCATTCATTTCCTTCTGAGCTGCACTCAACATGAAGCGATCATTGCCAGTCCAATTCATTTATAGCCATTCCAGTGTTAATGTTTTGGAAGCTATTAGAAATGTGAGATTTAGGTTACATCTAACTTGGATAACTTTGGGGAAACATTTATGAATGGAACAAGGTTTAAGATCATTAGTGTTTCTAAAATAAAGAGAAAAGGAGTAAAACTAGTCTCTGCTTAAGTAAAGGGTTATAATCATAGCAAACTCATACCCTAAATGACCGTACATGATTTCTCAAACTCGAGCATTACACTATTAACAAAGAACATTTTTGTCTGTGGCCTAGTACATATTTCTTTTGCTATATACATGTATACACACACACACACACACCCCACACACACACACACACTGTATCCTGCATGACAGCATTTCATCCTCACCAGGTGGTGTCTCCCAGAAGATGCAATAAGTCAT
>NW_024352787.1:9780655-9970260 GCF_902729225.1 Pteropus medius | reverse complement strand
CCCCACACACACACACACACTGTATCCTGCATGACAGCATTTCATCCTCACCAGGTGGTGTCTCCCAGAAGATGCAATAAGTCATTGCCTCCTCCTTTCATTGTGAAGTGACTGCCTAAGCCTAAAGCAATGATTTGTAGAATACTATTGTGTAATGTCATAATGGCTCTAAGACATCTAGTAACTCAACAAAATAGTTGCTGGCAGAAAAAGAAAAAGCACATCCAAATCTAAAATAATCTAGAGAAAGTATCTGTTCCAGTGGGAATAAATCTCTACCCTCTCCATAAAGAAGCAGCCCTGAGACCTCTCAAATGACAGTTACAGGGTGTGTGAGTGGGTGGATGGGATGCAACTGTGATGGTTCTTACATATATCCTTCTGTGTAAGTCTGCTCCATGTACATTATTTACTAGGTTATCTCACCTAGTCCCATGAATTCATTACCATCTATATTCTAGCAACTTTAAAATGTATTTCTGAACCTTAAATATCTTCCCTGAACATCACACTAATATCCAAATGCCCTCTACATGAATATCTTAGAGATATTTGAACTTAGAATATTCAACTGCAGATCCCCGCCCCCAAAACAGGCTCCCGCTTTAGACTTCCCCATCTCAGTTAACAGTAACTCCATCCTTCTAAGTTCCTCAGGCTGAAATCCTATAATATTTGATGATACCTCTAATCTTTCACTTCTGTCCACCCCTGATCTTTGATCAGCAAATTTTCTCAGCTTTACTTAAAGTTCGACTTCATTAGAACCACTGTAGTGCGTGCTTCCATCATCTCTCTCCAAGATTATTGCAAACTGGATGAGATCATGTACCTCCTCTGATCAAAACCTTTATGTTTCTTACCTACTCAGAGTAAAAGGCAAATCCTTATCATGACTTACAAGGTCCAGATAATCTGGCAGCCTCCAACCCCTCCCCTTGATTAACCCCAACTCCCCAACCTCTCTCTGATCTCACGTCCTAAACCCCCTCCACCCCATACTGTCTGCTTTCCTACACCGGCCTCTTTGCTGAACCTACATCATGCCAAGCACATTTGCACCTTATGCTCTCTTTGCTTGGAACATACTTCTCCACATATCTGCCTGGCATGCTCTCTCATATCTCAAGTCTTTGTTCAAATGTCACCTCCTCAGAGAGGCATCCCCAGACCACCTATAAAAAAACAGCACCCCTCCTCCGATACTCCTTATCTCCCTTACCCTGTTTAATTTTTTATGGCATTTATCATATACTGTTTGTTTATTCATCTCCTCTGATAAAATATAGATTCCACAAATACATGGTTTTTGTATGATTTGGTCACTAATCTTTGGCTTCCTACAAGACTGCCAGCACGTGATATACATTCAATAAATACTTTTTGAATGAATTACAGCTAAACCCACTCCAGCATTTCTAGCTCCATAAGTCTTTTAGTTCCAAGACATTTTTGGCTTCTTAACTTTAGTTAGCACAAGCTACTGTTGAATCTAGGTATGTGTTAACTAATCAAACAAACTATTAGAACCAAACATATCTGCTCAAGTTAGCCCATTGAACTCAGAATTTCTGGTAAATATACTTACATCAATGAATTCAGTCACATATGAAATTCTGGTTTTTATTCCTTAATCAAACAACATCAAAATCTGTCTCCACATGTATTCCCCAGTTTTCTGCTGATATAAATGAGCAAAGTTGTGTAAAAGCTTCTCCTCTGATTTGACTTTATAATTGACATTAGGGCATGCCCTGTTACAGAGCTGGAGATGGTGGGGAGTGGGATGAAGAAGCCTAAGGAGAATTAAGGTTGCTTTCTCAGGAGAAAAAGCAACAGTGTTTTATAGCAAGAAGAGCCTTAGGGACCATTTAAAGGAGCAAGGGAGGCTCAGTCACATTTGAGAATTCAGGGGCCTCTGAATTCTCCAAAAACACCTAATTTCCCTCATTTCTATTCTCACTTCCTACTCTTCCTAACCAATAAACAAAAGAAATCTGGCAAAGCTATGATTCAGTAGACATTGCAACTTGGCAATATACAGAATGAAATTACAATTTGGATTCAGTCAACTTTGCTTGTTATCTCTGGGGAGAGGGAGGAGATTGGAATTGAAGGTGGTTTGTAATCTGTAATTTAAAAAATCAAAGCATTCATGGATTCTATATGATTAAAATTAATTTCAAAATTACAATTAGAAGGAAGTATGAAAAGTATCTTTTCTTTAGGAACTCAGGTAGAGCAATGACTGTCTGCCCAGTACAGCCATACCCCTCTGAATGGCATGTACCCAGAGGCATGTTCCCAGAACTCCTTCTAAAAGTTTGCCATTGTTATGTACCCAGTCCTATAGTATACATCTGATCCTGTCTTGCCATATTTTCCCCTGGCTGTAATCACTTCTCACCTGTATTTACCATCTCCCAAATCCTCTGATTTGACAGTAACCACTACTTCCCCAGTTGTAACTCTGGCTTCTTTAGACTACAGCCCTTCCTCTGTGGTAACATATTCATGAACCACTTTGAGTAGCAACACTTGTCTCAGATATCCTTTGCAACCTAGACAAACAGATCGATCTCAGGGTAGAACCTAGACAATTGTTGAATGATATAATGTATAATAAAGAATATATAAGATGGTATAGGACAAAAGAGGAGAGGTACCAACTCCTCATAATGTCATCAGAGAAGACTTCCCAGAAGAGATAACTATTGAGGAGGAGGAGGAGGAAGATAGTACATATGTATGTTCTAGGTGCTTTACATATGTTCTCATTAAATCCTCTCAATAACTCAAACAAATTCTCTTGTTATGTCTATTTTATAATTGTAGGGACAAAAGAACAGTGAGATTAAGTGACTTTGCCCATGTTCACACAGCTTACAAATGGTGGAGCTGAAATTCAAACCTAGCAAGTCTAGCTCCTGAGTCCTTGCTCTTAATCATGGGTGAGAAGACAGAACTCAGCAGAGGTTGAAGATGGCATTCTGTCTAAACCAAGGGGACAGTATACACAAAGTAATGAAAATGTGAGAGAACATGGTTTGTTCAAGAAAACAAGGCATTCAGTATGTGGCTGGAGTGTGAATAGTGGTAGGAAAGGATAATGGAAGGGTAGGCAAAAACCAGTTCATGAAGGGGCTTATTTGCTGGATTTTAGCACATGGAAATGGGTTGTTGAAAGGTTTTAAGCAGAACAACAACATAATCAGACCATGATCAGAATAGTATATTTGAATAGTCCCTCTGGCAGTTATATGGAGTATAGATTGGAATAGATTGAAACTGGAGGCTCTGGTATTATTAGGAAGCATTTGCATTATCCTGAGAAGATGATGAGGGCTTAACCAGAGCAGCAATATTAATGATAGAAAAAGAGATGGAGTTGAATGCCACAAAATGAAACTGAAACTTTTGTATTTCAAATGTATCAACAGTATTCGAAAAGAGGAAAATAAAATAATGGTGTTATGTGTTTTCCTCTGTCTTCCTGTTAATGAAGTAGTACTCATTAAAGTCTTCAAAGAGTCAAAGATATTGTCTGGTTCAGTAAATATTATACAACTTTTTAGACAAGAGTAAATAGACAATTATTATTTCACAAACAATAATATTTAATGTTTCCACAGTGAAGAAATAAATAAATATGAAGATTAAATCTTTTATTTTACAAGGTTTTTAAGACATGAAACAAACTTATTTATACATAAAGGAAAATTAGAATTATAAACAAGAGCTTATCATGATGACATTACCCATCACTTTTACCTTTAAAACCTATGCTTGGGTAGCCATCTAAAAATAAGGACCAGCATATTTTATTACTAGAATATCTTTTATGTTTTGTATATTTAAGCTCTTTATTTATTAGAAGGTGTGTCATTAAAAATTCATTTAGAGCATTATTGCTTATCAGAAAAATTTAATTTTTTTTCTCAGCGATGAATGAATCAGTTCCACTTGGAATTTCTAAGGACTCAGTTTTAGTCAGTATTTTCGAAGAATGATAAAGCTCAGAAATAGAATCTTAATTAATATAACAAACATTGGCCATTGAAATGGAGCCAAGACAAGATGCTGAAATAATATACTTGTTAATAGTCAACCCACATTTATGAATATTGGCATATATTAGTAAATAGTTATCTTAAAGCAAAAGATTCTCTTATATATAATCTATTTCCATCAACATGCTAAAAATTATAAAAATCTAAATTATGTTTAATAAGTGACATGAAATGATTTTCAAAAAGGAATTTTTGTTACAAATTTTTTATTAGAAAATGCCATAAAAGCATAATAAAATATAATATTTTAAGCCTTTAAAATAAGATATAAGGATGAGCTTTTGAGTATTTACATGGATTAATGAATTATATGCCAAATGCTCCTGAAATGATACCTAGTTCCCATTAAACCTGTGCACACTCACTATATGAGCTATTTTTCTTTAGAATTGAATTCTGTGAGAAGTCTTTTTTGATCACAGAAATTTACTTAAATTTATACATATATTAATAATTATATATGGTAAATTAAAATGCCCTTATCTGCAATACATACATTGTATAATATCAAAGTATTCTTAGTCTTAAAAAAGAAAACAGGAGAGAGAAATAAAGAGTAGATCAGTTGCAACATTTACGTTTGGTATCCTACTGACTAGATATGCAGCCTTTGAAATCTACAATGATATTTTACGCTTTGGACCTCAGTTAATTCTATTTGCATTTCTCTTTAACATTTGAAAATTATTCACGATAACTTAATTTTCATTATGTTTACCTGCAAACTTTATATATTTTTGAAAAAATATTTTGCTGCTCTTTGATTATAATGTTCTGTAATTATTAACTTGTTACCTAAAGTAGCTATCTCTATAATCATTTTCAAGTAATGTGTAAAGATGCATCTTTGTGAATATATTTTGAAAACTTGGTTACTATAATAGAAATAGACACTAGAAATTAAAAATTGAATGAATTGTTATGATTCATATACAGTATGGTGTGTTATTTAAAATTTTATTCTAGAGCATTTTTTAACATGCAGCAGAATACTGCTGTTCTCTGAAATGATCCCTTTTTACAATCATAAAATTTTATGTATTATTTCTTATAATCTTTTGAATATGATACTTGCATTCCAGAATGAATTAATGAATTATAAAAGGTCCAGATACTTTCATTTGGTTAAAAAAATAAACACCTGTATTTGAATCTTTAGAGAATAAAATAAGCAATATATGGGTTAGGGTTAAAATATATAATATTTGAACAACTGTTTTATATATTTCAAAATTCATATGCTTTTCATAAATAGATTTATCTATTTGTCCTATAAAACAACTTTAAAATTACTATTGCTTTGACCTTCAAAATTATAGTATACAAATAAATGCTTCATTCCCCACCCACGCCTACCTCTCCAAAAGGAAGCTTACCAGTAGTCTCGCACAGTAGTGAGCAATGTTAAATTAAAAAGTATTGGGCATACAGAGCAAAGGAAGATAATTTTTATGTTAAAGCAGTTTTCACCATCAAACATCAAAAGAGTTATAAACTGTGAATGAACTACCTTTAAACCATGGTCTTTATGGTTAAATTAATTTTCTGAATGCTTTTAGAAGTGACTATGTTACCACATTTTAAAATATTTTAAATGACAAATATTTTACATTTCATGAATAGTACCTAAACAGGTTTGATTATATACATTTTCCTTTGCCTGGGAACTAAAATGCTGTAAGGTCTTCCTGGACCAAAGTAAATGCCATAAATTGATAAGTTTATCTCAGAAAAGGATTGGGGTATTTAGAGACAAATTAATAATCAAATAACTATTTGTCACCCAAAAAAAGTGATATACCTTCAGATGTGTTTAAGTCACAGCCAAAATACAAATTACTTGTGTAAAATCTAGTCTGCTGAATAAACAATTATTTTTTAAGTTATAGCAAGTAATACAGTAATAGAAACCTTTTCAATTAATAGAAATTAAGATAATTATAAAGCTAATATGTAATTCTCAATAGTTGCAACGCTTGCAAGTGTTCATTTGGATAACAGCAAAACAACAACAAAGGACTCTTTTAAAATGTATATTTTTCAGTTTTATTTCAAATGTTGTGTAGCATAAGAACCCTTGCTCAGAGATAATTTTTTAGCCATGGAAAAGTAGTACAAAATATGTTCCAAAGTACTGAAGGAATTAATTGTTCTATTAGGTAATAATTACTCAGAGGAATGAGCATTAGTGATTTATGGCTTAAAGTGCTTGGGTCTAATCATCATTTTGGCCTGTTTGAGGGAGGACTTGTAGCCACTAGGATGTGCCTCACTCACACCAGGCCAGGTGCCCCAGAAAATCCCATTACGGATACCTCTGTATTTTTGGTGATAATATTTGCCATTTAAGTTTGCAGAAAGACATGCATCAAACCACCAACCCGAACTGTAGTAGAGGCCACAGTTCCCAGAAGGATATCGGTCATTGTCTCTATCTGGGGTGGTGAAAAACTTCATATCATGGTTATAGTATTTACTGAAACGTAAGGCATCTCCAGCTGTGCCATTATAGTTACCAATATGTAAACGGTATCTGAGAAACTCATTGGCCACGTAAAACTGATCATACAAGGCATAGAGTTTGACACCATTAAAGTCTTCAAGATCTATTCTTAGAATCATTTCCTTACTTTTGGTCAGAAGATGAATTTTATCATTCCCCAGCCAAAATTCTCTTCTGAGGTTTCCAAAGCCTACTTTGTAGTCTTTCCATGTTTTGGTGAAGTTGGTGCTTCCATCGAGACGTGCCTGCAGCACTGTCCAGCCTCCCCCCATGGTCTCCATGTCACAGTAAACTTCAAAGCTACTATTTTTGGGATCCGGTATAACTCTGTAGGTCTCACTGCTTCTTTTGCCTATTACATAGTAGTCAGAGCAGTCTTGATATATTAGATGATGAACTGAAGGGGGAAGAAAAGAAAGCATTGGATTTTGTTAATAAAAACTATATATCTAAAGAATTCTTTGCAGGTACAAAAGCAGTATGACAATTCCATCAATGGTGATAATGACACCTTGTTCTGCTAAACTTACTTGAACCTATTTAGCAAATGCTAGTTAAGGCCTCAGAACAAGAACCTGGTGTTACAAAGCAGACAAGTCTCTCCAACATACTCTTGGTTGATAATAATATTGACAACATCGACAACAAACAAAAAGAAGAAATGAAAATAATAGTTTTAGTAATTTAGTAATATTTAGTGAGGATTCTCCATGTGTTCTAGGCATTCTGCCAAAGGCTGATAATATTTTCACACTTAATCTGCACATGAATCTTATGATGTAGATATTATTGCCAATCTCCTGGTGATAATATTTAGGTTTAAAGAGGATCAGTGGCTTGCCCAAGTTCACGGAAGCATGAAATGGCAGAGCTAGGACTCAGATCTGGCTGGCTGCAAAGCTTGTTCTTATACCCACTTCATCCCTTGGATCCTGAAAGTCTGATGATTTCAACTCTCCTATTCTACATATACAGACAAACATAGGCTTCTATTTCCTTTCACCTAAAGGAGCTAACAGTCTCCACTGTCAAAAAGTTTTATAGAATATGTTCCAAGTGATATGCCAGAATTCTAATATACAGCATCAATTGTACATTCATTTATTTTCCTTGTTTGACAAGTAAATCAAGAAACCCAAGTAAAAAGAACTTTTTTTTAATAATGTACTAATAGTCTCATTTTGAATTTAATATCCAGGAAAGCATTTAGCCAGATTTCACATGTTTGGTTTCTAGAAAAAAAAATGACAGGTGATTGTGTTCAGGATAATAATCAGCTAATGTAGTTCTGTAGGAATCAAATATAGATATTTACTCCCAGATAATTTTTATAAAAATTTATGCCAGATAAGGTAAGTTTAACATAAGCTACTTCGAGGCACAAAATAAAAATCTATTCATATGTATTTAGAGTTCAAAATATTCAGGTATTTTAGTAGAAAAGTAGCTAAGAGAATCTAATGTGTGCCCAAGGATGTCACCTACGATGTGAACATCTGCCTTGCAATGTGTGGGGTACCTTTAGATACAGGCTGCCAGGAGTATTAGCAACAGTAATTCTTGAGACCCCCACATACTTTCACCAGCTGATGCCCTGGAGATGGAGCATGGTTCAAATGAATGTGACCTCTGCCCCAGGCACCATATCCCGTCAACCTCAGGCAGATAAGGCTTTCCAAAATGTCACAAGACTATCAGCAGCAGTGGTCCCAGGAAATCAGTTGGAAAGTCAGGGCTTGAAGGAATCAGTGGCACAGCTGGTTCATGGGAAGAGTGGGCAGTTAGGTTTGTTGTCTTTAACATATATTTATTAAAGTTAATTCAGGTAGTCTGGATGGTGAGGATGGGTTCTATTTTTATATGTTTGAGTTCTAGTTTAAGGTAAAAGAGGGAAAGAAATAAAAATGTATTCCTTCACTTAGGGGCATGCCAAAGCTCCCCTTAAAATGTTTTTGTGCCACTAGGTCTCAAAGCAAAAAGTTTTGCATACACGTGAAACCATATAACTGCTTTTATTCCACCTATAAAATCTCCAATTTTCACTAGATATTCACTAGGTATTTGGGATTATGAACTACTTGCCAAAATCTTTCAAAGATCTCTTGTTGACACATGAGAAGGAGTAGTCAGCAGACCACAAGAAACTGATTTTCAATAAACAGAGCACAACCACAAACACTACTTTATCTCCATTGTTTTCGAACACTTCAGTGAAGAGATAAGTTAAATGTACTAAAACATTAAAAAATTCTTTCTCTCTGCTTCTGTTTGTATGTAGCTCTGGCATCAGCAAAGATCTTTGAACTTAAAGGTGCTTTCTAATGGATACAGAACTAATTATGATTTTTGTAATTAGGGTCCTATATCATGTCTGTGGTCACATTTACAAAGATATTAGTTTTTCCTGTGCTGCCTTGATGAATAAAAGGCTTAATTTCTTTAATCTATCATTTATGTAACTTATTTTCTCAGGTTAATGTTTATAAATATTGTCTAGCTATACAACATTCATGAAGAAATGATAAGAAAATGTTATTATACATACCTGGACTTGATTGTGTTTGTCCTTGACTGGGACAGTTAGAGGAACATTTGCCATCCAAACTGTTGACAACAAATGTTAGATTTGCCACTTTGTTATCAACATAATTTTCTATGTTGTTCATATTTACAAGATTCAGCTTCTCCAGGCGACCCTGAAGCACATCGATCTCCTTCTTTGCATTCTTTAGGTCAGAGGACAGCTTGTTAACCTCTCCTTCTAATTCAGTAACTCTGTTGTCATCAGCCTCCCCCAGGGCTCCTGTGCCAGGTGAAAACAGTCCATTTCTGCTCTGGTCTCGATTGTCATCAGCCTGAAGTTTGCAATCTTGGCAACATTTTTTCAGACTATTTACAATTTCCTTTAGGTTCTGGACTTCTTTGAACACCTCCTCGATCCTGCCAACTGCTTCGGGAGTTGAATAGCCAGTGGGGGCAGGTTCACATGGTAGGGGCATTCGCCTCCCTCTTCGCATTTCCCTCTGCTCTCGAGTCTCACTGGGCAGGCGTCCTTGGCTGTTTCATCTTTAATCTCTTCTGTTTCATTGTTTGCTGCAACCAAAAAGCCATAAGCTGCAAGGACAGCTGAGCTTAGCCAGCAACAGGTCGCTAGCCTCATCTTTGCCGTGGTGCTTGCCCCAGCAGGAAAGTGTGCAGGGCTGGAGCTGTTTTAATAGCGGCAGCTGCCTGCCTGAGTCAGGCTTTCTGTCTTCTCAGAAAAGGGCGGGAGCACTTGCATCATAAGTTTCAGAAACTCAGAGAAGAGGAGATTGTCCTCATCAAACAGTTTGCCAAAAACTGTTACTTATTCTCCAACAAAATTATGCTGATCGGAATTACAATTAGTTGATCGGATGCACATATTGAACAAGTTTCACTTTCATCTTTTATTTTGTAAAACACACGAAACATCTTGGATTTCAAAATAATTATGTTCGAAAAAATCATTTAATTGTACTTAATTCCACTTAAAAAAAAAAAAGCTTTTTAAAGATAAAAATTAAATGCTAGTTATCCAGACTGTATGAAGAACAGAAGAAATGTTACAAAAATGGAAATGGTCTTTCGGGGGACATTGAAGATCCTGTATTTTCTTCACGTTGGATATTCAGGTGAAATCTTAAGCACTTAAAAATACTTTTCTTTTTTTAACTTAACAAAGTGCAGCTTTCTGGTTCATGCCATCAACTATTTAAAAAGGGGAAAGAAAACTAGTAGAGAAAAAAAAAGGGGGCTGCTTTTTTTTTTTTTACCATAACATGGTGTAGTAGAAATGACTAAAACAACTAAAAGTACATCATTGTCTTTTATCAAAACCAGCAGTCTTCTCTTTTGACCCTCACCATTTTTGTGATTATACTGTCATCTTCCACAGCTGCCCAAGTGTAAATCTTTGAACTATTCCTGGCTCTGTTCTGATTCTTCTTATCTCCAAGCATCTTTGCCTTCCCCACCACTGGCAGCCCTAATAGTCCTGCCTCTGTGCGTTCTGCCTCTATAGTGGGTTGCTCTACCTGGTCTTTGTGCCTCTGGGTGTATCACTACCTTGCCCAAAATATGCCAGCACTGATGACTTTTTCTCGGTTTCAAAATTTTTCAGATTTAACACTTCTCTCCTCAGAGACTGAGAACAGGAAGGGGGAACAGCTTCATTTGGAGAAACTACCTCCTTTTAATTTGTTTTGCATATTGGCATCTCATATAAGATTTCTTAATAAAATGAGGATTTTATTGCTTTAGAAATAATTTCAAAATGGCCAACATAGATAAAAATCCAAATTCTTTATTGTATTATTTAAGGTACTCTGTAATCTATCTCATATTTATTTCTTTAACCTGATTTCTTATGACTCCTCCTATAGACTCCCTTTATGCCAGCCAAACTATCCTATTCATTTTCTCTAAATGTGTCAGACTCACTTTACACTTCTTCAATTGTATTTACTCCTGAATACTCAGGAGACCTGGATTCTGCCCCCTGGATCTACCTTACTGGATAGATAGATCATTAACTTTACTGAGCCTTGGTTCTTGGAACTGTGAAGGAGGAATTTGGCTATTCTTCCCTCATACAGGAATGATAATTATAAAAACTTTGAGTTGAATGTTTCAGGAAAAATATGAGTGTATTCCAAAAAAAGTTGTCAAACGTGTTCTACACACCCTATCTCTCATTTTCCTCCATCTTCTTCCAGCTTCTTTAAAATTAAGTTGTTTTTCTCTTCATTCTATTCAATCTATTCAAACCAATTTTAGACAAAAATTTTAACTTTATAACTAAAAATATCTATTTAATCTCCTAATTTCTTTTCTTTCTCCTTACCTGCTTTCAAGCTGTGACACTACCCTGTTGCAAGGAGGATACAGATAATATATTAAAATATTTTATAAAGTAGAAATATGTAGTAATAATGTTTATTATTATTAAATAATAAATTATTAAATGCCCTTGACTGGCTAGGATGTAAATCCATATACTTAGCCAATCAAATATTTATTAAGGATCTTCTGTGTACTCTCGGCCCTATGTTAGAGTGTATAGTGAATGTCATGGCCTTTTTCATTTGTTTATTCATTCATTCATCCATCCATTCATCATATATTAACTGAGAACCCTCTACATGCAAGACACTATTCCAGGCACTTAGGCTACACTAGTGAACAAATGAAACAAAAATCCCTTTTTACTTCTTGGGAAGGAGTATTGAAGACCTTGTATTTTCTTTATATAGGATTTTCAAGTAAATTATAAGCACTTCTTTTAAAAAATTTCTAAATCTATCAAAAGTACAGTTTTCTGACTCTTGCAATGGGCTTTATTTCATCTGTTTGTATCAGGGATTTGCTTTCCTAGCACAGCTGCTGACTCTTATGCCCAGAATACCACACTTAGCCAAGGGGGTACTGTTCCACCTAAAAAGCTTAGATGTGCTCCGGGAACTGGCTTTTGTCCCTTCAGGATCCATTAAAAAGTTTCCCAAACAAAATCAGAGAACTATTTCATTAATCAGTTTTATTAACACTTCTAGGGCATCTGCTGGGTTCTCAATTTTAAAAATCATTGGCCACTTACTATAGGCAGACACTAAGTGACTACCACGTGAAAGAGGCTCAGCCTGCCTCATGAATTTATAAACCAGGGGGCCAAAGAGTGTGGTGCTACAATTATGCAAGAAACTTTTACAAATACTATCTCACTACATCCTCTCACCTGTATAATTACTATCTGCACTTGCAAAGATAGGGCTCAAAACAATAAATGTCTTGCCTATGGTTTTACAGTTTTTAAGAGACAGAGTTGGAATTTGAACCTGGATCTGACTCCAAAGTTCATGTCTTTTCTCTTATGCCACATTGCCACGTAAGGGGAAAGATAATACTGGAAAAGCATATTGGTACCATGTTGTGGAGAACCTGGTGCTTAATCACTGCTTTGGTCAGTAGGGAGCCACCGAAGTTTCTGATCAAAGGAATAATAAAATTAGTTAAGCAGTTCAGAGAAATTAATCTATCAATGAAATGCTATATGTATTGGAAAGGGAAAGATTAAGTAAAAAGAACAGTTTAGAAGCCACTTAAATAGTCCAAGCCATTGTTTCCCAAAGTATGTTTTCTGGAACATGAGTGACTAGATGTTGATGAATGTTATATGAAAATAGAATTCCAGGACTAGCAGCTCTGAAAAATACCAGTCTTATGCTAATGTGTATTATGGCTGGCCAATGGGAAAGTGATGTATACAGCATTTTTTTAACATTAGTTAACAATAGGAACCTTTTATTTTCTAGGACCATTTTCAGGAATGAGTCTTCTGCTAGAAACCAACAGGACTGGTGTCCTGGATGAGAGATATTAGTGTGATGGAAGGCGCTAAGTAAGCAGTGAACCAGAGTGGTGACAGGAGTGGTGGTAATGGGGTTGCAGACATTGCTATAAGGAATGATATAAGCCATAGGATCTGATAAGTGATAAAAACAGATGAAGTGGGAGAGTGAGGGAAAACTATGAAATATGACTGGTTGAAGTAATGGCATGGCAATGAGAGTAGAGAAGGAACAGTCTGTTGAGGAGTATGGAGTTCCACCCTCTGACCTTGACCTTTGCTTCCTTCCTCTTGTTGGAAAGTCTTTCTGGATTTTCTCATCATGCCCAGCCTTCCTTGACTCCTTGTTATCATCTACTGAGTCCTCATGATAGTGTCAGAATCTTCCCTTCTACTACAAATCTGCCCCAAACACAGAACTGATACCTTATACCCATTTACAGATTTGTTTTTCAGATCTAAATAAATTATTTAACACCCATATTTGGTGGAATTTTGAAGTAGCAAAATTTGATTCTATAAGCCACATATGAAAATTACTTTCATCAGTCTATATTCACATTCATAACAAATTCAAACTTCTTTATTATTTTTTCTTATGCAAAGTATATTGAAGGGAGGATTTGCACTTAGTTTTTTGGGGTCAGATTCCAAAGCAAATTTTCATTTCCTCTAATATACATTTTTTTTTAAAGAAACACTTTATGTCTCTATTTATACCAAAGGAAGTTAGTAAATTTAATGACCATCATTATTTATAGTACTGAGATCCTTTCACTGATATTATCTTTATTAATTTAACATATTTGTAGTTTTGATTTATTAAGTTCAAAAAGCTTTAATTATTCTCCAGGGAATGCATGTTTTGTGATAAAAAATTTTAAACATTCGCTTTTTAGGCTACTTGATTTGAAATGTCAATAGTAAATAATGTTTTCTTTAATATTCCTTAGAGACCTTAGTCCTTGTTCATTATAAATTTCATAAAAAGAATTTTAAACAAAATCTTGAACTTTAAACAAAAACACAACCCATAGAGAGATCAAGAATTGCCTGGTTTGGGTTAAAATAGGATAGCTGGGCAAATTCTTTGGTCTGTCTTACCAGTACCTCACTGTAGAATAAATGAAGAGATTCAGACTAGAAATCTCTCCAGTATGGACCTACCATGAAAGATACATTATGTGAATAAATTATGTGAACATTAAGCATTCTGGTTCAATAAGAGTATAGGGTAGAAACATCGAAAGGTCTACTTTTTATGACTACAGAACATATAGTTGTCTGATGTGCAAATGGCCTAGGTCTCAGTGGGGTATTTGGGTTTCTCAGGTTAGAATTTTATGAAACTGGAATATTCCATGGGAGTTTTGGAAGGTCCATCAATCAATACCTATCAACAAAATCTCTTTCTATTATGTACCCCACACTAAACCAGGAATCGTGGAAGATCCAAGAAATCCATGGAGCATGACATCTAATTTAATTCTCATCTCTCTAATTTCCAGATTTATAAAATTTCATACAACCAATGTTGAGGAAACAAAATGTATTTATTTATTGGAGATTGATTAAGTTTTCTTTCATATTCCTGAGACAAAATAAACAATAAAACCATGGTAAAAAAAAAAAAATCATGGAAATCAAATTGTGGCTTTCTGCACCTTCTCTTTGTTTCTCATTTTTTGTGGTACTTACATTCTGTAAAATCATCATAAACATCGAATTAGCAAATACTGACCATTGCTCCTAGAGGACGTGCTAGATTAAGTTTCTGCAAGCCTCTGGTCATAATGTTTTTGTCAACAGATCAATACATAACCTTGTTTTAAATATGTTTCTGTTTATAAAGACATCTTGTTTAATATATGTTGTTGATCCATTCGCATGGAACTCATGACCAACAGAACTGTAACTCATACCTGAAGGAAGCTTATCTAACACATGTATTTTCTCTATAAGGCTCATCACAACTTTCTCCTACTTAAAAACACAAGACAACACTTTAGTGCTAAGTTCAGGGGTCATTTTAAACAGTGAAATTACCAACAAAAAGTACAAAAATGTGAAAAACATGATACTTATACCATAACAAGTATGAGAGCTTAAACAAGATAGTAGAGTGTTGCTGTTTCTGAGCACAGCTGGAAATGTGTATATTGGGCAACTCAAATTTTTCACTATTCTGCACATGATCCCAGAAGCCCACAAGTATTAGATTGGATTACAAACAAATTTTAATGAGTATGCAAATTTGCAAATACAGACTCCATGAATAATGTAGATCGACTGTATATTGTTACAAATCCCATAGTTTTAAATTCTTGGAAATGTCTATACATTTATTTTAAGCTAGTATGATTAATCTGATTTTGCTTGTTTTACCTCTTGCATTCCTTGGGGTATTGTTTGTTTTGTCAATCTTTATTTGGCACTTTAATATATAAAATATGAATTTATATAATGTATAAAATATTACATGTATATATATTATGTTATATAATGTGATATGTAATATGTTATATAATTTATATAAATATGAATTAAATCAATATTTAGCTTAAGAACTTATTTTAATATTTTAGTTCATTGATAAAAATAGTGTGTATATTAAATCATTACAGAAAAGTGAAAATATTGAACTAATTCTATGCTAATTGATTTTATGCTGAATGCCTATCTTTTAAATGCCTATCCTTGCTCACTTTGAAAATCATATTTAAAAGACTTCAATTTATCTTATGAAATATATGTGTCAGCATGAGAGCTCTCAATAAATGTTAATTTAAAGGTGATTTCCACTTAGCTGATAACTAAAAATTTGTGAAATGTTATAGTGTTAATAGTAAACACAGAAATACAGTAATAGCTTGTCGTCCAAGTTCTTTTAAGAAATCTTTTAAAACATGTTTTAAAGTATTGCGTTCTAAGGGATAACATTATCTTATTTAGTTTATTTTTTTCTGCTTCTAGTTTGATAATATCTATGAGTTCAGTCATTTCCTGTTCTTTTCAGTGAAAACTTTTCAGGGTAGAAGAAACCACTTCATGATCATTATCAACAGATGTAAAATTGCTTGGTCCTTATTTTGTTTATTTTAAAGTATCCACCATTATTTATCACAGCTTTCCTCTGCTTGTGTATTTAACACAAAATTATTTTGGTTATGTTCGCATGTACAAATGACATGGCATGTGTTTTGACAGGTGATACAAAGTTCAGCTGCAACAACTGCTATTGTGCAAAAAGATGACAAAATAGACACACAAGCTGTGTCAGTAACATATATAGATTTAAAATAAATCTCCATTTATTACTGTGATAATCTCAAAAAGAGCATGACACAAGTGGAAGGAGCCTTAGGATAGTAGTCATGAAACTCATGTTTTTAGTGAGGAAACTTCCACTTTCTTACCACTTAACTAGGCCTTAGTTTTCTCATCTGTAATATGAGAAGATCAGATTGGAGATCTTTAAGGTCCTTTTCAGGTGTTTATGACTCTAAATATTATTAATTAGAAGGCATATAATAGTAAAGCAAATCATCAAAATGTAAATATATGTACAGACTGTCCTTTAATTAAATAATTAATTACAGTGGAAAATTATAAAAATCTACTTCATTTTATCTATTCATCTATTCAATGAATACTTATTTTGCATTTTTTGAACCATGCTCTGTATTGACCTTGTGGATGACCAGGGTGAAAAAACAGGCACATTCCTTACTCTATGGAGCATTAAGTTGCAGAACAATTGGGCAGAGGGAATGTATTTGGCCTTAGAGAGGGTTCAGTATGCACACCAAGGCCTTTTCTGAACCTCTCACTTCGCTCCCACTATGCAAGGGTATTGCTAACCCTGAAATGGCTGCTTTTAGACTCATATTTTGCAAATTAGACCACAAAGGTTGTATACGGTGTCTGTAAAGAACCACTGCTACGTTGGATATATGCTGCCTGGGCAGAGAAGCTTCCTGTTTTTCTCCCTTATTAGTCTCATTTCTTTGCCTTTTAACCCACTTCCCTAACTACCGCCACTCCAAAATCTCCCATTTACAAAGCAGAAAAGCAAACTGTTTAGAACAAAAGGGATTTTTAAAAGACAACCTTATCCCATAAAAATGGCACGTGTAACTTCCCTCAGTCTAAAATTTATTTAATGAATGGAGGGTATATTAATTCAATAAATTATAGATTCTGCAGAATGCACAGAATAAATATATAGCTGTAGCATTGAAAATATAAAAACATAGGAGCTAAATATATTAAAACTTTTTGCGTTTTACATTTAGTCTTTTCTCTGTTCTTTTCTCCTTTTTATGTCTTTGCTTCTGCGTTGTGAAGCAGTAAGGATAAGGAGGGAGAAGAAGTTGCTTTTTAGCAGTTTAAAAGCATATCAATCTGGGGATTTTACTTTTTCCTTTCTAAGGCAAGCACCAGAAGAGGAGCCTGGCCTGACTTGGAGAATCTAGGCCAAGTTTAAGTTGTTCTTCCTCAGTGTTCTTCCTCACTCCTCCACAAATAGCTAACATCTGCTGCTTATTATGTGGCCTATCTTCCCTAATTTTTCCCTCTAATTCCTACCCAAACACAGAAGACAAATATAGTTTAGACAAATAAAATAGAGCCCAGAGAGATGAAAGTGGTGGGATAAAGATGACAAAGAAACACAAAGTAAAGATACTGGTGGGAAAAAGAGGGAGAGAATTTGAATCATGGTGGGAGCTGTACCACAATCCTTTGTCTAATGAAGACATTAAGTCTATATGTAAAGCTAATTTTATAGGACTTATTTTTCCAGAATGGCTGTGGAGAAAACAAAGTTAGAGGACATGATTAAAATCAGAGCGTTAAGGCATCAGAGATAAATGCCTTCTCCATCATTTTGACAGTAGTCATGTTAATAGTTGCTTTAGATTATATTATTATATTGCCCATCAACAGTTAAATAAACTTTAAGGACATACAAGTTCCAAACAGCTTAACTTTATAAACAGTGTGAATTTTTAGCCAACATACCCAATTCCCAAATGTTTAAAGTAGTTTTGCTGTGTAACTATTTGCTTTCATAACAATTTAATTCATTATAATTTCTTAAGTTTTTCCTATTTAAAACTATCAGTACTACAGCAAATAGCAAATATCATGTTCAGGTATTTTAATAAGGAAACTTCCACTTTCTTACCACTTAACTAGGCCCTACTTTTCTCACCTGTAATATGAAAAGATCAGATTGAAGATCTTTAGGTCTTTTTCAGATGTTTATGGCTCTAAATATTATTAATTAGAAACCATATAATAGCGAAGCCAATCATCAAAATGTAAATGTAACTACGGATTGTCCTTTAATAAATCATTAATCCCAATGGAAAATTATAAAAATCTACTTCATTTTAGCTATTCATCTAGAATATACTAAAATATTAGAAGTTGAATATACTAGATATATATTCCATTAATTAATATAAAATATTTAGGACAAATAGCATGTGAAGTTTTCTAAAACAATTTTAATATTAAACAGCTATTTCAAGCTTATTTTTCACAGTGTCATAAAACCTCAGGAAATGACATTACGTGTTATCAAAACTAGCCCCTTTGTTTTACAGCTGAGTAAACAGGTCTAAGAAAAGTTAGATCGCTTGTCCAAGCCCGACTGAGGTTGCTCAGGTCTCCAATTTCCAGACCATCTGTTCTAGACTGATCTCCATAGTACCCTTAATTTGTAGCTAGATTATAGAAAAAAATGCTACAAAAATATGATTTACCCATATTAAAACTTTTCTAGTACACTCTTCTGCCATTTTTGAAAACAATAGTTTCTTCAGTTCTTTCAAAATACTTAGGAGTCCTCAAATGTGCTATTCACATGCCTTGCTGTACATGAAAATGATTCAGACAATTTTTCCAGTATATACTAATCTGTCTATGTAATTTTTTTCCCGTTTGCCTTTCTATGTTTATGCTTATGGTTTGTTGTCTGGCTTACGGTATAAATTCTGAGAATAATTTTTTTAGAAAACATCTTGTGTCCCACCCTAACCAGAACTGCATTCTAGAAGTCATGTGACATGTCTTTAAAATTTTTTTACTCTGAAAAACAATTTTTTAAAATTATAAATGAAACACTTGCTCATTACAAAAAAGATTAGAAGATACAGAAATTCAAATGACAACCGGAATTCTACGAACTATTTTTATTGTGGTAAAATGATCATAACATAAAATTCATCATTTTAACCATTTTAAGTTTACAATTCAGTGGCATTAAATACATTCACATTGTTATGCAACCATCACCACTATTTATCTCCAAAACTTTTTCATTATCCTGTACTGAAATCCATTTTACACTAACTCCCCATTCCTTGCTTCCCCAGCTCCTGGTAACCACTGTTCGTTCTACTTTCTGTCTCTATGGATTTGACTACTCTAGGTACCTTGTATAAGTGACATCGTATGAGATTTGTCCTTTGTGAATGGCTTATTTCACTTAGCATACTGTCTTCAAGGTATATTCATTATAACCTGTATAAAAATTTCATTTCTTTTTAAGGCTGAAATATATATCACATTTTGTTTATTTTATATATATATAAATATCACACTTTGTTTATCTACTCATCTGTCGAAGAAAATTTGGGTTGTTTCTACCTTTTGGCTATAATGAATAATGCTGTTGTGAACATAGGTGTGCAAATAACTGTTTTGAGTTCCTGCTTTTAGTTCTTTTGTGTATATACCCAAAAGTGGAATTGATATAGCTGTGCCCAGTTACATTCTCACTATCCGTGCACAAAGTTTCAAATTCCTCCATATCCGTGTGAATAATTGCTGTTTTCTGGGTTTTTTTTTGTTTTTTGTTTTTGTTTTTGTTTTTTTTAATAATAACCATCCTAATTGGTGTGAAGTGGTATCTCATTGTGATTTTGATTTGTGTTTCCTACAGACTAGTTATGTTGAGCATCTATCATGTGCTTATCAGCCATTTGTATTCTGTGGAAAAATGTCTATTCAAGTCCTTTGTCCATTTTCAATTGTATTGTATTTTTGTTGAGTGTAATATTACTCTTTTATTAACATTTTGGAATATTTTAAATCCTTTTTCTGAATATATATGTATGAGCATGTAATTTTATAAAAATTAACCATCTTCTATATAGTTTTTAATCTTTTAAGATTTTAAAGTATAATACACACACATTAAACCATTCAAAATATAAAGATAAAATTGAAATCAAATTCCTTCAAGCCCTATCATTCACCCTGTGGTAGCTACTGTCCTGACTTTTATGATAATCCTCTACCAGTTATTCTTCATAGTTTTACCAACTAACCATGATTCCTTAAACACCAAACTTCTTTTGCCTATTTTATTTTTGGAATTTAATTTTTTATTAAATTCCAAAAATAAAATTATTGGGGTGACATTGATTAATAAAATCAAATAAGTTTCAAGTGTACAACTCAACAATACGTCATATGTATATTGCATTGTGTGTTCACCATCTGAAGTTAAATTTCCTTCCGTCACCAAATATTTGACCCCCTTTATCCCTAACTTCCTCCCCCTCCCCCCTTCCCTCTGATAACCACTAATCCACTGTCCGTGTCCATGAGTTTGTCATGTTTGTTTGCTACTGTCAGTTTTGTATGCCACATATGAGTGAAATCATGTGGTTCTCAACTTTTTCTGTCTTACTTATTTCACTTAGCATGATTATCTCAATATCCATCCATGTTGTCTCAAATGGCTGGTTCATCTTTTCTTATGACTGAGTAATATTCCATTGTATGTATGTACCACATCTTCTTTATTCAATCATCTATCATAGGACACTTTAGTTGTTTCCATGTGTTGGCCAACATGAATAATGCTGCTATGAACGTCAGGGTGCACATATCTTTGCAGATAAATGTTTTCAAGTTTTTGGGGGGCAAATACTCAGAAGAGGGATTGCTGGGTTATATGCTAATTCTATTCTTAGTTTTTTGAGGAAACTCCATACTGTTTTCCATAGTGGCTGTACCAATTTACAGGGTTCCTTTTCCCCCACAACTTCTCCAACACTTGTTATTACTTGTCCTGTTGATAATAGCCATTCTAACAGGAGTGAGATGGTATCTCATTGTGGTTTTGATTTGCATTTCCCTAATAGCTAGTGAAGTTAAGCATCTTTTCATATGTCTGTTGGCCATTCGTATGTCCTCTTAGGAGAAGTGTCTGTTCAGGTCCTCTGCCCATTTTTTAATTGGATTTTTTTTAATTGTTGAATTGTATGAGTTCTTTATACATTTTGGATATTAGATGTGTTGGAGGTGTTGTTTGCAAATATATTCTCCCATTCGCATGGTTGTCTCTTTGCCTTGTTGATGATTTCTTTTGCTGTGCAGAAGATTTTTAGTTTGACATAGTCTCCTTCATTTATTTTTGCTTTTACTTTCCTTGCATTTGAGGTCTAATTCATAAAATCCTCTCTAAATCTGAGGTCCATGAGTTTAGTTCCTATGTTTTCTTCTATGCAATTTATTGTTTCAGATCTTTGATCCATTTTGAGTTTATCTATGGTGATAAATAGCAGTCTAGTTTCATTCTTTTGCATGTGGCTTTCTAATTTTCCCAGCACCATTTATTAAAGAGGATTTCCTTTCTCCATTGTATGTTTTTGGTTCCTTTATTGAAAATTATTTGCTCATATATACAGGGGTTTATATCTGGACTCTCAATTCTGTTCCACTGCCTGTGTTTCTGTTTTATTGCCAATACCATGCTGTTTTGATTATTGTCACTTTGTTAAATAATTTGAAGTCAGGCAGAGTGATACCTTTGGCATTGTTCTTTTTTCTCAGGATTGCTTTGGCTATTTGGGGTCTTCTGTGCTTCCATACAAATCTGATGATTTTTCATTCTATTTCTTTTTAAAATGCCATTATTTTGCTTATTTTAAAAATGTGATGCAAATAGTATAATACAAAATATATTCTTTTGTGTTTGTTTTCTTTCACTAATATATTTTTTGTAAGAGCCATTCATATTTTTGCATGAATTTTTCTATTGTATGGTTATACCACGATTTATTTGCCCATTATATTGCTGATAGATATTGGGATTGTTTCCAGATTTCATCTGTTACCAATAATGCTACTTGAATGTTTAAACTTAAATATTCAAAGTATCTTCGTAAGATGTTTTAAACATTTTTGTTGCTTTATGCTTTCTTTATAAACAAGTTGGTATATTCTATTCTAATTCTAATCTCTACGGCTGGCAATGTTCATTCTTTGAGAATGAATTTTGATTTTGAGGAGAATCAAAATTTATGTAGAGCTAAATTTGGTGATTGACGTAGGAAAGCAATCCAACTGATAGTGATTTTATTTTAAAAGTAAGATTGACTATACTTATTGTTAAGTAGATTATAATATTGATTATTATGATGTATATAGAAACAATATATTATTGGAATAAGTTGATAGCCTTTAAAATGGTTTAGGTCAACTCTCACTTGAATATCTAAATACTGCTACTTTTGATTATCAAGAAATATATAACCATTTAGTGAAAATTTTCAAACCAATGCAAAAGTAAACAATAAACCCCCAAGTACCCATAACCTAGCTTCAGTAGTATCAATTTATGGCCAATCTTGTTTCATTCCCCACTGATTTTCTACACTGCCAAACTCCAGATTATTGTGAAGCAAATCCCTAATCAAAGCATTTTGTTTATAAATATTTCAGTATGTATCTCTAAAAGAAAAGAACTCCTTTTTTAAATGTAGCTTTAGACCTGAACAGACACTTCTCCAAAGAGGAAATACAGATGGACAATAGACATATGAAAAAATGTTCAAGGTCTCTAATCATCAGAGAAATGCAAATTAAAACTACAATGAGATATCACCTCACACCTGTCAGAATAGCTATCATTAATAAATCAAAAAACAACAAGTGTTGGCGAGGTTGTGGAGAAAAAGGAATATTATATATTGTTGGTAGGATTTAAATTGGTACAGCTGCTATGGAAAACAGTCTGGAGGTTTCTCAAAAAATTAAAAATGGATTTACCTTTTGACCCACTAATTGCACTTCTGGGTCTTTATTCAAAGAAAACCAAACCAATGATTCATAAAGATCTATGCACCCCAATATTCATGGCAGCATAATTTACAATAGCCAAGATATGGAAGTAACCTAAATGCTCATCAATGGACGATTGGATAAAGAAGTTATGGTTCATATATGCAATGGAATATTACTCAGCCATTAAAAAAATGAAATCCTATCATTTGCAATGACAGAGATGGATCTAGAGGTTATTATGCTGAGTGAAATAAGTCAGAGAAAGATAAATACCATATGATTTCACTTATATGTGGAATCTAAGGAACAAAAAGAACAAACTAATCAAAAACAGACTCACAAATATAGTGGACAAGTTGGTAACAGACAGAGGGGAGGGAGGTTGTGGGATTGGGAGAATGGGGTGAAAAAATACAAATTAGTAGTTGATAGATGGTCATGGGGATGGGGAGCATGGCATAGAGAATGCAGTTAGTATTAATATATAGGCTAGGTAGAAAACCAGAGGAGAGAAGGAGCAATTAGGGGGATCATTTTATAAACTACATAAATGTCTAACCAATATACTGTACACTTGAAACAAATTAACATAACTAAACAAATTTTAAAAAATAAATAAATAAAATGTAGCTTTAATGCTGTTATCATACTCCCCCAACCAACAAAAATTCCTTAATATCATCAGATATCCAGTCAGTATTTATACTTCCCTAATTACGCTATACAGTTTTAGTTATTGTTGTTGGTTTTTTGTTTTTGTATTCTTACAGTTGTTGGTTTGCATTAGAATCCAAATAAGCTTCATCTACGTAAGATCCAACGATTGTAACTGAGTCTTAATTTTTAGGTTCCTCCTATCAAATTTTTTAGGCAACTTTTTGTTTAAGAAACTGGGTTGTTTGTTTTGTAGAATTTCTTACAGTCTGGATTTAACTTACTATATCTCATCATTTTGTTTAACATGTTCCCTCTTCCCTGTATTTCCATTGCTTCCACAGAGACTTGATCACGAGTCACACTTAAATTTGGAGCGGGGGGACAAAACTATTTTCTAAATGGTGCCATATACTTTTATAAGGAGGCACAAAATGCTTGTTTTCTCCCTTTTGATGATGTCACCAGCCATTAATGATCCTTGTTTGGATCCATTAATTCATAAGCAAATTGCAAAATGACAATTTTGTAATGCTATTGTTTCTTTTTCAGTTATTAATTAGAATCATTTTGTAAGGTTTGTGCTGAGAAGTCCAACAATAATCTAATGGGTTTTCCTTTATAAATTACCGTTTTCTTCTCCCTGACTGCTCTGAGAATTCTGTCTTTGCCGTTGATTTTTGATAACTTTAATACAATGTGTCTTGGTGAAGGCCTTTTTGGATTGAGATAATTGGGTGTTCTGTTGACTTGTTGAATTCCAAGCTCCAGTTCATTCCTTAACTTGGGAAATTCTCATCCACTATTTGTCTGAAAATGCTTTCTAGTCGCTGCTCCTTTTCCTCCCTTCGATAATGCCCATTATTCTTATGTTTCCTCTCCCGATGGTATCAGTTAGTTCTTGAATTTCTCTTTCATTATTTTTCATTCTTCGGTTTCTCTCTTCTTCTTTCTGATTTATTTCTAGATTTCTGTCTTCGATATCACTGAATCGTTCCTCCATTTGGTTGACTCTATTTCCCAAGCTTGCTTTTTCATTTTCAACTCTTACAGTGTGTTCTTCATCTCCAGAAGTTCTATTTGGTTCTTTTTGAGGGTTTCAATCTCCTTCTCTGCTCATTTAGAAATTGTCGATATGACTCGTTTCAGAATTCACCGAGTTTTTTCAGAAGTACTATCCATCCTGAATTCTTTGTCATTTAAGTTATATATATCTATGTCTGTAAGCTTATTTTCTGGAGATTTTTCTCTTTCTTTCTGAGCTGCCTTGTCACCTTGGTTGTTCATGGTGTTTAATGGACTATTTCTCCACCTAGGCATTAATGGAAGTGTATTCTGCTTTTTATCCAGAAAGAAGATTTATTATATAAAGATCTCTTTTTAGCCTGCTGCAAAGAAGGTGCTTTTCTTTTGGTTTCTAGTAGGTGGTGTCTAAGCCTCTTGGACCCCTGCTTTATATAAAGCCTTAAAAATGCCTTTTTATTTTCTTATAGATATTTAATCACGCTCGTTACCCTCAGTTTCAGTCTCTGGCAGTGTTAGCGACAGTTTTGGTAATGTTTGCTCAGATTCCCCTGGGGCTCCGTGGTGTTCAGTCTCAGAGGGTATCAGGGGAGGGACCCTCTTGTTTGGGGATTGAGGGCTGTGGCTCAGCTTTGGTTTTGCAACCATGGCTGGTAAAAGTCTACTGTTGTTTTTCTGCCATCTCGCTTCTCTGCCTTCTGCCCTGATGACTGGGTCCTGCTGCCGGCCGCAGGGAGCTCACAGCTTTCCCGGGCAGGGCTGTTCAGGGAACTCACTGCTCCTTCTCCCCTACCCTTCCTCCTACAGGTAGCTCTGATGGCTGCGAGAGGCAGCTTCTTTATTTCTCCCAGTCCACCACCCAACACCTGGGGTTCTGACCTATGGTAGCTCTTAAGCACAGACGTGTTGGTGTTTTGGGTGTTTTTTGTTGAGTTTTTGATTTCAGCTTATTGTTGTTGCAAGGGGAGAGATCTGGGACATCTTTCATTCCGTCATGTTTCTCCAAAACTAGAATCATTTTGAAACTAGTAACTTCTTCTCATCAACTATTTGGTTACCCTGAGGTAGAGTTCATGCAGGAAAGGCATGATAAATATTTGATCTATTCTTTTGATTTTCCAGTTTTCAAAATGTTTAATTGATCCTCTAGTATCTTTCAAAGCTGAGAGATTTCTTCTTTTTATTACGAATTTACTTATTTAAACATATTCATTCCAGTTTTTTGTAGCTATTATCCTTATTGGCAATCAACCTGACCCATTTTTGGCCAGCGGGAGCCTTTTGACATGACTTTGAATCTCTTTGTTATAACTCTAATAGCCTTTGATAGCTTTTTTTGCTTGCTGATGTGACAAAATGTTCAAGGCTCATTTTGTTCTTCTCATGCTCCAAACCTTGAATCAGTCATTTCTCCAAGGAGCCCTATTTCTTTAAGTAGAAAAAGGTGTTTGGAGACTGGAATCTGGGGACCGGAGGTACTCATTGCTACTAGATTGATCTTTGTTTCTACACCTTTTTAATGGACAGACTACATATGTATATTTGTATATGTATATATGTGTGTATATATATATATTATATATATATATGTATAATACAACATGATATTTCTAATTCAAAGTCAGTAAAACAGAGAATTTACTTAACCTCATCAATATTATAGACAATAACCATGTAATTACAGAAAACAGTTTCTGGTCTTTTTGTCCTTAGGGTACTTAGGGTTTATAGTCAAATTTGAATGATTTCTCTCTGTGCAGTTATGTACCAACTTGTTACATAGTTATGGTCAATTGACTTAATTTGTTTTTAAATTTAGCAATTGCTTTTAAGTTTAATTTAATTTCATAATTAAGGTATTATATTGTTATAGATCATATCTGCTAAACAAAGTATATTCAAAGAATTCTAGCTTCTATCCCTAGACTCTCTACCCTGTTCTCTCTCTCTCTCTTCTTATGGTATAATTCTATTTTAAGGTTTATCCTTCTTTTACATATATATGTGTCTTCCTTTATTCATAGTATAGCTTCTGGAAATTAGGAAGGTTTGTACTTTTGTTTAATGGTTATCTTTATATTTATACCATTCAATAATACCCATTTCCCTCTTTTTAAAAAAAAAAAGACAGGGCTTGCTTTATTAGAGATTATATTTCATAGTACAGGAAGCCTACATAGATTCCTTTATACAAGAAACTATCTTTTCTCTGTTCTTGCAAATATCCCATTTATCTTTATATTTTATTTTATTATTAGTTTCAAGTATACAGTACATTGGTTAGACATTTATATAGTTTGTGAAATGATCTCCCTAATTGCTCTTTCTTTCCTCTGGCTCTACGCCTAGTCATTACATTAATGCTATCTGCATTTCTTATGCCATGCTCCCCATCCCCATAACCATCTATCAACTACTAATTTGTACTTCTTTAACCCTTCACCCCTTTCTCCCAACTCTCCAAACCCTCCTCCCCTCTAGCCACTATCACATTGTCTTCTATATTCGTGAGTCTGTTTTTGATTAGTTCATTTGTTTTGTTCATTAGATTCTGTATATAAGTGAAATTGTATGGTATTTATCTTTATCTGACTTATATCACTCAGCATAATAACCTCTAAGTCCATCCATGTCGTTGAGAATGGTAGGATTTCACTTTTTAATGGCTGAGTATTATTCCATTGCATATATGAACCATAACTTCTTTATCCCCCATTCCCCTCTTTTTCATAATTAATTTTTACTTTTTTCTTTTAGTTTTATACTATAAATGATATCAAAATTAGATACTACATCTTCTTTCTCCTACCCTTCCTAAAAGCACCAACTTGACATAGTCCTTCTACGGATATTATCCGCCCTACATGATCTTTTATGTTTGCCAATCTGTGTTACCTTAAGTTCTCTAAATGTGTTTCACACTGGCTCCATACCATCAGCAAGACAATGCTACCCATTTCTGAGTTTCTCTAATTTACTTTAAAATGAGTAATAGAGTAGAGTTGTGGTCAATTCACTACAAAGCCTCTCACCAGCTTTGTGATCTTGCTCAAGTTACTCAACCATCTTGAGTTTTCTTTTATTTTAAAAAATTTTGGCTTGTGCTGTTTATTTTATAGGATTATTGTGTGAACTAAATAAGATAACATATAGGGCACCTAACATAATACATAGCAACCTCTCAAATAAATAAATGTTAAGCATTACTTTCAATATGATAAAAGAGAAGAATTATGAATTTATACTTTTGTGTATTCATTTGTTTGGTAGATATTTATCAAATAAATTTATTTCATGAATTATTCATCTATGTAGTGACTATTTATTGAATAACTGCTATTTGCTAAGCACTCGCATGTACTCTTTATTTCACTTACTCAACAAGTATTCGTGAGTTGCCTGTGGCCTAGAACTTGGCAACGTATTAATGGGAAGGATGGACAGGTCCTTACTTTAACAAAACTTCCTGTCTTCCATTTTACCAGAAGTCATAAATTGTACTATTTCTGAATAAGTTATTTTGTTTCGATGACACTCCTCAGAATCCCTGGTGACTGACTTGCCTGGAAATAATATTCTCACTTGACTGTATTAGTGGATGTTCACTTCCTATTTAGCTCAAACCTCTACTAAAATGATAATTTCTGGAGTAAGTTGTTCAGAATTTATCTTCACTTCTGTTACAAATTACAATTTGCTTTTTTGTCAAAGCTCAGAAAGTACAGAGCCAAAATGAACATTAGCTGCAAAGATAATGTTTGTAGATAAGGAAAATTTCTTTATGTTAACTTAATGTTTCCTGTTTTCAAGCCCCAACAAAATTTAGCTGACTGGCACATTTTTTTCACAGTGTCTTTATAATCTTTTTACCTTAAGTTGTGATCCACGGTGTATGTTTTATTGAATTGAAAATACATTTCAATATTCAAGTAACAAAAAATTTTAATTTAAATATTTTTTTAAATATTTCAGTTAGCCAAAAAAATTGGACTCATGTTTATTTAATCTTCTCATAAAATTATCAGAAGCTAAAATGAAAACAGTAAGAAAATCTCAGAAACTTTAAAGCATTAAGTTCTAAACCTCCAATGATGCCATCATACATCCTTATGCTAAGGTAGGTATAGAGATAGCCAAGAGAGACAGACACAACCCTGAGGAGTACCACATTCCAAAAACTTTGTACAAGCGTTTTATAAGTAGAGCCATTCTCTCAATTAACACACACACACACACACACACCACACACACACCACACACACACACACAATGTAAGTATAATGGTCCCAATCTCAAATGCCTACAAGGCCTATAAAACTAACATAAACAAGTGAAAGAGCCAAGGTGTTAGTACATTGCGCTTACATTGAATGGTTGGGACAGACTGTGCTCCTTCTACAAGGGGCATCCTCTTTTAGTACCTCTGAAAATCAGTCTCTGATAAATGCCAATTGATTGTTACAAAGTTAAAATATGAATCCAGTGTCATCAAATCTAATAAATTTTTAAGAGAGCCTGAAAATTCAGATTTTTATGGCAAAATCTACCAATTCTTAAATGTTGCCAACTAATTTTCTAATTTTTGAAAAAGTTGTGTGTGCTAAAAATATCTACAGAGTATATTTATACTATTGGCTGCAAGTTTGCAATCTTTGTCATGAAACACACTGTTGTGACATGGATTAAGATCTATCATACATATTTTAAGAGACTTAGGTAATATCTTACCTTCTTTTCCTGATATAGAAATCTGTAGAAACAGTTACATATCCCTAAACTGTCACGACCTATCAGGAATAATTAGAAATGTGGCAATTCCATGAAATGAGGCTATTTATGTTTGCCAGAAAGCACATAAAAATATTTCGTAATAGTCGACTTAGTGAACTAGAAACAACTGTGTTTGGTGAAATGTTTGTTAGAATCTATTTTTTAAACCTTTTTTTTTTTTTCATTTCTTTTTACTTTGCTTGGGTATCAAAGTTGGTATCAAGTGAAAAAGTTAAAATTATACTTGGGTATACTATGTGGTTTTCTCTGCTTTTTCCAAAATTAAGACAAGCTAAAGAATTACGTCTCCAAATATCATCAAAACCAGATTTCTTGGAAAACTGTTAATTTCTGAGTATTCCACCCTTTTCTGAGGAAATTCCAGGATAATCTGTTATATAATTGCCATGGGTAACAGTTATCCATCTGTTACCATTTATTATAGTTTTTCAAGAAATTTACAAGGCGACTAATTAGTACATAAACTAAAAGATTCCATGGATATAACTTTAGGTTTAAATGTAACACTTTATAATACCCATTTAGTTATTTTAAAAATTCTATTATATTGCCTTTTAAAGAGTTTTTGTTAGAATTCAAATATTCAGGTATTGGATTTTCTGCTTTATTCATGGATTTAAATATCTCTGATCTTAAATTTGGCCCACCCATCTACTGTAGTTATTTATATGGAGTAACTATAGGCTGAGTTATGCATCCTCAGAAGCAGATCATGTTGAGATAAGGATTTTCCCCTGGTGGCAAGCTGTCAGGAGAAACTGTTTTACAAGCTTTCTATTCAAAGGCTCTTAATAGTCCATTCCAACCTTTATAGGGAGTATGTAATCCATATACGGTCAACCAATCCATTAATCTCCCACCATCAGTATCAAGTTTGTGCCCTCTTACCTTTATATGCATGAGCACACATGTGTGCATACACAGGCACACCCTTCATGCTGCTGTGTTCCTTCTAGACAGCCTTCTTTATATTTTTTCGGTGATGTCTTTGGTGAACATTTTGGTCCAATTCAAATGTGTATGTGGAGAGGGAAAGCCAAACATTAAGATTTTCTTCTATGATTTGCTCAACCCTTCCTGCCGCATCGCTACTCTGCTAGACATGGATAGTCTTCAGACAAATGCTGAGCACCTGCTGTGTGCCATATAATATGTAAGGTTCTTGGGACACCAGAATGAACCCTGTCTTTAGAGAACTTTCTGTCTGGTGGACAGACATGTGATCATGGTTTTAACACAAGATACGTGCTCTAATTGAGGAATGTGTGAGATATAGTGGCCTCATTCATTAAATATTTTTTTAGTACCTTAGTGTCAAGCAGTGTTCTATATGCTTAGGATACATCAAGTGAACAAGAAAGTCCAAGATATTCTACCCTAACTGAAACATTTGTAGAAACGTTTACACCGGGATTATGAGGATTAGCCTCTATTTTCATGGTTAATACTTTTCATTAAGAAGGATTGAATGCCTTCTACACACTAGCAATAAACAATTCAAAAATAAAATTGTGAAAACAACTCCATTTATAGTGGAAATAAAAAGAATAAAATACTTAGGAATAACCTTAACAAATATTAAATGGCTCGTCTAAATACGTCAAGACTTAAAGCCCTCTTACCAGTGAATTAGCATGGCATGGGGAATGCAGTCAGCAGTAATGTAATGGTTCAGTGTAGAAACAGAGGGCGGAAAGAGTAATCAGGGAGATCGTTTCATAAACTATACAAATGTCTAACCAATGTGCTGTTTACTTGGAACTAATAATAAAATTTTTTTAAAAATCAGTGAAACATCCCCATATTCTGCTCCCAAGTTTCCATTTTACGGTATTAATGGGGAAGTTCAAGCTGAAATTTTGGGTTTTAGTTCTTTTTTTTAAAGAACACTTCTGTGATTAGCAGTGAAAGACTTCATTGTCCATCGCAATCTGCCTGCTAGAAGGGGAAGTGGAGGGCACCACTGCGGCACGCACACTGCTGGGACCCGTGGCTTCTTGGATGCTTCTACGCTAAATAAATAGTTATTTATGAATACGGGAAATAGTACTGTGGGCAGAAGCATTTTCAAAGCAGGACAATAGGCACCAGAGGTCCTAAGTTTCTTTGTTGTGGGGAGTGGCTATGTCTCATTCCTGAAACCTCACAGCCTAGAGCTGGGGGACACTGGCTGACAGCCAGCTAAGAAGGGTGGGGCTCTCAGCACACAAAAGGAGGTTTGAAAAGTGGGTGTCCACACCTACTCAGCAGCATAGAAAGCAGCCAGTCCCAGGGATCCAACCCACTGCTCTCTAGGCTCAGCCACATTTACAGTCCTTGGGACAAGATCAGAGCAGGGGCTTTGGTCTGTGGCCTACAAAGTGAGATGAATGGTTGACCAGCTGTGGACATCTTTATACATTTGTAAACCTTGTGCAAAAGATGCTCTGGTCTCTATAGTCCCTGCTCCATTTCAGGTTTCTCACTGCTTATACCCACTCAAGGCCTTTAAAAGTGCACTAGAGATGAGACTCCTGCATATGAAGGACTAAAAGCTAATTGGTCAGAGTCAGCTAGCAATGCAATTCTTTCTGGGACCATTGCTAAGCCTGCCACCACCCCTATTCTTCTGGTTCCTGTTTGTGACTTTAGTCATTCACTGGTTTTAACTTGGTTCTATTTCCTGATTCTGATTATGTCTTGACCCTTACATTAATGCCCTGCATGGCTTTGGTCCAGTTAGTTTCACCCTTTGTAGTTCTTAAAGAGGCATCTGGGTTTCAATCTGGCCTATTTCCTGCCTTCTAGGCTTACAGCCACTCCAACCTGCTACCATCTCTCCCCAGGATCTGTGGATGTAGGAAGGAAATAATTTTAAATACGGGTTAAATGATTGTTAACGTTCCAAGCAATTGCAATTTCCCTGGGACAAATGTAAATTTTTAAAGGAATACCACTCATTAGCATGTGTGTGCTTAGGCTCGCTTTTTACTTCTCTGGCTCTACATGTTATCTTGAAATTATTGTAATAACTTTGAAGTCTTACATGTAGCTAAGCACCTGTATCACTCATCCACAATGTCTATTGCATACGATACCTTAACTCTTGGGAGGCCCTGTTTGTCATTTTGGCCTCCTCAGCACATTCCTGTGGTAGGCCACCAAAGGAGGAACAGACAGCTGTGGGAGAGCAGTACCGCATTTCTCTGCTCATCCTGTGAGCCTTGCCAACCACACAAAATGGAAAAGAGAAGATGTGGATGAGACAGCCAGTTTTGTATGGCAGATTCTCTGCTCTTTCAAGTCTGCATTTAGGCCAAGTTAGCTTTCTCTTTCCTCCTTTTCCATCGCCTCCTCTGACAGTTAAGTTAGAATGAAAGTGAATGAATGACTTCCAACTACATCATTAATTTTAAGATAAGCTTAAATCAACAACAGTTTAATGAACAGAATCATCACTTACAAGACACCAAGCTACATTTTGGGGTTCCAAGATGATTATAGTAACGTTCCCATCATCAGGGAGTATACAGCCTACTGGGGAGACATGTTTAAAGAGAGAAAGAAGTAATTCTGCCTGGAGGTGTCTCTTGAAAGATCTACAGGTGACCACTGAGATGTTTTAAAGGAAAAATAAGAGCTCTCCCAGTGGACAAGAGAATGAAGAAATTGAAGATAAGGGAATATAATATGCAAAGACATGGTATGGTTTGGAAGTTGGTATGGTTTTCTATTGCTCTCATAACAAATTACCACAAACTTAGTGGCCTAAACAACACAAATTTACTCTAATTCTATACGTCAGAAGTCCAACAATAGTCTCAATAGGCTAATATCAAGGTGTAGGCAGGACTGTATTCTTTACTGGTAGCCCCAGGGGAATATCCAGTTCCTTGCCTTTTCTAGCTTCTAGAGGCTACACACATTCCCGATCTTCTGACCTCCTTCCTCTTGTAGGTCAAGTCCTTACATTTCCTATCTTATCTCCTTCTTTCATTTCATCTCTCTAATTCAGCCAGGAAAGATTCTCTGATTAGATTTGGGCTCAGATGGTAATCCACAATAATCTCCCCCACTTCAAGGTCCATACTCTTAATCACATCTGCAAAGTCCTTTTTGCCATGTAAAGTAGCATATCCATAGGTTCCAGGGATTAGTATGTGGACATCTCAGATGCGGAATGAGGGGTACAATGTCCCTTCCCCAGATAAAGTCTTAATTTGTTCAATAACAGGTAGCCTGCAGACTCTTCATTTGAGAGTCATCAGCATATGGCTGGTATTTCAGACCTTAAGAGTAAATAAGAAACCCTAGGAAAGTGAGTAAAAAGAAAAAAAAGGGGGGTAAGGTCTAAATTGTGGACAACACCAACTTTTAATAAGAGAACCAGAGAAGAAAACAAAAGAATAAGGGGAAAACCATGAGACCATATATCAAAAGAACCAGAAGAGGAGAGAGTTCCAGGAGAGAACCAGAAAGAACCAGAAGAGAGTTCCAGGAGAGAGTTCCAAATTCTAAATAAGTCAATAATAATGTAAAATTATCAAGTAAGATAAGGATAGAGAAATGTAATTTGAACTTAATAATTTAGAGGTGAGCAGGAGTTCCAGTCAAGATGGAGAATAGGTAAATGCTGTACTTGCCTCCTCTCACAACCACATTAAAATTATAACTAAACTGCAGAATAGCCATCATTGGGAGTCACCTGAAGTCTAACTGAACCAAAATCCTACAACTAAGGACACAGAACAGGCCGCTTCAAGAGATGGGAGGAGAGGTGGGGACCCAAAATGGACTGATCCCACTCCTGCATGTGGCGGTTGAGAATTGGGAAAAATGTCTTGACTGCAGAGGTCCCCCCAGGGGAGTGAGGGGTCCTGGCCACACACCAGACTCCCCAGCCCAGAGTTCCAGTGCTGGAAGAGCAGTCCCCACAACTTCTGGCTTTGAAAACTAGCAGAGATTATGGCTAAGTGAGACGAAGTGCTGGGGGAGTCCCAGGACCTCCTCTTAAAGGGCCTGTGCAAGGACTTACTTGGTGATGGACTTACTCAATCTGAGCTCCAGTGCTGAGGCAGCAGCTCAAAAGGTTTTAGGGACATATGGTGAAGCATTGAATTGTTAGTATTCAAGGCAAGGGCTAGAGGGGTAGCTTTCTTCTAGACAAAAATGCTGGCAGTGGGCGTTGTTCCTTTGTTGATCTTTTTCCTGCCTGACTTGCTGACCAGGCAGCCATCATATCTGAGTTTCGGACAATGAAGCTAACACTGGTTGCCACACCCTGGTATTCCCTGAGACCCTGCCCCTCCCAACTTGCAGGCCTGCCCAAACCACTTCCAGTGGATTTTCCATATAAATGGACTGTCTTGGCTCATGCTGAGGATTTTCCTAAAATCTCTCAAAGGTTTACAAAACCTAAACAAGCAGCATCTGGCCTCCGTGTTCCGTGTACCTCTTGCTGAGCATCCCCAAGCCCAGCAAGGAGGAAGCCAAATAGAAGACAAAGAAACATGACCCAAATGAAAGAACAGAACAAAGTTCCAGAAAAAACAACTAAACAGAATGGAGACAAGCAATCTACCAGTTCAAAACAGTGGTTATAAGAATGCTCAATGAACTTAAGGGAAGAGTAGAGGAACTCAGTGAGAACTTTAACAAAAAGATAGAACACATAAAAGTGGCAATAGAAAACAAAAAAGAACCAGTCAGAAATGAAGAATACCTTAGGAGAAATTAATAGTAAGTTAGATGAAACAGAAGATCAGATCGGCAATTTAGAAGATAAAGTAGCAGAAAATACCCAATCAGAACAACAAGAAAAAGGAATCTAAAAAAATGAAAATAATTTAAGGGGCCTATGAGACAACAGCAAGCATACCAACATTAGCATCATAGGTATACCAGAAGGAGAAGAGAGAGAGATAGGAACTGAAAACCTATTTTAAGAAATAATGACTGAAAACTTCCCTGATCTGGCAAAGGAAATAAACATACAAGTCCAGGACTCACAGAGAGTCCCAAACAAGATGAAACCAAAGAAGCCCACACAAAGACACGTCATCATTAAAATGCCAAAGGTTAAAGACAGAGAAAATCTTAAAAGCAGCAAAAGAAAAGCAGTTAGTTACCTACAAAGGTGCTCCCATAAGATTGTCAGCTTATTTCTCAACAGAAACTTTGCAGCCCAGAAGAGATTGGCACAAAATGTTCAACATGATGAAAAGCAAGGATCTACAACCAAGATAACTCTACCAAGCAAGCTATCATTTAGAATCAAAGGACAAAGAGCTTCGCAGACAACAAAGAGCTTCGCAGACAACAAGTCAGTATTACAGGAAATGTTAGAGGGACTTCTTTAAGAAGAAAAAGGAAAAGGAAAAATAAAGATAAAAAAATATGAATAATAAAATAGCAATAACTACATGTCCAGCAATAATTACTTTAAATGTAAATGGATTAAATGCTTCGATCAAAAGATAAGGTGGCTAAATAGATAAGAAAACAAGAACCTTATGTATGCTGCCTACAAGAGACACACTTCAGACTGAAAGACACACAGACTGAAAGATATTTCATGAAAATGGGAATAAAAAGCTGGGGTAGCAATACTTATACAAGACAAAATAGACTTTAAAACAAAGGCTATAACAAGAGACAAAGAAGAAACCAGTAATCCTACTTCTGGATATTTATTTGAAGAAACCCAAAATACTACTTTGAAGGGACATGTACATTGCAGTATTATTTACAATAATCAAGATATGGAGGCCATTTTGGTGTCCCTCAATAGATGAATGGATAAAGAAGAGGTGAAACATATGCAATAAAAAGGAATGACATCTTGCTATCTGCAACAACATGTATGGACCTAGGGGGTATTGTGCTGAGTGGAATAAGTCTGACCAAGACAAATGCCATATGTGGAATTTAAAGAACAGGATAAATAAGCAAATGACAGAAACAAGCTTATATTTACAGAGAGCATTTTGATGGTTGTCAGATTGAAGGGTGGTGGAATGGATGAAGGGGAAGGAGATTAAGATGTACAAATTGGTAGTTATGAAATAGTCACAGGGATATATAGAGTATAACACGGGGAATATAGTCAGTAGTATTGTAATAACTATGTATGGTGTCAGATGGGTACTGGATTTATCGGGATGATCACTACATAAGTTATATAAATGTCTAATCACAGGATTATATACTCAAAATTACTATAATATTGTATGTCAACTGTAGTTGCAAAAAATAAAAATATAAAAAATTTTTTAAAAGCTGTCAGAAAATGAATAAACTTGGAGAGCTAACTGATTTCAAGATTCATAATATAGTTATAAACATATAAAGCAGTATAATTTTAGCCTTCCATAGACAAACAATGGAACAGAGTAAAGAGCTGAGAAAGATATAGATATGCAAGAAAATGAACTTTAATTCATATCTTGCACCATATACAAAAATTAAAATAGGTCGTAGACTTAATGTAAACACTAAAATCATAACACTTGTAGAGAAGGCATCAGCAATCTATGGCCTGTATGCTGGTCACCTTTTTTTTATAAATAAAGTTTTATTGGAAAAGGAAACAAAAGAGGTCACTGCGACCACTTTTAGCCAATATAGAGTTCTAGGAAATAGATATACTATTCTACCTAAAGTAACTCAAAAACTAATCAAATTGTATGAAACAATGATTTTCAGACTTTGAACAAAAGACAGAAAGAACAGTGATCCCTGGGAGTAAGGAAATAAAATGAGGCCTATAGTTGCCCAGCTTACTATTTAGAGAGTTTCCAGTGATAGCATAAAAAGGGGAGCCCAGAGTCAGATGGTCTTGCTGATTTGAGGAGACAGAATTGGGGTTCAGGGAGGCCAAGTTGGCAAAATACATAGGTCAGGAGAGGAGAGATTTTCATGGAGAGAGAGAACTTCAGAGATCTGCAGAGACGTATTGTTCAGTGCTCGCATGCAAGGATACTGCTCAGGCTGGGGAAAGAACTCACAGAAAGGAAGAGGTACAACAATACCTAGAGCTCACAGAGGGTGAAGAATAGTTCATGTTTCAATCAACAAGGATAGAAAGACCTTCTAACACGTGAGCACTGAATAGAAAGGTATTGACTCAGTGGGGCCAAATTAGTCTTAAACAAAAGATCATCCTGGACTTTCTTAACAAAGGTTAAAAAGAAGCCTCAAAAGAACCAAACTGTTTCTAAGAGTTTGTTAACAATATCTTAATTGTAACTCATAAAACCTAAAAATATTGAAAGAAACACCAAAAAATCTCTCAATAGCATAAAATTCACAATGTCTGGCAGCCAATCAAAAATTAGTAGACATGCAAAGACGCAGGAATGTATGGCATATAATGAGGAGAAAAAGCAATTAATGGAGACATAGAAATACAATTAGTAGACAAGGATATTAGAACAGCTATTACGCATATTTTGAATGTTGGGGAAAAAGGTGGAGGAATGCATGAACATAATGAGAGAAGTGGAAGTTATAAAAAAGACTCAGATCAAACTTCTAAAGATGAAAAATACAGTAGCTGAGAAGAAAACTTTACTGTATTGGATTAACAGCAAATTAGACACTAAAGAAAAAGAAATTAGTGAGCTTTAAGATATAACAATAGAAACTATCCAAAATGAAAAGAAGAAAAAAGACTGGAAGATTAAAAATGAACAGAATATTAGTGACCTGTGAACACCAAGTGGCCAAACATACGAATAATTAGAGTCGCAGAAGAGCGGGGGACAGAAAAAATATTTGAAGAAATAACACCCGAAATATTTCCAAATTTGATGAAAACTATAAACCCACAGACCTAAAACTTTGAGCAAATGTAAAACTAAAGAAAATCACACAAGGATATATCATAAATATATTAGTGAAAAACAGTGATAAGGAGAAAAAATATTAAAATCAGGCAGAGAAATGAAGAAGTCACTGGTCAAGTTCACTATGGACTAGTGAGTGACCGAAAGATAAGGAAGTAGAGATGGAGAGCAGAGACTACTGTTTTCGAGAAAAACCGAAATGAAAATGAAGGAGAGAAAGAAAATGGTGACTAGATGAGAGCACAGCATCCAAGGTGGATTTTGTTTTGTTTTTTAAATGAGAAAAATGAGCAAATTTATATGTTGAGGATAATGTTAATGATAATAATAATAAAATAAATGACATTGATTAAGCTCTTATTTGTATACTAGATACTATACTAAATACCTTATATATATTGAGTCATTTAGTCTTCACTAGTCTTATGAAATGGAGGCTATTTTTGTTTCATTTACAACTGATGGAATTGAGGCACACATTGATTCAATGTTACTCCAAGTTACAGTTAAAAAGTAGCAGAGCTGGAATTCAAACAAAATCCACTTGTGATGTACTTGATTACTGTATGCTGAGCCAGCCAAGAGGGAGAAGTAGAGTTTATAAAGGAGAGAAGGTATAACTAATGATTTAATGCCTAGGAAGAAGTAGAAGAGTAAATATTTGAGTGCTAGGGTAGATGAGTTGGTCTTAACCAGGAGGAAGGAAAATTTCATTTTTGAGATATGGGGAAAGAAGTTTCGGGTGGGTGTGGGGGTAGAAAAATGGGTCTGTTGATGTGGGGGATGAGTTTAGGTGGCCTAAATTTGTTTGGTGAATGCGTTAGGTGTGTGGGAAACCTAAAGCATAATATAAGAGCTAAGGAGAAAATTCACGCAGTAGGAGTGATGAACCATTGTTTAGAAATCGACTATATTTGGAAACTACTTCAAATAGCTATGTTGTTTATTTCCAGCAGTGAAAGGGAGAGGAGGGTGAGACGGACACAGGATCATAAGGGTTTATGCTTTCAAGTTTATGCTACTTCTCAAAGTATGACAACTATTTCTCATGATGAGACCAAACCAGTAGGTAATGTCAAAGAGGCAACAAGAATAGAGTAGGTTAATAATCATGGTCACCGTGGTTGCCCTTGCAGACACTCACACAAACATCTAATTGTTTCCTCATGCTGACTCAATTCCAGATAAGTTCTCTTGGTAAAAGCTCTTACTGAGCTATTACTTTCCCTGGAATGTCTTAGAATTTCAATTTTTGAAAAATTTTCCATATTATTATATGTCATCTATGAATCATGCACTCTTGTTAAACTTCTAGCTCAAGAGTAAATGTTTCCTTCCAGTCTCAATTACCAACAGGGCAATTCAGTAACACAAGTATCTATTGTGAAATTATGTTTATGAACTTATGACATTATATCTAACCTTTTATTGCATACACTCTTTGACAATTTAAGATTGATCTTTATGCTCTATTTCTTAGATTCTGCATTTAAAAAATATGATAAACTTGGTACCCATTTGTGTTATGCAGTGTGAAAATGCAACTATTTTTTCGATGTTTGTGTTTTTGAGTGAAGTGTTTCATCTACTAACTCAAGTCTGAAGTTTCTAACTAGAGCTTGACCTGCTTAAAGAGACTTTACAATTTTACAAAAAAATGTCGATTTTTTATGACCAATAACATCCAGATTATGACTTTTATTTTTAAGGAGGGTAAATTTCGTTCTTCATAATTTGATCTTTTTCTTTTTAAGAGAGATTTTTTTTTAGTAGAGTAGACCAAATTAAAGATAGCTTATCAATCCTCTTTCCGAACATTTATGACTTAACCTTTTCCAATTTATGTAGAAACTACAAAGATATATTAAATGTTTTGCCCTGTCAAGCTTTCTTCACAGCTTCTTAGATACCGAAGGCTGTATGGCTAGGGGAGATAGAAATAGCAAATAGGAAAAGAAACCCCTCCAACCTTCTTGTTTACCCTGTGGTCATAAAACTTGCCAATATGCATCCTTGGCCCACCTACCAACAGGCTTCAAACTACTGCTATTTCAGAAGACTCAACTTAGGGGAAATACAGCTGAGTTTTCACTAAGTCTGAATTAAAAGCTGTATCTGCCAGTAGGATCTGATCGCAGGACTCTGCAATTTGAAATTCTGCTGTGAATCCCTACTGTTTTCAAGACCAGTCATTTTCAAGCATATTTTAATAGCCTTTTATTATTAAAAGCAGTAAATATGCGTTGGAACAAATTAGAAAATACAGATAAGCAAAAATAAAAATACAAAAGCCGTACATTTAACTACCCAAAGAACATCATTTTAACATCTTAGTTCTTATCCTTCTAGATCAATACCTTATTGATAGTCTCTATTTGGTGAATTGTCATCATACTCTCAGTTCTTTAAATATGGTTTCATTTCATACTTTGAACATATTTAAAATAGTTACATGAAGTCTTTGTTAGGTCCAACACCTGCGCCCCCAAAGCAGTTTCTGCCATTTTTCCTCATTTCTTCACGTCTCATAATTTTTTGTTGAAAATTGAACATTTTAGATAATATATTATAGCAACTCTGGATTCTAATCCCCCAGGCTTTTTGTTGTTGCTGTTTTGTTATGGTTGTTCATATGTTTATTTGTTCTGTGGCTGACTGCACTAATTCTGTGAACTGTATTTCCCCACAGTATTCAGCCTCTGATCTATCTGCTTAGATTCCTTCTTCGTTTTTATCTTGGTTTTTTTTTTTTTTGCCAGCTTTATTGAAATGTAATAGATAATTAGTTGCTCATCTTTACATTGTACAATTCAATGAGTTTTTTTCAGTTATAGTTGGCATACAATAATATCTTAGTTTCAGTTGTACAGCATAGTGATTAGAGCTCAAGTGATCACTCCACTTAAATATTGTTGACGATTTTACTTATGTTACACTTTATATCTCCATGACTATTTTGTAACTATTTATTTGTATTTCTTAATCCCTGCACATTTTTCACCATTACCCCCAAACCCCTTCTATCTAAGTAGCCCTGAAAATATTCTCTGTATCTATTGGGTTTGTTTCCATTTTTATTGTTATTGTTGTTTATTTTGTTCTTTAGATTACACATGTACGTGAAATCACGTGGTATTTTTCTTTCTCTAACTGACTTCATTCTGCACAATACCCTCTAGGTCCATCAAGGCAATGTCTTTTTCCATCCCTTTCCTTTTAGTCTGTGTGTCTCTTTTAATCTGAAGTGAGTCTCTTATAGACATCATATGTAGGGATCTTGTTTCCTTATCCATTCAGCCACTCTATCCTTTGGTCGAAGCACTTAATTCTTTTCCATTTGAGGTAGTCATTGATAGAAATGTAGTTATTACCATTTTTTATTCATGATTTTGATACATGGTTTTTCTTCTTAAAGAAGTCCCTCCAACATTTCCTGTAATACTGGCGTGGTGGTGATAAATTCCTTTAGCTTATTTTTGTCTGAGAAGCTCTTTATCTATCCTTCTACTCTAAATGATAGCTTTGCTGGATAAAGTATTCTTGGTTGTAGATCTTGGGTTTTTATCATGTTGAATACTTTGTGCCAAACCCTTCTGTTCTGCGTGGTTTCTTTTGAGAAATTAGCTGCCAGTCTCATGAGTGCTCCCTTGTAGGTAACTAGCTGCTTTTCTCTTGCTGCTTTTAAGAGTCTCTCTTTGTATTTAGCCTTTGGCATTTAAGGATGATGTGTCTTGATGTGGGCCTCTTTGGGTTCCTGGTTTGGGGGACTCTCTGAGCTTCCTGGGGTTATATGTCTATTTCCTTTACCAGGTTAGGGAAGTTTTCCATCATTATTTCTTCAAATAGCTATTCCACTTCTTGTTCTCCCTTTCCTCTTTCAGGTACCCCTATTACACAGATGTTCTTACACTTAATTTTGTCCCAGCCTCCTTAAATTATTATTATATTCTTGGCTTCTTTTTTCTTACCGTTCTGATTGGGTGACCTTGGCTTTCCCATTCTCTGTATTGGTGGTTCAATCCTCTTCTCCATCCACTCTGTTAATTCCCTCTAATATACTCTTCATCTCAGATAATGTATTCTTCATTTCTGATTGGTTCCCTTTTATAATTTCTATTTCAATTTTTATGTTTTTTATTTCTTTGTTAAAGTTCTCACTGAATTCATCTATTCTTCCCCTAAGTTCACTGAGCATCTTTATAACCAGTGTTTTGAACTCTGCATCTGTTAGATTGTTTGACTCCATTATTTACGGATCTCTGTTCTGTTCTCTCATATGGTTTCTGCTTCTTTGTCTTCTCATTTTGGCTGCCTTTCTGTGTCTGTTTCAATGTACTAAGCAAATCTCCTAAGTCTCCCGGTCTTATCAGCGTGGCTCTGTGTGGTAGGTGTCCAGAGGCACAGTCCTGAGAGGGGTTCAGCAGTAGGCCAATTTTAGTCCCAGCCTGTGCCCTTCTTGGGCCACCTATTAAGATTCAGCAAGTAATCCACAGACGCTATGCTTATAGTTGCCTGAGAAAAACCACGCCAGAAACAGAGGTCAGCTGCCACCAGTGTATTTTGGCACTGCTCAGCAAATTGCACAGGACTCACCAAGGACACAACTGGATGTGGCTTGGGTGGGGCCACGAGTTTGGGGAAGGCAGAGTTTCAGGGAATCCTCTAGGAAGAGAGACCTGTTATCCAGTTTGATGACATCTCAGCTACGGCTGCACTCTGTCCACACACTGGGAGGCAGTGGGCTCAACAGAAGAACAATGGCTACCACCGGCACTTATGCTGAGGAGAAAGCCTCACCTCTGGCCCTCGCTCCAACAGCTCAGCATCCTCCTATAAGTCCCTTGTGGCCCCTGAGCAGCCAACCCAGCACTGGTGCTCAGAGTGAGCAGGTCTGTCACCATGAAACTCCCATCGCGGACACGGCCCCTTTAAGTGGAATATCTGCAGCTGCTGGCTGCCGCAGCCTCTGTCTCACTCAGTTGCTTGGGAAAGGCAACCTCACGTCCTCGCCCCTGTCGGACCTCCTCCCGTTGCAGGGTGATTTCTTATTTCTCTCCTTAGTTGTAGGGCTTGTTCATCTAGACCCCAGTGACTGCTTGCTGTTCACTCCATGTTTCCATCACAACTTTGATGTGATCATAAGAGCAGATGAACAAAGCCTCTGTCATCTACACCATTTTTCATTTTTATCTTGTTTTAATTTTTAAGCTTGGCTTCCTGGGGATTGCCCCTGTATCAACATAGCTTAGTAGTTAGCCATTGATTGGTCAGAAATTGTGCTTAAGCCTCCTGAACCAGTAACATTTTCATCCTTTTCCATTGATTCTGTATGTGGTTTAGGGACTACTTTTACAGTTCAGGGAGTTTACCTGTCTGGCTGGCCTTTAACTCAGAGACTGATAGCTTAGAAATACCTTCATCTGGTCACTCCTGTGTGGTCACAGCTTGGGATTTTCCACAGCCTTCTGGACCACCTGTATCAAGTGTGATTTTAGCAAGGCCTTCTTTGGCTGTCATGGACCCCAATTTCTCTGTTAAACTTCTGCTCGTCTGCCTCTACCAATATCACTAAGCTATTATTAGCCTCCACTTACTATTAACCCTTGTGATGTCTATTGTTTTTGATAATGCTCTGGGGCATGGATATTCTATACTCTGTTTCAGAAAGTGAGCATCCTCAGACAGGGCTTCAGAGCTGCAAGTCTTCACAGCTTACTCAGCCCCACCTTGATCAGCAGGAGTGGGAGAGATAGGGGACCCTGATCTTCCTTGGTTGCCCTACCCAGAATCTCCCTATAAAGCAGGAGCTTGGAGTGAGCACCACAGAACAATTGCAGCTACCACCTAGTAAAGCTCTTTCACAATACAGAGCTGGGAGGGTGGGGAGAGATGAGTGCAGCAGTTTTCTGGGGCTGCCCCACGCCCCTGAATAGATCTTCAGCAATAGGAAGGTGGAGAAGATGGGTGGGCTCTTCACTTGCTGCCAAACCTGCCCAGAATAGTTCTTCCACAACATGGAGCTGGGGGTGATAGATGCAACTCATGGTTCAAATGCCATAGTTTCCCAGTGTTCTTACTGAGTTTCAGTAGATTTTGTTGAATAAATGTTGCTCAATTTCTTGGATGCCCGTAGGTCAATATCCAGAGACTTTAAATGGTAGTCTTAGATAATTTTGACCAGTGTAATCAATGTTTCTTTGAAAACGAGGAATTCATCAGGCTCTTCACACCACCATCCTAGAAGTTCTAGCCCCTCGAAGTGTTCTATAATTTATAATTTCACTTATTTGCTTTAACTTACAGTATAAAGAAAATTACAAAATGTCAAATGTAGTTATTTACTAACAATAAAACTACTGGGATTTAAGCAGTCTGTAATGTCTTTTGTGTGTATCTCCTCTTACTGTGAGCTATTTTAGGGCACGGCCCATGTCACATTCACTTTTATTTCCCTCATGCAGGGCAGTGGGTGGGAGATTTTTTCAGCTTAAAAATAAAACTAAATAATATATGTGTTTTTAAAAATATGAGTCCAGAATTATCTCCCCCCATGTCTTACCTCCAGTAGCTAACTTGTTGGCTACTTACAAGGCTAGCCCCTACATGGCCACTTACAAGGTTAGCCCCCACATGGCCTTCATAGTACACACATACATATATACGAACACACACTCTTACACTTATTTTTGTATAACCTTTCTCTAGTAACTTTTCTCCTTTAAGAGTGTCCATATGCAAAGCTTTTTTTTCTTTTTTTTTTACCTGTTAGACTTTAAAGGCACAGTGTCTATGGCTTACTCCCTTTTCAGGAACCAATGAAAATATTTGAGACCTGAAATAAATTATATATTGGCTTGAAAATGCAGAAAGAACACTAACACTGCAGGACCAGAATAAATGTGTTTAATTAAATATCTATAAAATATAACCTTAGGTCAACCTGGCAATAGCAACTCCACACTTAAAAAGTTACATATAAATTATATTTAAGGCAATATATGAATACCTTTTAACATATTTCATATAGTGAGAAGTAGGACCTCCTCAAAGGTCTTAAAAATCCTGTTCACCATATTTTACCCATTAATTAAAAATAAACATTGTGGGGATTGGAACCCAGGCCTGGCACCAGCTTGTAGGGCCCTTGCGAAAGATCACAGACACTTTCACAAAGAAAAGATGGTTTTATACTGCATTTAGCAATGTTTTTCTACCCTGATTTGGGTAGAGAGGCCATGAAATCCCACTGTGTAGACTCAAACCTTTGTATTTTATCCATTACATTCATTCATTTGCTCACTCAGCAAATATTTGCCAAACAAGTACACTGTTTCTGGGGTTCCACTGGCTGAGGATAGAGTGAGGAGCAAGGTAACCTGGGTTCTTTCCTCATGGTGCTTATTTACTAGTTATGGAGTAACATTCTTTTTAAAAAACATAAATAAATGTAGTACTACTTATTGTGATATGTTATAAAAAACGTTTTCGGGGGGAGGGTGATGTATGTGGATATCTATCTTAGATTTAGAAGTCAGAGAAGGCCTTCTTATGGATTGATATTTAAACTGAAGTATGAAGAAAAAGTTTAAGTGAAGTGAGGATAAAGTGAGGACTGGCCAGTGCAGAGGCTTTGGAGAAGGAAAAAGATTTATACGTTTTTGGAAATAAAAGACAGCTAGTGTGTCTGGAGTACTATGAGCTTGAGGAGGGTATTGTGTAAGACGCTGGGAGGGTGTCAGGGTCATGAAAGGACCTTAAGAGTTATTTCGAGGACCTTGAATTCTGTTCTATTTGAATAGTTTTGAGCACCCAGCTTAATAAGACTTTGATTTTTTTAAAAAGATCTCCATGAGAAGAAAATGGATAAGGGCTCTGAGTGGAAACAGTAATGGGGAGAGGGCAGTGGATGTTTTGTAGTAATCCACCTGACAGGTGATGTGACTTAGACTAGTGGGATCAGGGAAAGGAGAGGAAAGTGGATACATCCAAGAAATATTTTGGCAGTAATAACCACAGGGCATTGAAAAACAAATCTTTTCTTTAGTTCTGTTTTTCGATAGCGTGTCACTCACTAGCAGTTCAGTCAAAGTCAAACCTAATACTATAAATGCTCATCAGACTTTAGTGTTTGATGTTGTGCTATGATGTCTGTTAACTACTTATCACATAACACAGAGAGTAAAGCAAAAGTTCTTCTACCAGAAATGAAAAGGAATCAATAATTAATATCGCTTTATATACCAGACAAATCGTCATGCTCTTTGGCAGCAGAGGCAGTCTTCGTGGAATAGAGAGCGATCTTGGAATTTTGGAGCTGGACCACTAAGGTTTCAATCCTGACTCTGCCTTTAAATATCTCTGTAACTTTGGACAACTTACTTTTCTAAACTTTAATTTAAAATGGAGATAATACCTACTTCACAAAACATTTTTGAGAATGAAATAACTGATATACAACACTTGCTTGTAATAGATGCCCAATAATTATTAGTTCTCTCAACATACAAATAGCCATCCTAGTAACCTCCACTATTCAGGTTGTTTGCTAAAACTAGGAATATGTTTTTTAGAATTGGAGGAATTTAACTCAATTCATTCTCTCAATTTACAGTGAAAAAATCATAGTCTATCTAGAGAGGTAAAAGACTTGCTTAAGGACACAGAGCTTCTTGGAGACGGAATAGAACGAGAACTATTTTCTCCAAACACTCCACATCTTTCTAATATACCAAATTGCCTCATATGTTTTCTCTCTACTGTTTAACTGAAAGATTTTATAAGATGACTATATATCCGTGTAACTTCTGCTTAAAGCATAAAGAGAGTGATGTTGTGTTCTCTTTGCTAGTTACATGCTATGGGAAAACTTCCTGGAACCAGAATGGCAGAATTAAAAGCCAAGTACACTTTGCTGCATGATACTGTTGTAAGGTATGCTATTTACCCATGTGACTATATCTTTTATCATATTTATGTTTCTTACTTGTGATGAGACCTGTCTTATTTTGCATCCCCCCAAAAGCCAATTCTGAGGCAAGGATTTGAGTTCAAGTGTGAGAGGTGACACCAGAAATTATCATGAAAGAGTGGAGAAGTGAGACAGGGAAGAGGGGAATCCTGCTGGGGATGTGTTAATCTTCAAGTTAACATTGTGGGCAACTGGGGCTTAGTCTCACTGAGTACCTTCTGTGTGACTATATAAAATATACCTTAGAACCCTACTGCTGAAGGATGAGGAAACTGGAGTATTTGTCCATCCCTTATTGATTAAGGTTTGCTGCTAGGAAAATGAGCTCCTGGCATGTCTAGCTTGCCCTTTGAAAAGCCAAGCAAGCTCCTATGGCCAGAGAAAGTTCTCAGGCAGAAGCACACAGGTGCAGTAGGTATGTATGAGAGTAGGCCAAGGGAATTTTGATGGGACATTCACCTTAGCTGCTACAGGACACTCCTATAGAATTATCTCCTCCCCACCTCTCTTCACCACTCAGAAGTATAGGTTCTATGACAACTCTAGCCTACATCTGCTGAAACTTTGGTCTCTACTTCTTAGCTCTTCCTCCTACCTGAGGCTACTTATCTTAGCTTAGCCCAGTCGGCAGCAGGTCAGAAGAATAAGCTTCCACAGAATAATTCAACAAGGTTTCCTAAGCACCTGTTATCAGTCATTGGGAATCAAGGAGGAAGGAGTGTGAAAAAAAGAGGGGAAATCTTATTCTGCTGCTATTCCTTACTACTCCCGCACTTCTTTCTTCCTTTTCCCCACAGCCTGCTTCACAGCCTTGCACAAAGTCTTCATCAAAAGCCAAGGAAAGACAGCAATGGATAGAAACTCTATCCTGCCATTCCCCAGCCGTTCTCTCCTCCAATCTCCAACTTCTTTTCTTGAACAGTCATTTAGATACGTTGAGGATAAGAGCAAGAGTGGATGACTAGGAGAAGAGCAGAACTGCATCCCTATTCATTCTTCACTTTCATCCCACCCCATTCTTACTCAGCTCCACTGAATTTCCTAACCATCCTCCAGAGCCCTCAGCTTTGGCTCCTCCTCCTCCTCCCCAGCTCTAAGTTAAATCCTCACCCTCATCCTTAATAGAGACTCCATTTCCCACAATTAGCCCTTCCTGCCAGTGTGTGCACATAGTTCTCAAGACTCAGGAATGTAGAGTATTTAGATAAAAAGTCTGGGGTAATCTTTTCCAACACTACTTAAGAGAAAAGCCCATATAGTTCTTGGGGTATCCCTCCAAACCTCTTTGAAGATACAAGGAATATTGCATCATTTCTCATCCTCTGGTTAGCTCTAATCTAGAGCCCTTGCAGGATGCTTGCTTTGCTTCCTCCTTGCCTGGCCCACGGCACAGTTCTCTGGGCCCCAGTGACAGATGGCAATGCAGGACCAAGGCTATGGCATTATTTCTTCCTACTTCCTGGTTGTGTTGCAAAACTATTACTCCCCTTCTGTTATCCACATTTTATCTCCTCTTGACCCCTTAGTTCCTTCTTTTGGCATTACAAACACCCAATGCTCTCTCCTACTCCCATTGCATGGTGGTTGGGAAAGGCATGATGAAGTAGACCTTACTCTCTTCCTGCTGGGGCTAAGCAGGGCAGATATTGGCTGGAAATGCTGAACTGAAAATGAATGAGTTTTCCATAAAAGTACGTAATAAGAGTTGGTAAAATTCTCTTCTGCTGACACCATCTTTCAAGTCCAAGTAGGTGAATTACCATTTCTGTTCTGGCTGGAACCCTAAGCAGCTTGCCCACCTCCTTTCTAGGGACAACAGGCACTGTGGCTCAAGAGAATACCTGACAATTCCATAGATGAAGACTCATGTTAAAGAGATCAGATAACTTTAGGTTTACAAAGTATATTAGCATATAAGGAAATTGAATTGTAAGAAATAACTCCAGCTTTTATTAATGGAAATTATATAAGTTATCATTGTAGCTATTGTTGTTGCTATTTGGTACTTAACATAGTACCTGGAACATATTATGTCCCAATAAATTGTTCTCTGGATATTACTGAGCATATGATATATTAAAGCCTGGGAAATGAGTAGAGTTGGTAGCTTCAGTTGAGACAGATTTGATCAAGTCATTAAGCATCTCTGCAAATGAGGTGAAACCTAAAGATTTCTCCTGGTGAGGAAACATGGCGGGGAGCACACACAAAAAGAGACTGCTGGTTTTAAAACAGGAAATGGCAGTCTATGGCCATGCCACCCTCAATGCGCCTAATCTCGTCTGATCTCAGAAGCTAAGCAAGGTTGGGCCTGGTTAGTACTTGAATGGGAGACCACCTAGGAATATCAGGTGCTATACACGTTAAGAAAAAAAGAAAAAGAAAAGAAGAAGGAAAGAGAAAAAAAGAAAGAAAAAGAAAAAAAAAGGAAAAGAAAGAAGAAAAAAATAATAAAATAAAACAAGAAATGGCAGGGGTCCTACTTTTCCTAATAGGAAAAGTAGCTAATATGAGGCAGTAGGTTTCTAAGAAAGAGGAATCAAGTCGTCTGGTAAAGCTGGAGCTGATACTAGCTTGCAGCATAGCTGAGTGACTTCTAGAAGATCTTGGAGATTCCAGCAAGCCTAATTTCTGTGTACATTCAAATTTGCTTCTAGTCACATGCTTAACCCTTCTCCCTAGATAGGGCCAAGATGAGAGAATACAATTAGGGTTGTACGAATCTCTCTCTACTGTGACATTCAAGTCCAGCGCTAGTCAGGCATTGAATTTAGGATCAGAAATCTGTAAATTAATTATGTCCATCGTTTTATAGGGGAATTTTTCTTCCTACTTTCCTAGTAAAGTGTCATTAGAAATCTTTCTATATTTTCTTAGTTCATGAAGGAGGAAAAGATTTTCCTACAATCAGTTCAGGAGAATTCAAGAATCTAAGAGAGCCAGCATTACTGGGGCAGTTGAAGGGAAGACCCACTCTTTCCTTATTGTTGTCCCCACCCACAGAAATCAAAATTGTTATTCGAAGTTAAGCACAACTATCACATTCTCATCCAACTTAATCCTTTCTCTGTTATCTCTCAGCATATTAATCTAGACACGAGTGGTAGCACTTGTCACCTGGTATTCCAGCTATCTATTTATATCTGTCCCCCTCTACTAGATTGTGAGCTCCATCTACCTCTAGTGCCTAGTGCAATACTTGGTACAAAAGTGTCACTGAATTGAATTCAACCCAGGAATGGAAGTAAAGGAGTGCATTGTGGACATACTGTTTCCCCTCCTCACTAGACCCCCACAGGAGCTACTAAGGGGATTGAAGGTGGTATACACTCCTCATTATATGAATTTCTGTTTTCATGGAACCCAGCACACAAGAGTCAGAGGTCCAACTGCTCCAGAATGCCAAACGTTTCACTGAGCAAATAGAACAGCAGCAGTTTCACCTGCAGCAAGCTGATAATTTTCCAGAGGCATTCTCCACTGAGGTCTCCAAAATGAGAGAACAACTTCTCAAGTATCAAAATGAATACAATGCAGTGAAGGAAAGAGAGTTCCATAATCAGTACAGATTGAATAGGTAAGTACACAATTCTCTTAAGCACAATGAAAACAGATACGAACCAAGCTGTTTCCACATAAACAAAATTAGAAAAAATTAGACTAAATTAGAAATTTTAGGTACAACGAGTGTGAGATAGCAACGTGAAGATGATTGCAAGCTTATAACTTTCCTCGATTCCCTAGAACAGCCAGACCCTGAACAATAAGGTTACACAACTTCTAGAAAAAAAGCCGAGGTGACAGGGAAATGCTTTCAGGAAAAGGAGTTTCCTGCTATGTTTTCCATGTATCAGGAAAGCCATAAGCATTGGGAGCTGCAGCTAAAGAACACACTCCACAAAATAAGGACTTAGCACACACACACACACACTCTCGCCGTCTACTGCCCTGATGGTGGCCCCTTATCTTTTTTGCAGTACCAGATCTTGTGTCTGCATGGCGAGCATCCCAGGCGCACTTTCCAAATAAGCCTATGTGAGCTGAGCATCACATCTGACTCTATTCTTCTAATATGGGAACACAGACCACATTTTTAACCTTATTCTCCTATAACTAAACTAGTCCTTAGGATTAAAGAAGAAAGTTACATCCTTTTGGAAGACAAAACTTATTTATCCAAACCTAAAGGATGTCATTCAGTGAACTAAAGTAGAAATGTATTGCCAGAAGGACAAATATTATTTCCAAAATCTCCTCTAACATTCCTCCTGTGAGTAGTAAGTCAGTAGAAGAGTTTGTTCAGCAAATCACAATATTTAGATGAACTTCAAAGTGACTGCAATCCAGATTTTGTGCTGCGGTGTGCTGTGTGCTGTGTCTGTGTACTAGAGACAAAGCCAAACCATCTCTCTTAGAATTTGTTACCATTTAAGGTGGCAGAACTTCCTCTGGCTATTTTTAAGAGTAGGTAGATTTCTGACCAAGTGAATATAATTCAGTCCTGCTGAAAGATAAGCAAATGACTTGAGTGACTTCCTGGGGACCTTGCAAGTCCTGAGTTTGGAATCCTCTTTAGTAGCCTATTTTTTCAGCTGGGGGATAAAGGAGGCTAGCTTAACCAGGAGGATTATATTCAGGGGGAAAAAAATCTAAGTTCTTTTTTGTCTTTAAATCTAAACTTGTTTCAGGCTCACCAGTGATATCTATAAAAAGAAAGCCTAGCTATTTCTGTGCTCTGTAAGCACTCTTTCAGTTGACAAAATAATGAAATTAAAACAATTGGTGGTTGTTCATTAGTATTGAAAATATGAAGGCTTGACATTTTCATGAAAGGTTAAGAAGAACATAAGTCAGTTGATATTTAAATTGTTTAAAATTTCCAAGTATTCCTGCCAAGGGAGAAAAAAAAGAACTCTTGCCTTTTAGGTATAGACAGGCAAATTGTTCATAGTTACTTGAGATAGGGAGGGGACATGCATAGTGACCTACTGTGAACAAAAACGTTTAAAATGCACATTTACAGAAATGTTTAGTGTGTATTCTGAGATTTGTAATACATGATACTTTAGCTTAAGCAGATCTCCCTTGCATTCTTAACTATTAAGAGCTCAAAAATTAACAAACTTATTTTCATAAAAATAGTGGTGATACCAAAAGATATCAGGAAAAAATATCAGGAAAGAAAAATAGGCTATTATTTCATTGGCTTAACATATTTAGTATTGCATGGTTCAGAACAAATTCACTCAACACTCCCCAAGGAAAAAAGATTTTTCCATCCCCACATAAAAATTTTAAAAAATTAAGCTACTGAGAGAAGACTATTCATCCAAATATACAGATGATATTTTTCACATCGGCACAACAAATTCTCATTTTATTCAGGGTCTAAATCATAGAAGCCCAAATAACTAGCTCTCCTCTACCCCAACATCTGTAGGAACTTCTGAATCACTGGCAACAACTAAGAATAGTATATTGTTCTAATACACTACAAATAAAAGATTTTATTCTATATTTTGGTTGCTTTTCTCATGTTTTCACAAAATATAAATTCTACAATAAATGCTATTGGTAGGTACAATTATGTGCTAGGTTAATAATTAAATCTGTTACAATACATAATTTTAGTTTGGGGATTAATATTCACTGATGATCTCTTGATAAATATGTAGTTCAAGAAATATGTAACCTACGTAAATAAATTAAATTAATACATTACAAATAAACAATAAAGTAATTAAATAAATACTGTTGAGAATTAATTTTTGAAACAAAGAAGTCATTATCTTTCTAAAAACTTTCCCTGAAGAGATTTTCCAATATTCTTTACAGACTTTTGCTTGCCTTCACTTTACCTTTTTTTGACTTCTCTGCTTTCTAGTAATTCCTAAGATTTGGACAGCAAATAAATTGTCTCTCATGCTAAACCTGATGTATCTGACAAGTGTCGGTCAGCAGAGGAAACAGCCATCGTCAGTGCTGTCTGTCAAGGGTGTGGATGTGGAGAGTGGGTATACTCATGCTGCACATGTGCAGGGCTCTCCCAACATGATCCTGGCCTTAGTGATTATTTACTCTTCCATAACTGGTCCCTGTCATCCCTGTTGGTGCTCACCCAGAGTTTAGTAGTTGTTTTCCATTCTTAGTCCAGCAGTGAGAGCAAAGTTGGAACCAAGAAACAGACAGATCCAGTAAAAAGGAAACAGGAATTATTTTAGCAATGCATCTGGAATTCCAGCAAGTTAGAATATGACAGAAGGGCATACAGGTCATCAGGATTAGCAGTAAGGAAAAACTCACAGCCATAACAGATTTTACCTTCTACACTAAAAAGTCTGTCCTGTCCCACCTGTGGCAACGAAGAAGACAACCAGCTTAAAACAGGTTTTGCAGAGTATAGTCTTTGTAAAGAGAAGCACCCGAGATACTTGTTTAAAAGGCAGATCTAACACTAAAACTAATGATTTCTGATTTCTTTCTAAGCCTTCCCACTGAAGATGACATCTGAATTTTTTACAAGTTTCCTCTGTGATCCTGATTCTTGTCAGAGTTTGAGAACTTTTGGTCCCAAAATTGGTTCTCATACCTGACTATATGTGAGAAATACCTGAGTCTTTTCTGAGCAATCACTCAGTCTATGCTTAAATACCTCCAGTGACAGCTATAGACAGCCTGCATTGTTTCTTTACCTACAAGTCCTTAAAAACTAAAACTGTTGACGGCTTGGTTTTAGTTAGGATTCTCTTGCTGCAGAAAAGAAAAGAATCCTGAGGACTTTGACATTGAATCACCCCTTAGTCGGGAAACCTAAAAATGTCAGACAGATTTAAATGTTAATGTCAGTTTAAAAGGTTAAGAGTTAATATATATCAAGAGGCATAAAATAAGTTTTTAATTCTTGTAATGCCATGCAAAAATGAGAATCCAAAAAGAAAAAAAGACAATGCATAAAGTTGTTTATTACATTATTATTCATAAACATGAAAATTTGAAAGTAATCTAAAGTCTAAAAAATAATGGAATAATTAAATAATAATTATTCCAGAGGCAACTTGATACTGAAAAGCACTCTGGGTTTGAATGTCAGTTCAGCCTTGACCATGTGACTCTGAAAAAGGTGCTAACTCCTCAGTTTTGTCATTTGTATAAGGAAGATAACTATACTTACTTAGCAAGGGTCTGAAGTTTAGAAATGATGCATATATCTGGCATATAGTAGGTTCAGTAAAAGATAATATTTAGGATTACATTATTATGGTACACTCATTCACTAGAAAACTTTGAAGCTATTCAATTATTAATTATAAAGTCTGTTTTGCAATTGGGAAATATTTTAATTACATGTTGGGTAAAAATAGGTTTAATCATATATACACATATATACACATTTAATACTTTTTAATATTAAAAAGTATTAAAAGGAAAATAATATGAAGATATTAATTAAAAATATTCTATTAGAAATATATGAAAATAATACTAAAGTTACTAAAAATAAAATACAAATGATCAATTGGTGTGATGAGATGGGATTATGAAGGATATGCAGTTGATCCTTGAACAATACAGGGTAGGACAAAGCAGTAAAGGTGCTGACCCCCTTGCAGTCGAAATCTGTGTATAACTTTTAACTTCTCTAAAAGTTAGCCTACTGTTGACAGGAAGCCTTACTGATAATATAAATAGCTGATTAACATATTTTGTACTTTATATATATATAATATTGTATTCTTAAAATAAAATAAACTAGAGAAAAGAAAATGTTATTAAGAAAATCATTAGGAAGAGAAAACACATTTACTATGTTCATTGAAAAAAACATCTGGACTCCCAGTCAAGGAGGAACTGAATTGTCTGGCTTTAGAGTGAGGACTAAAGGGGAAGCTTTCTTCCAGGTAGAAGTGTTGGGAGAGGCCTCCACCCGCCCAGTGTGCAGACATAGGCGGGCCACCGTATCTGAATCTCCATCTATCTAGATAACACTGGTCACCTAGCCCTGATGATTCCCTGAAACCCTGCACCACCCACCTTGTGGGCCCACTCAAGCTATTTCCAGTGGCTTTTCCATACGAACAACCTGTCTTGGCTCATGCTGTGGACTTTCCTAAAATTTCTCAAAGGTTCACAATTTTTAAACAAACAGCATCTGGCCTTGGCATGCCCCAAGCCCAGCACTAGCAGCAGCCACTCTTAGTGCACAGCTTGGCCTCTCAAGTCATCTCCAAGCATGGGTGGCGGCCATCTATGATTACTTGGTGGCTCATGTTAGGTTGTCCTGGGCAGGGTACAGGCTGTGGCTGAACTTGGACTGTGGCAGGGACCTTCCCTAGAGGCTGTGGGGCCAGCACTCCTGGTCCCCAGCTTCAGAATGAGCCAGAGCACTACCCTGAGCAGCATATGAAGACAACACACCCAAAGAGCAGACTGGGCAGGCACCAGAGCCCTGCTAAAGTAAATCCTGCTCCATAGGGTCAGTCCCAGCACAATCATTCCTCCACTGTAGTCGCTGGCCAGTCCTCACAACCAATCAGCCCAAGGCGCAATTCTTCTCATTGACATACAAAAAGCAACCAGGCTCAACTACAACAGGAGGGCACGCACAACCCACACAAGGTATACATCTGCAGCAGTTCAGGTGACCAGGGAAACTGCACCAGTGGATCCCACAGGACACCTTCTACATAAGCCCACTCTACTAAGACCAGGAGACATAACAGTTCTGCCTAATACATAGAAACAAACACAAGGAGGCAGACAAAATGGGGAAACAAAGAAACATGTTTCAAATGAACAGGACAAAGCTCCAGAAAAAGGACTAAACAAAATGGAGACAAGCAATCTACCAGATGCAGAGTTTAAAACACTAGTTGTAAGAATGTTTAATGAACATAGGGAAAGAGTAGATGAACTCAGTGAGAACTTTAACAAATAGATAGAAAACATAAAAGTGGAGATAGAAAACATAAACCAACCAGAAATGAAGAACGCAATAACTGAAATGAAGACTACCTTAGAAAGAATTAACAGTGGATTAAGTGAAGCCGAGGATCGAATCAGTGATTTAAAAGATAAGGTAACAGAAAACACCCAATCAGAACAGCAACAAGAAAAAAGAATCCAAAAAAACAAGGCTAGTTTAAGGGGTCTTGAAGACAATATCAAGTATACCAACATTTATATCATAGGTATACCAGAAGGAGAAGAGAGAAAGTGCAAGGGATTGAAAATCTATTTGAAAAAATAATGACGAGAAACTTCTCTAACCTTAAATACAAGCCCAGGAAGCACAGAGAGTCCCAAAGAAGATGAACCCAAAAAGGCCCACATCAAGACCATCATAATTATTTGCCCATGGTTAAAGACAAAGAATCTTAAAAGCAGCAAGAGAAATGCAGTTAGCTACCAACAAGGGAGCTCCCATAAGACTGTCAGCTGACTTCTCAACAGAAACTTTACAGGCCAAAAAGGATTGGCATGAAATTTTCAAAATGATGAAAAGCAAAGACCTACAACCAAGATTACTCTACCCAGCAAAGCTATCATTTAGAATTAAAGGACAGATAAAGAGCTTAAAGGAGTTTATCAACACCAAGCCAATATCACAGGAAATGTTAGAAGAATGTCTTTAAGAAGAAAAAGAAGGAAAAAAGATAAAAATATGAATAAAATGGCAATAACTACATATATACCAACCATTCAAGTGAAAAAATGATTACACGCTTCAATCCAAAGTTAGGGTAGCTGAATGGATAAGAAAACAAGACCCCTATGTACGCTGCCTACAAGAGACTCCTTTAAGATTGAAAGACATACACAGACTGAAAGTAAAGGGATAGAAAAAGATATTTCATGAAAATGGAAATGGGGAAAGCTGGGGTAGCAATACTTATACCAGACAAAATAGACTTTAAAAGAAATGCTATGACAAAGGACCCAGTAATCCCACTTCCGGGTATTTATTCGAAGAAACTCAAAACGCCACTTTGAAGGTCCATGTGAATCCATGTGTTCATTGCCAAGACATGGAGATGACCTGGAGTGTTCATTAATGGATGAAAATTTAGAGAAGAGATTGATCATATATACAATGGAATATTACTCAGCCATAAAAATAATTTTAAATTATAGCAAGAATGAAATCTTGCTATCTCCAACAACATGGGTGGACCTGGATATTGTGCTGAGTGGAGTAAGTCAGAGAAGGCAAATGCCATATGACTTCACTTACATGTGAAATCTAAGGAACAAAATAAACAAAACAGAAACAAAGTCATAGATATAGAGGATATTTTGATGGTTGCCAGATGGGAGGGGATTGAGGGGCAGTAGGTGAAAAAGGGAAAGGGCTTAATTAGTACAAATTGGTAGTTACAAAATAGTCACAGGAATGCAAATTGCAGGATAAGGAATATAGTTAATAATATTGTAATAAATATGTATGGTATCAGATGAATAATAGATTTATTGGTGTGATCACCTTATAAGTTATATAAATGTTTAATCACTATGTTTTATACCTGAAATTAATATACTATTTTATGTCAACTATAATTTAAAAATTAGAAAATTATTTTTAAAAGATTTGCATATACGTGGACCCCAAAGTTCAAATCCGCGTTGTTCAAGGTTCAGCTGTATTTCCCTATAAATAGAAAGTATACATTTTAAAGGAAAAAAATCAATCTGTTTTTTAATAAAAATAAGAAAAAGGCATAATAGAAATATTAGTTAAAACTGCCCCCAAAGAATTAGTCATTTTATGTTTGTTTAAAGTAAATATCATTTTATATTTATTTAAAGAACAGATTATAAGTCTTGACTGTGGGAGAGCTTCATGTCACCTTTTTGAAACTCAGGGACATCTAAGTTGCCTTTACAACCAAACGATGGCAGCACACTACCGCCCCCTGTTGGCAGCACCGGTGAGGTATAAGATCAATAGCCTGGAAGTAAAATAACATCAATTTATATGCAAGGTCCTAAAGCAGAGGCATAAGTATTCAAAGCTCTGAAAAAAATCAGCTTTAGCCTGTGGCCAAACAACTAACCTATATTAAATTCCATGTGGTACACAGTTATTAGAATAATCTTATTTTACATTTTTGCAAATAAAATTTCATTTAAAAAACCTGGAATGCATGCATCTTTAGCTCCAGATTCTCAGATCTGCTGGCTAATGGGATCTGCTTATTTGATGGAACCAGTGAAAGATGTTGCAGTAATCCAGGCAAGCACTAGTCCATTGCAAATAATACAAAGAAGGAAAAACAGCCCAGAGCCTGCCTAGAAGGAGCTAGAGTCCAGGGGGGAGGTCATGCTCCCAAGCAGTTATAATGTGATAACTGCTCTAATGGATGCCATCTAAATGGGTCTATGGGAGTCACTGAAATCATCATAAAGAATGGACACTGGGCCAGGCAAACAGGCATGAAAAGAGAAAAGAGAAAGTTATTACTGCAGAAATAGCTAACACTCTGTTAAACCTCTTTTTTAATTTTTTTTTCAGCTTAATGGAAGAAAAAAGCATCATAATAAAGGAATTCGAGAAAATTCCTAAGCCAGGAGTAAGTCTTAGATGGTTTAGAGTTTGTTAAATACAGCTGGATTCAAACATATCTTTTGATAAATATTAATTTGTCAAAACAACCATACCCTGAAACATTTAAAAGATCCAGAAATCTTAACTTTGGACAATGCTGAAATGAATATCTGTATAACTCTTGGAGTAAACATAGGTGGTATCTATTACAAGCTTTAGCTATTTGGCACCTAATCTAAGCTGTGTTTAGCTGGACAATATCTGCTTTGTTTCTAGAAGAAACAAAGGATTCTGTGGTTGGCACTTAAAAGTATTATTTTGCTATAGCTATTACCCTCATAGTTTCCTAACAGCTTATTACAAGAAATTTTTATAAAGAGGATGTCTCACTTATCTATTCCTACATAACAAACCTTCCCAAAACATAGTGGCTTAAAACAACCACCATTTCTTATTTTTCACAGTTGTGAATTCTTCTGGTCTAAGCTGGCTCAGTCAGGGCTGGGTGGTCTAGGATGCTTCATTCATACGTCAGCCAATTGGCAGACTAGTTGGTCTAAGGCCACATGTCACATGATGGTGGAAAGGTTTCCAACTTCAAGAAAAGAGACAAACAGCCTCAACAGAGGGCAAACCCCAACATGCAAGCACATTTTAGGCCTCCGTATAAATCATTTTTGGAATACTTCATTGGTCAAAGCAAGTCACATGGCCAAGTCTAAAATCAAGAGGTAGAGAAAGAGGCCCTATCTCTTGACGTGAAGAATGACAAAGACAGGAATAGGAGGAATTTGTGTTCATTTTTTGTAATTTATCATACAAAGTAAATAGAAAGTTTATCACACTTTGCATTGCTTCTATCTTCTGAATGGTTATATTTCAAAAGCATGTTGTTGATATTTTAATTCCAAGGCACTAAAACCTGTTTGACATAGAGTAAAATATGTTAATATATATAATTTTAGTAAAATATAAAATTTACATATGTATATATGAATATATATTACATATATATACAATTATAATATATATAATACATACTATTATATAAGGATACCTAACCACCATTTACAATACAGATTTTTATGGAAAAAAGCATTTTCAATTTTAGTTCCAGATCATAAGATCACTAATTTTACTCTCTCCCAACAGCAATGGAGGAGGGAGTATGCAGAATGCTCAGTACAGACTAAATGGATTCATCCACTCAGTAATTAGTAATGTATAGACTTTCTGAGTATAAAAGGCAGAATTCTCTCCCATAAGTAATGTATAGACTTTCTGAGTATAAAAGGCAGAATTCTCTCCCGAATAATCAGTCATGGGAAAGAGAGGTGCGTTATGAGCCTGGGGTAAAGGGTGTTTGGGGGAGAGTGTACATGAAATGAGAGAAGTGGGGGATTAAGGAGTGCAAAGGTATTTGGGTATTCCAATACAGACTCCCTAATCTCATGTGTAACTCAGGTTAACCATAAACCAAATATTCAAAAGTTATTTGCATTTGATTTTGTCAAATCACAAAGCTACTAGAAAATAGGCTGGAAATGTTCACTAATACTTTTTGGTATGAAATAAAAATTAACTCAGAAAAAAGAAGCATTTAAAATACAAGAGGATAGAAAAGAGCACTAGTAAAAAAAATAAGATTGAATTTAATGTAAAATGTTTAACATGCCGTACAATTGTCATATCTTTTTTGGAAATGTCAGAAATCATAAATTGTATTTAGCTTAATAAGAAAACATTCATGAAGCTCAAAACAAATAGAAGCAAAATAGTGAGTAAAATTATTTTTAATTTGATTTTTAGATAGATGCTTGCTCAGACTTTCTGTAATCTGATAATTTTTGTGACTTTTAAAGGAAATGGAGAAGAAGATGAGAATATTGAGAGAAAGCACTGAAGAATTACGTAAGGAAACAATGCAGAAGAAAATAGAAATCAAAAATTTACGGGAAGATTTAACATCTAAGCAAAAGCAATTAATAAAGGAACAGAAGGAACTAGAAGAATTGTTGGAATATCAGGTCAACCTAAAGGTGTGCTACTTAGGGTTCATAAATATTCAAACATTGTGCCTGCATGGACATAAAAATACATGGGTATCATGTTTGACAAAGAGGGCTATCATGACACAAACTGAAATGTTCAGTATTGTGACCGACCCAATCAAACTAAACCTGGACTCTGGGAATTCACAAAAGACTTTAGAGTGTTGGATAATATCATTGTAATTTGGAGCCCTGGCCCAAGGAAAGGCCTCCCTAGACTTCACCAAGCATTTTTCAATATTAAAAATGAGTATCGCAAACACAGTCTCTCCTTGAAGAGCAACCAAATTTTCTAACTTCTTGTGCATATTTTCATTATCTTACCTTGTCTGTTTGATTCCACTCCACGTCCCTCTTACCATGAAAGTGATCAGGGGCCCATATTTTTACATTTTAGTAGATAATTTATATTTATTTTATTTAAAAAATGTGTAATAACTCTCAAAACAATTTAAATAACCTAGAGTTATTTTAAAAACATCTGGCACTCATTGGCTTAGAGGACAATTATGATACTTTTGACCTCTTTTTTCCTTAAGAGTCTTAGAGTAATCAGCCAAGATGTTCTCAGCTGCTACTTGGAACTTAGGAACTGAGCAGAGATTTACAAGGAACCCTCACTTGCATGAACTTCTTCCAAGGCCTGTACCTAATTCAGCATTTGTAATTTTTCACTCTTTTTCTTAAAGAGAGCATCCCCCCAAATTGTACAAGTTTCAGCCTCACAAAACTTGGATCTGCCCCAGGACTGATATGTTCGACTTCCATGCATGTGTTACCCCAGGCTCCAAAGTCCACTGTGATCCTCAGGCAGGAAGGGGCTCTTCTATAACCCTCTCTATGTACATTCTTGAGGCTAAAACTGAACTTTCCATGAACTCACAGAGCATAGTGGAAAGTGGTGTTAGACGAAGTTACCCTTCTGATGTTGGCCTTGACACTTACTAGATATATGACTGGAAAAATTATTTAACTTCTCTGAAACTTAGTCTTAGTCAAAGTTTCCTAGAAGCAGAGCTTAAGAAAGTATTCATAAAGGAAAGGCTCTGAGGAGATTCTCATAGGGGAGTGAAGGAAGCAAAATAGAGTTGGGGAAGAAGCTGGGCCAAGGTATGGTTTTAAGAGAGCTCTAGTCTCGACCTGATCCCACAGGGAACTCTAGACCATGAATAGCACCACAGAGGTGATTTCACTTAGAGGCAGAGGGGATGAGCTGTTTTATCAAATTGGTTAGTCATTTTATAGCCTGCTCCCCACTTCCCTCTACTCCCCGATTCGCCCACAAGGCAGCTCTGCTCAGTCAGTGGCAATCCTATGGAGAACAAGCATGAACTGTCAGTAGCCAGTTCCTGCAATCTCTGATGGATAGGTATACCCAGTAAAGGATATCTAGGGAGAGCACCAACACTATTGGTTAGATTCAGTTACCTCTTTTTTAAAATGGTAACAACCATAACTATCATGTAAGGTCATTGTGAGTATTAAATGAAATAATTAAAGCACCCGGCATAGTACAGAATAAGAGTTCTACATATTGTAGTTCTTTTCTCCTATTTAATTTGCTTATCTTAACTGCTGCTGGTCCAAGATTACATAATTTAACATAGTTCCATTTCTTTACTAGGATGAAGTGGTCCACCATCAAGCCATCCCTGTACAAATTGGAAAAGAGATAGAAAAAACAACACGTAAAAAAGTGTATGATTTAATATTTTTATTTTTAATTCCTCTCAGCCCATTCTCTCCCAAGTTATGTGTGCACACTAAAACGAGAATGTTAAGCACTGAACAGATCAAATTACTATTATAATTTTAGAAATTTCTGCATTTGTTCCTGTCTAGGTTGTGCATATCAAGTTCATTAAAAGAAAGTAGTACAGCACATTAGTATCATTCATAACACTCATTTATGTCTTAAATTGGGGACAATATTCTCTTTCTAGTTTATAAATCACATTTTTATGGAGAACCCTAATTGACTTTAACAGAGCTGTGCAAAGGATAAATTATTTGTAGTGTGTAGAATTTCTTGGTCTAGAAGTGTATATCATCAGCCAGCCAAAAGCCAAAAGCCCAAATGATAGGAATTCTTTGCCACTTATTCATATGTGTAACGTCCCAAACATTCAGAGATTTGGAGGCAGAAGTCACTGAGGAAATTCTCAAGGCTTATAGGAACCAAAAAAGATAAAGACAAGTGAAGATACAAAAATTCCGGAGAAATAATATGATTGCTCTGGTGACCGATCCTAAAAGAAGAGGGAAAAAAGAAGCAGACACCATTAATGATCCTAAAAGCCAAGCCCAGAAGCACCGAAGTTGAGAAATTCAAGTCAGTTCAGGAAGGCTGGTGAGGGTAAGGGTGGAATCCCAGGAGACAGTAGCCATGGGGATCCAGGGAGTAAGTGGGTAGGCTAGACAAGTCCCTGCCTTCAGTGGCACTTAGTGGAGATAGCCTCTAAGTCTCACTCATCTGTGGTCTTCACCCCACTCCCCAGATCACTGAATTTATGACTAGCTCTTCTGTTGCCTGGTCAGGAAGTAAAAATAGGTAAAGACTTCATGGGCTCAAAATAAGGCAAACATGTGTCTGTACACATATGTAAGTTTGTATCTGTGTGCGTGTGTGTGTATGCATGCATGCATGCATGCATGTATGTATGTATGTATCTCCTACAGAGAAATGGAAAAGAAAAAAATTGTCTTGGAATATGAACTCAAAGAATTAAATGACTCACTAAAGAAAGTTGAAACCAAAATTAATGCTATAATGGAAGAGAAGGAGGATGTAATAAAGGAAGTTGAAGGCAAACGAGCCTTACTTGAAGTAAAAGAACGAGAATATAACCAATTGGTTAAGCTATTGGAATTAACCAGAGAGAATGAAGCAACTTCACTAACTGAAAGGTTAGTTATACATGTATCTATCATCTAAATTTTTCTTCAACTTTTATTTGAGGATTCAAAACATAATCTCAGATTTAGATTTTCATAGAATTTTTTCAATAAATATTTTACAGAATTTTAATCAATTTTATTATTAATAAAACATTATTAAATAAAGCATTGAGAAGTGTTTTTTCCCATCCTTGACTCACCTTTTTCCTCAATTTCCTTTGACCAAATCTTAAGGACACAATCTGTTGTATTTTGTAATTTTCTGAAGTGTGCCTCTGGGAATTTGTATCACTGGAGTGTGCTATAATTGAGGGATTTTTTTCTACAAATGATTGGTATTTCTGAGATAATTATGACATTTTCCTAATGGGAGCGATTTGGTAATGTCCCTGAGAGAGCGTTACTTCCTAATTTTAAGTAAAACTCCAGAGAAATTGGGAGACTGCCTCTGCCAGGCTGCTATTCCATCTGGAGTTTTTATGACTGTGGCTTTAAATTATACCACCTTGAAAAAAAAGTTTCTTTTGGCATTACTCATAATTTGATTCTAACATGGGAATAGTTCTGTACATATATGTCAGGCTCACTATCTTAACAAACATGAAGGACAGCTGATGACTAATCACTTTCATTTTCTTTTCTCTTTACCTGAAACAGAGGGATCTTGGATCTCAATTTACGAAACTCTCTCATCGACAAGCAGAACTACCACGATGAACTTTCTCGTAAACAAAGAGAGAAAGAACGAGATTTTCGAAATTTAAAGAAGATGGAGCTGCTCTTGAAAGTGTCCTGGGATGCACTCACTCAAACACAAGCCCTACATCAAAGGCTTCTATTAGAGGTGGGTGCTGTACACCACTATCTGATTTTTAAGCTCAGTGCTGTCTTTTTGAAAAAATAAATAAATTTAAGTTGTTTTTGCTATCAATAAAGAAAAGGAAAAGAAAAAGAAAAAAAAACAGAAAAAAGGGTAATTTTAAAATACAACAAACCAATGATAGAGTCTATAATCCTATAATGTTTTTCAATCTCTATTTGCTATCCCAAGATTAGAAAAAGGTCTTGTTTGGATCTGGCATCAGCCTGGCCAGGGGAAGCAGTTGGGCCATCCAGTTTTGAAAGAGTTAATGGGGTCACTACAGGGTAGGACCAAGTGAACCACTATCTTTACCAGTTGAAATTGATCCAGAATGTCGTCGTCGTAGATTTTAACAGTCATGGACTAGGTCAAATCATGTCAATACAAATGGTCAGTCGGCCTGCACCTCCAGCAGGTAGATTGATTTTTTTATAACTGTGAAATCTCTTTAATTCTAATTTTTTTGCCTTAAAACTTTATTAGTACAATATTTGTTACACTAGCTTTTTGTGATTAGATTTTTCCTGGTGTTTCCTTTACAATCCATTTGCTTTCGTTCTTTCTATACATTTGTTTAAGTATGGCAGTTGAAACCAAAGCTTCAGGCTACCTGGCTGATTCTTTGTAGCATCAGAGGCATACTCCAGTCAGAGAATGTTCAAGATGGCTATTACTTTCTTTCTGCCTCTGTGCTCCCAAGTGAAGGGTTTTGGTCCTGTTGTCTCTGATTCTCTCCTCTCTCAGGTGGCACTCTCTGAGCTAAGCTCTGCTGAAAGGCAGTGGATGCTTGAGAGGCTGCATCCTTGTGCTGGACCTTGGCCAGTGCTTCCTATGGTGAAGAGATCAATCTCTGAAATGAAGCAGCTGGACATATAGAAACCATACTTTTTAGGATTATCATGCTCCATGACCTTATGGAGATTCATGACCTCAGAAATTTAAGCAGAAGTTTCCAACTGTGGTAGATACTTCCGGTCCTAATCTATGCCTAGTTCTCTTCTCCTTCTGGGCACCTGGAAAATTTATACTTCTTTGCACCATTTTCAGTTGAGCAGAGTAAATTAGTTCTGGCCAATGAATTGTGTGCAGAAGTGACATGTGTCACTTCTATCCTGGAGCATGTAATTGCCAGTATGACACCCTCTAGCTCTTTTTCCCCTTCTGTGGCAATTGTGAAAGTACATGATAAAATGAAAATGCTGCAAAATGGAATCAGCCAGGAATTCTGAGCCAATGGTGGTCTTAGAGAATCATCTTGACTGGCCACAGGCTTTGTCAGAGCAAGGTATAAACTATCTTGGAAGAGTCATGATAGTTGGGGGTTGTTTATTTCTATAGCATAACCTAGCTCATCCTGACTGAAAGAGCAACCTTTAGAAAAGTGTGAAGATAACTGGTTAGGGTTATGAATGTAAAGAATGATTAGGTCTTGGCTGTGCTGTCAAATGGCACTCATGGACTTTTTTCTATCTCAATAAGGAGAATGTGCTTTTTACACTTTTGCAAAACAAACATTTCTCATATACTTCTAATATTTTTATTACAGTTCCAGCAGGTAGATTGATTTTTTTTATAACTGTGAAATCTCTTTAATTCTAATTTTTTTTGCCTTAAAACTTTACTTAGTCTGATATTAGTACAATATTTGTTACACTAGCTTTTTGTGATTAGATTTTTCCTGGTGTTTCCTTTACAATCCATTTGCTTTCGTTCTTTCTATACATTTGTTTAAGTATGTCTTTCATATACAGCATGTACTTTTTAATATCTGGTTTGAAATTTTCTGTCTTTTAATTCTTGTATTTACTCCAAAAACATTTAATGTAATTGTGTAAACTCTTGGGCTTATGTACACCATATTACTATTGCTTTCTTTTCTCCCATTTCGTATTATGTTCCATTTTCTCTCCTGTTTTTCCTTCATTTGAATTAGTCTAAAAGGTGAATTTCTCTATTTCCATTTTATAGTGTTCTGTTTTCCTCATTTTTCATGTGTCAGTTTTACATTCTCTGTCCATTCTTTCAGTGGTTACCCTAGAGATTACAATATTCACCCTTGACTGATTGGAGCCTAGTATAAATTAATTCTTTTACTACTTCCCAGGCAATGCTAGAACCTTTGAAAACTTTTTTTAATTAAGTTTATTAGGGTACCATTGGTTAATACAATTATGTAATTTTCAGGTGAACGTAATAATTTGACATCTATATATTCTGTTCTGTTTACCACCCAAAATCCAGTTTCCTTCAGCTACCATATATTTGATCCCCTTTACCCACTTCACGCTCCCTCTACCTCCCTATTTGACCCCCTTTACCCTGTCTACCTTCCCACTCCTCCTCCACCTCATACCCTCTGGTAACCACTAGTCCATTGTCCATGTCCATGAGGCTCTGTTTGTTTGTCCTGTTCATTTGTTGCTTTTAGGTTTATATTCCACATATAAGTGATATCATGTGATTTTCAACTTTTTCTGTCTTGCTTATTTCATTTAGCATGATTATCTTGAGGTCCATCTATGTTGTCGGAAACGGCAGTATTTCATCTCTTCTTACGACTGAGTAATAGTCCATTGTATATATGTACCACAGCTTCTTTATCCAATCATCTATCGTAGGACACTTCAGTTGCTTCCATATCCTGGCCACTGTGAATAATGCTGCTACAAACATCTGTGTGCAAATATCTTTTCGGATATGGGTTTTCAAGTCTTTGGGGTAAAAACCCAGTAGAGGAATTGCTGGATCATATGGTAGATCAATTCTTAGTTTTTTGAGGAATCTCTATACCGTTTTCCAGTGGCTGTACCAATTTTAAGTCCCACCAGCAGTGTATGAGGGTTCCTTTTTCTCCACATCCTCTCCAAATTTATTACTTGTTCTGTTGATTAAAGCTATTCTAATAGGTGTGAGATGGTATCTCATTGTGGTTTTGATTTGCATTTCCCTAATAGCTAGAAATGTTGAGCATCTTTTCAAATATTTGTTGGCCATTTGTATGTCCTCCAGGGAGAAGTGTCTGTTCAGGTCCTCTGCCCATTTTTTGATTGGATCATTTGTTTTGTTGTTTTTATTGAGTTGTATATTTTGGATAATAGAATCTTATTGGAGGCATTACTTGCAAATACATTTTTCAATTCGGATGATTGTCTCTTTACCTTGTTGACGATTTCTTTTGCTGAGCAGAAGCTTTTCAGTTTGATGTAGCCCCATTCATTTATTTTCGCTTTTATTTCCCTTTTATTTCCCTTTTGAGGTCAAATTCATAAAACCCTCTTTAAGTCCAAGGTCTGAGTTTAGTCCCTATGTTTTCTTCTATGCAATTTATTGTTTCAGGTCTTATATTCAGGTCCTTAATCCATTTTGAGTTAATTTTGGTGTGTGGTGATAGACAACAGTCTAGTTTCATTCTTTTGCAGGTGGCCTTCCAATTTTCCCAGCACCATTTATTGAAGAGGCTTTCCTTTCTCCACTGTATGTTTTTGGCTTCTTTGTTAAAAATTATTTGCCCATATAAATATGGGTTTACTTCTGGATTCTCGATTCTGTTCCACTGGTCCGTGTGTCTGTTTTGCTGCCAATACCAGGCTGTTTTGATTACTGTTGCTTTGTAGTATAATTTGAAGTCAGGCAGCATAATGCCTACAGCCTCGTTCTTTTTCTCAGGATGGCTTTGTCAATTCGGGGTCTTTTGTGCTTCCATACAAACCTGATGATTTTTTGTTCTATTTCTTTAAAAAATGCTGATGAGATTTTGATGGGGATTGCATTAAATCTCTATAATGCTTTAGGTAGTATGGTCATTTTAACTGTGTCGATTCTTCCAATCCAAGAACATGGAATATCTTTTCATTTCCTTGTATCTTCTTTGATTTCTTTTAATAGGGTCTTGTAGTTTTCATTATATAGGTCCTTCAAATGTTTCGTTAAATTTATTCCGAGGTATTTTATTCTTTTTGTTGCAATTGCAAAAGGAATTATTTTTTCCACTTCTTTTTCTGACGCTTCATTATTAAAGTATAGGAACACTATGGATTTTTGAACATTGATTTTGTATCCAGAGACTTTACTGTATTTGTTTATTGTTTCTAGTAGTGTTTCCTATTTGGATGCCTTTTATATTTTCCTTTTGTCTAATTGCACTTGCTAGGACATCCAATGTTATATTGAAGTACAGTGGCAATAGTGGACAGCTTTGCCTTGTTCCTGATCTTATGGGGAAGGTTTTTAGTTTTTCGCCATTAAGTATAACGTTGGCTGAGGGTTTGTAATAGATGGCCTTTATTAGGTTAAGATACTTTCCTTCTATACTGATTTTGTTAAGTATTTGGATCATAAATGGATGCTGTATCTTGTGGAAGGCTTTTTCTGCATCGATTGATATGATCATATAATTCTTATTTTTGAATTTTTTTATGTGGTGTATCACATTAATCGATTTGCGTATGTTGAACTATTCCTGTGCCCCTGAGATGCAGCCAACTTGATCGTGGTGTATAACCTTTTTAATATGTTGGGCTGTATTCAGTTCGCTAGTATCTTATGGAGCATTTTTGCTTCTGTGATCATGAGAGATATTGGTCTGTAGTTTTCTTTTTTTGTGTGTTATCCTTACCTGGTTTTGGTATCAGAGTAATACTGGCCTCCTAAAATGAGTTGGGAAGTATTGCTTCCTCTGATTTTTTGGAAGAGTTTGAGGAGAATAGGTATAAAATCTTCTTTGAATGTCTGGTAGAATTCACTGGTGAAGCCATCTGATCCTAGACTTTTACTTTTTGGTGGGTTTTTGATGATTGTTTCAGTTTCCATACTGCTGATCAGTCTATTTAGATTTTCCAGATCTTGATTGTTATTTTTCTAAGTGCTGGTCCATTTCTTCTAGGTTAATAAATTTGGTGTTATATACTTTTTCGTAGTATTCTTGCATGATCCTTTGTATATCTGCTATGTCAGTCGTAATTTCACCTCCTTCATTTCTGATTTTATTTATTTGTGTTCTTTCTCTTTTTTCTTTAGGGAGTCTAGCAAGGGGTTTGTCAATTTTATTAACTGTCTCAAAAAACCAGCTTCTTGTTGTATTTATTTTTTCTATTGTTTTTTATTGTTGTTGTTGTTGTTGTTTTCAATTTCATTTATTTCTGCTGTCATTTTGATGATTTCTTTCCTTCTGCTGACTTTAGGCCTCATTTGTTCTTCCTTTTCTAGTTTTTTAAGATGAAGCATTAGATTATTTATATGGGCTTGTTCTTGTTTTTGGAGGAAGGCCTGTAATGATATGAACCTTCCTCTTATGACCACTTTTGCCATGTCTCAAAAGTTTTGATATTGTACTATCATTATTATTCATTTCTATGTATCTCTTGATCTCTCTTTTTATTTCCGACCCAGTTATTCTTCAGTAGCATGTTGTTTAATCTCCATGTATTTGTGGTTCTTCCTGATTTCTTTTTGCAGTTGATCTCTAGTTTCAAAGCATTATAATCAGAGAATATGATTGGCATGATTTCAACCCTCTTATATTTGTTGAGGCTATCTCTGTGTTCCAGTATGTGATCGATTCTTGAGAATGTTCCATGTGCACTGGAGAAGAATGTATAAGTAGCTATTTGGGAATGGAAGGCTCTGTATATGTCAATTATGTCTAGTTGGTCTAATGTGTCATTTAAGGATATTATTTCCTTATTGATTTTCTGTTTGGATGGTCAGTCCATATCCGACAGTTGGTTGTTTAGGTCCCCTACTATGATAGTGTTTTGGTCTGTTTCTCCCTTTAGTTCTGTTAGTAATCGCTTTACATATTTCGGGGCTCCATGATTGGGAGCATAGATACTAGTATGTGTTGTATCTTCTTGGTGCGTGATTTCCTTTATCATTATGAAGTGTCCCTCAATATCTTTCTTAACCGTTTTCATTTTGAAGTCAATTTTGTCTGAAATTAGTACCTCTACTCCTGCATTTCTCTGAATGCCATTTGCTTGAAATATCATTTTCCCTTTCACTTTGAGTCTATATTTGTGTTTGGAGCTGAGATGTGTGTCCTGGAGGCAGCATATGGTTAGGTTTTGTTTTTTGATCCATTCTGCAACTCTGTACCTTTCTATTGGTAAGTTCAGTCTATTTACATTTAGGGTGATTATTGAAATATGAGGTCTTCTTATAGACATTTTATTTTTTGCTTGCTGATAGCTTGGTGTTTCCATGCTTCCTTGTCCTTGTGTTTCTGTTTTCTTTATTTTGGTTGGCTTTTGTGGGTTTTGCCTTTGGTTCTTCTTGTTTTATGTTATATACTTCAGTTCTGAATCTTTGATGTGTGGTTACCATTATGAATATGAAAAGGATAGTTATACATATACAGTCGTCCATTTTCTTCTGCATGTGCCTTATCTCCTTTCCCCTTTACAAATCTAGTTCTTTGAGTCCTCTCCTTTTCAGTCACTGTTATCTCAATTAGTTCCTATGTATGCTGAACGTTCATTACTATCTTGGTATAGCAATTCTCTTCTTATTGTTTAAGCTTATAATGCCCTGTTCTTAGGAAGGGTTGCACTCCTCTGCTTCTATTTGCCTGATAGTCACTTTACTCATAATTATGGTTTTTTTGGTTTTTTTTTTTGGTTTTGTTATTTTGTTTTAGATGAGCTGACACCTTTCAGTATTTCTTGTAGTGCCGGGCTCGTAGTGGAGAATTCCCTCAATTTTTGTATGTCTGGAAAGGTCTTAATTTCTCCTTCATATTGGGATACATTATTCTAGGCTGGTAGTTCCTTTTACTTAGTAGTTTAAATATTTGATTCCATTCCTTTCTGGCTTGTAAGGTTTGCGGTGAGAAGTACGATGATATCTAATGCGTTTTCCTTTATAAGTTACCGTCTTCTTTTCCCAGGATGCCCTGAGAATTCTTTGTCGTTGATTTTTGATAACTTTAATACAATATGTCTTGGTAAAGGCCTTTTTGGGTTGAGATAATTGGATGTTCTGTTGACTTTTTGAATTCTAAGCTCCAGCTCATTCCTTAGCTTGGGAAATTCTCATCAACTATTTGTCTGAAAATGCTTTCTAGTCCCTGCTCTTTTTCCTCACCTTTGGTAATGCCCATTATTCTTATGTTTCCTCTCCTGATGGTATCAGCTAGTTCTTGTATTTCTCTTTCATTATTTTTCGATTTCTCTCTTCGATTTCTCTCTTCTTCCTTCTGATTTATTTCTAGATTTCTGTCTTCAGTATCACTGATCCTTTTCTCCATTTGGTCAACTCTATTTCCCAAGCTTGCTATTTCATTTTTCAACTCTTGCAGTGTGTTCTTCATCTCCAGAATATCTATTCTATTCTTTCTGAGGATTTCAATCTCCTTGCTCTGCTCATCTAGTTGTTTTTTCAGTTCCTGAAATTGTTGATATGACTCATTTCAGATCTCATTGAGTTTTTTCAGAAGTACCATCCTGAATTCTCTGTCATTTAAATTGCATATTTCTATGTCTGTAAGCTTATTTTCTGGAGATTTTTCTCTTTCTTTCTGAGATGCTTTGTTACCTTGGTTGTTCATGGTGTTTAATGGACTATTTCTCTGCCTGGGCTTTAATGGAAGTATATTCTGCCTTTTTTCCCAGAAAGAATATTTATTATATAAAGGTCTCTCTTTAGCCTGCAGCAAAGAAGGCACTTTTCTTTTGGTTTCCAGTAGGTGGCATCTAAGCCACTTGGATCCCTGCTGTATATAAAGTCTAAATAATGCTTTTTAAAATTTTTCTTTTAGATATTTAATCACGCTCGCTACCCTCAGTTTCAGTCCCTGTCAGTGTCAGTGACTGTCTTGGCAACATTTGCTCAGATTTCCCTGGGGCTCTGCAGTGATCAGTCTTGGAGGTTATGAGGGTAGGGCTCTGGGTTGGAGTTGGGAGCTGTGGCTCAGCCTTGGTTTTGCAACTGCAGCTGGTAAAAATGAGCTATTGTTTCTCTGTGGTCCTATCCCGCTTCTCTGCTTTCTGCCCTGATGACTGGGCCCTGCTGTCAGCTGTGTGGAACTCACAACACTCCCAGGCAGGGCTCTTCGGGGAAGTCACTGCACCCTCTCCCCTCCCTCTCGTCCTGCAGGGAGGTCCGGAGGGTGCGAGAGGCAGCTTCTTTATTTCTCCCAGTCCATTCCCCATCACCCAGGATTCTGACCTGTGGTAGCTCTTATGCGCAGATCCATGCTCGGACTTCTGGTGTGCAGGTTTGGGTGTTCTTTGTTCAGTTTTAGATGTTCAGCTTATTGTTGTTTCAAGGGGAGAGATCTGAAAATGTCTCACTCCACCATGTTTCCCAGAATCCTTATCTGAAGACTTTAACTCTCTTTAATTTTGCAACTCTTATGCCTTCAAAGATATTTTTAATCCAGCTTTTCAAGTTATTCCTTTTGGAAGTATTGGTTTATTATAAACTGTTCCACCTTAGCCTAAAGCCTACATTATGGCCACTTCACCTTAATCACAGTGGGATTTACAGTTAATGGCAGGTATAATATCTGTTCCAAGTATTGATGGAAACCTAAATGTGATGCATAAGAAGCTCCTAAAACCAGCAAGCGTTGCTTGTATTAATAAAAAAAAAATCCCTGTTAATGACCAAATAACTATAAGTAATATTTCTTTAAACAGTAACAAAATAAAAATTATCATTGCCTTTAATAACTTATTTTGTTGATTCCAGTAGTAAGTAAAGTTAGTCTTTTAAATATGTTTTTAATACTGAATCAAAAAACATTCTGCTTAAAAGTAAAAACCTAAATAGAAGTAGTAACATAGTTGTCACTTAGAGAATTACCTCTTATTAAATCTCATAAAACAGTGTACACTGATAAAAGTCACAAGATTGGTTCTAAAAGACGACGCACAATAAACAAAATTAAGTTTTTCTCTACCAGAAAATCTAAATTAAGTAAAATAGAAGAGACACGTAAATATAACATGTAATTCTGCTATTTCTACTTCCAGTTAAAATACAACATATTGCAATAGACTGTGCTTCCCACCATAATAGCCAGAAAAAAATGGATAAACTAAAAATTATTAAAAGACATAAAAGACATATAAGAGTTGTGGGAAGTATATTCCACAAGGGCAGAAGCACTTCCTAGGTAAACTGGGATGGGTAGACTTTTTTCTCCCTGGGGCATTTGCCAAGTCTAGGCATGGGCAGGTAGAAGATGGACCTCCCTTAGTAAGAGAGACTTCCCTGGGGTTAGGCAAAACTGGCAGATCTTTTAAGGACCATGTGGGTTAGCATGACAAATTACAATGTGAAGGATTTCTTAATTGAAGACACCATACTCTCATGTAATAATAATACACATTACAAAACATCTCTCCATTTAATCATGGCTCCTATTGACTTCCATTTGGCACTGAAAAGAAATAAAACCCCATGTCTACACTTTAATACTGTCCCCTCAGTGCCTCTGGGGGTTTTGCTCTGATAGTCATCATTATGTTTTAAGGGTTGGAATATCACAGATCTGTAAGGTTATTCTCTTTCTAAACATAAAACCATGCTCAAGGTTATGACAACAACAAAAGCCTCTAACCAAGTAAGTATGCACTTTCTTTATGGTACATGTCAAGCAGAGTACCATGCAGGTTATCAATCCCAAGAGAGCAGAACACCATGCACCCCTTACCAATCCTAGGGGAAGAGGCCCGTAACATCTCAGTATTGGAGTCACCAAGGAAAACAACAGTCAAGCATTGAATGGAACAACACGTTATTTACATAGAGAAGAGACAGAGTAAGTCTCTTCAGTAGTGGACACTGGTCCCCAATGGCCAACAGATCTTTTCTGGTGGCCAACTCAGAATGATTGGCCTAAACTCCCTCCAGTTCTGCCACAGTAGAAGAAACACTGATTCCCGTCTTGTGGAGTCTGTAGTACTAAAAGTTGGGAGTGTAACTGAGGGCCATGGGCATCCATGCTAAAGAGAACAAGGGAACACTTATTGTGCCTGAAACAGAAAAAGATATTCCCACACAAAGTGATAAGCCCGTCACAGGCTATGTGGACTCTATCTCTTGGTAAGGAAGTGTTCCAGGCCCAAAACCAGGCCAAGTGGCAGTGGAAAGACTTCATACAGGAGACTGCCTTCCTCAACACTAGAATTTTCCTTTATTTGTAGTTTTCTAGAAGTTTTATCTTTCTTTGCTCTGATTTAGAAGTGATTCTGCGTTTTTCTCTCTTCCTGACTCATTTCCAGTGTTCAAGACAATTGTGACAACATACTATTTGAGGAGAGTATAAGCTTTGAATCCAGTAGAGTCAGGTTTAAATCCTAGATCCCTCGAACTCATTCCGATGTTGGGCATTTCAAACCTTTCAACTGAAACTATTGCAAGGAATAAAAGTAATTACAAATGTGAAATTGTGTAGTACCAAGAAATTGGTACCAAGAAGTAAATGTTGCTTTCCCTACTTTATATATATGAACTTTTTCAAAGGCTAAAGAAAATTTTATAGTTAACATAAGATTGTGAATGTGGCTATTTCATTCCTATGGAGACAACTGTACCATCAGGCTCTATTGATTAACCTCAGAAATAACTCTCTGTACCCACTCTTCATCATCTGAATGACTGCATCTGCCCACCAGCTGTTCTGCCATGGTTCTATCCTCTCTTTTGCTACCAAATTAACATTCTTAAGTGACACTTTCATGTGTCACTGACCCGCCAAGACATGTAGTGTTCCTTATTTTACAGAACCCTTATTTTATTTTCATAGAATGAAAAAACTGAGAAGACTCATTAAGATCATATGGTCATGTAAGGAAGGCAAATAGGTTTCATTCCAGCACCAGCTCCATTCATTTGGTGGTAGCTCCTTGTAGTAACTATGTTATAAAGGAATCTGAGGCTCAGCACTGACTTATCAGTTCTGTGGGTGATTATGATGTCTGCCTCAGGTATAGAGAGGCAGATAACGAAACAGCACATGTGCCGTGTAGTTTCTATTCCTAATCAAGTCCTATTCCTTTAGCTGATTCTTGTGGTATATCTTCATATTCTAAGTAATATGCTTTTTGCTACGTCTTGATTTTTCATTTTTAGGGCTGATTTTTTTTTACTTCTCACTATAAAAGGTAAGGATTAAGCTTTCTTAATACCCTTGTTCAACAGATACATGTCTTATCTCTCCATAGCCTCATCATTTTGGCTAGTTCAAAATTTGATGTTTACCTTATTATGAATATGGAAGGGCTATTGACACCTGAGTAATATAATATCAGATAATTATTTTATCCTTTCTTACAAAATTTTGTGTTCCCAGGAATTTAAAAACAACCTGTTTTTTTATTTGTAGTTTTCTATAGACTTATTAGTTCAATCCCAAACTGTCCTCTAACTGTAAAATTCCCTGTCTCTGTGTTAAAATCTATTCGGTAGTCTAGTCATTTAATCTTTTTGAAGAAATCACTTCTGACACTTGTCAATGACCTGTAACCAAAGGCCACTAGGAACACATTTGTAGCTGAATGAACCAAGTTTGTTACTCGTTGCAGTAAGGGAGAACACACACCATGAGAAATGGTAGGGTATCTCAATAGAGGGGATTAAAAAAGACTGATTTTGTAGATTGGACAATGTTTATGGTTTTGTCTGTGATAGAACATGACTACAGTATGGTCTTGTTTTTGTCTATGATCATAGAATGCTCTTGTCTGATGGTGATTTTCTATGAAATTGTGTTCAGCAAGAGAACACTAAGGCCTAGCTGTGAGTGCCAGGTCAGCTCCTGGATGTCAGGGGCTGCTTTTCTCATTCTTGGCCTTCTGATCCATTACAAATTGGTCTCATTGCTCTATAGCGTACTCTCCAGCTTTTATCTTAGGAGACTTACTTCATCATCTTGGTGATTCCCTTCATCCTTCTTCTATGTTGGGTCTCCTATTTCATGGATCTCTTCTATTTCTCTTTCATGGCTTACTCTCTCTCGTTTCAGTAGCTTTTTCAGAAAAGATAAATGGAAAGTAATTTTTAAAGACCTTATATGGCAGAAAATGCATGTTAGAATACCTTGCATGTCAGAAAATATTTTAACTTCACACTAGCTTCACAGATGACTAATAATTGAACTAATTATGTAATTTGGGGTTGGAAATTTTTTTCACATAATGAAGGCATTGATCAATTGTCATTTAGCTTCTGGAGTCACTATTAAGAAACTTGGTGTCACTCTGATGCTTGATCTTTTGTTTAAAGCCAGTTTAGTTTTATTTTTCATATCGGAACCTTACAGGATTTTTTACTTGTCTCCAGAATTTTTAAATTTCAGAATGTTGTTCCTACTTGTAGGTCTTCTGTTTTTATCCATTGTGCTGGATACTTGGTGTATATAGTAACATATGACCTTCAGTTCTGAGACTCTATCTTGAGTAGTTTCTTTAATTTCATCTAGTCTTTCTTTTGGGGACTCCTATTATCTAGATGTTGTACCTTTTAAAATAGTCTTAATTTCCTTATCTTTTTTCTCTTATTTTCCATTTCTTTGTTTTTTGGACTTGCCACAAGGGAGATTTACTCAATTTTTCCTTCCAATTCTATTTAATCATTCAGTCTGCTAACACATTTTAAATTTTTCATGAGCTCTTTTTTCTCTTAATGTTTCTTTTTTACAGTATCCTTATTCTTACTTCCTACTTTCTCTTATTTCACTGAAAATATTAATGATAGTGTTTTTTTTATTTTTCTTCTCTCTGCATAGACTTTATTTTCTGCAAATTTCATTTTCCTGTTTTTTTGTTTTTTATTTGTGTGTTTGTTTTTGCCTCTTTTCTATTAAAAACTTTATTCAAATATCTGGTGGTCCTTAGCTATCTTTTTATATTTAAGAGTAGGATACCATAAAGCCAATTGGATGCTGTTTCTGGAATGAGGCTTGCCACTATAGGCTAATCTAGCTAGAAACAAATATATAAAGAATGGCCTTTAACCAAAGAGGAGATTGCAGTAAAATGCTCTCAAGTTGTTCATATTTTAATAAATAAGTGCCGTTTATATTAGGGCACTCCTAGCTATTATGGTCATAAAATAGCACTCATAGAACATAAAACTAACAAAAATGAAAATGAATTCAAATCCTCTTCCATCACTGATTTCAAGAAAAATCTATGTTTTTGTCCTAGTACAGTTTCAGTGAGAGACTAACTTCCTCTTTGACCTTATGACTTGTAATTAGCCCAGCCACAGTCCTACAGTGGTTGGCAGTACTTGAAAATAGGAGTGGGTCAGGCCAGTTACTCCCAACTTGAATGAACATTTCAGACTTGGATACAATCCAAAAAGGAAAGAGATAAAAGGTAAACATGAAGGGCTCTGGCTATTTTTGAGAATTTGCTTTCCCCTAGAGACTGTCCCAGAAATTCAAGCCACAAACCTCATGAAAGTTTGAAATATTTTAGAAAAATATCAAAGCCTTAAAGAAACTGAGGTTAACTAATATCAAATAATTGGGATGTTTACAGCAACAGAATAATGTCTAATTTCTCAACTTTTATGAAAGTTACTGATGCTTGTTCGTGCATTGAAAATGTCAGGAAGAAAAGATTCCAAACTATTAACAGTGACTCCTGGGGAGTAGCATTTGAAGTAGAAGTGGGAAGCAGAGATGTTTAATTGCTTACTTTAGACACTTTTTAATTGTTTGTTTCACTACAATAAACACATATTATTTTTTCTAAGTATGAAATTCTACTCTATAAAAATCAAAATAAAGACTTAAATAAGCTTACAAAAAGCTTGCTGATATTTCCAATTTAGGGCTCAAATGTAATGGTAAATATCTCAAATCTCCAGTATTAGAACATAGCTGGAAGATAACTAGAATCAATTAGGTTGGCAATTTGGTTGCAAGAAGTAAGAGAAACTCAATTAGGTGGCTCAACTACATAGAGGTTGTTTTAGTCACATAATAAAAAGTCCAGAGATAGGCACAGCAGATATTTTTGTATAATGAAAAGTCCAGGATCTTCTTAGCATCTTTTTTCGTCATCCTTAATGTGTATGGGTTTTTTTTCCAAGGTCATTTCACATTTAAACATAAGATCATACAGAAGTGGGAAAGAGCAGAGAATGAAAGGCATATGACAGCTGACTTGGCTGACTCTGTCTTTTTAACAGGAAAAGAGTATTTTTCCAGGAGCCCTATCCAGAAGACTTCTATTTACATTCCATTGGCTTGTCCCAGATCACATAGAGTCTGAGGAGTCCTGGATACATTACAGCACTGAACAAAACTGAGGTTCTGTAAGGTCAAAGTGGAGCATGGATATTGTCTAGAGCAGGCAACCAGCAGGCTCTGTTATCAGTGGCTCACCTTGTTACCTCTTCCACAAAGCAAGAATACTTAATTTCTGCTTAAAATTAGAGGATTGAGTTTATGGAGAATTGAGAAAGGCATCAGAAAAGATATCTGAAAAAAAATCAATAAAATTCATTGCAGTATTATTTGTACTTCAAAACATTGGAAATATTGAAACTAAGAAAATTTGTCAGAAGCTTTTAGTTAACAGAGTAGCTGGTGATTATGATCACATCATATCTTCTATAAAAGCCTTATTAGTGTCCCTGGTCCCAGTTATCATTTATGTACAGATTTGCCTATACTTGGAAGCAAAGCATTTAGAGCAGCCCTCTCCTGGGTACCTGTGGCAGAGAATCAGACAGGGACCAGGGACTTCCTCTATCTTGGAAAAATTAACTCCACTTTCTAGAAGGAGAAATCAAACTCTTCTTTGCTGGCTTCTTAACTCTTCCATGAAATCATCTCTGATTATTCAAGTCTATGTTGAGCTCTCCCTTTTCTGACTTGCTATAGCAATTATCTGCTCATCAAAACCACAAATTCTGTATGTTGTTATATGGATTTTACAAGACCATGTCTAAGTCCAGTGTGTGCTCCTCAACAGCTAGCTCTCCATGGTAGGACAGGCCCTGGAAAGCAGGATGCCTTTGGGCATTTGAGGGTAGGAAAGTTGCTACTAAAGATACACAGGTTCATGGATGTTGGAGCCTCCAAAGACACCCTTTAGCTAGTTTAAAAGAGCAGCATGAACCTTAGAAAGATGCTGTTAGATAACCTTTAAATCACTAAACAGTATAATATTTCCTTCTTGGGACAAATTTTAACCAATATTCTACCTGGGTGCCTAGACGTGTGTGCTGTCACAATAAAAGGTAAACCAGATCAGATTGTAGTCATGTGCTTTTAGTATAAAGATTCAGCTCTAAACGTGCTCTAAGTCAAGTATGCTGCTGTCAGCACTCCACGTTAATCCTTCTTGTATCCTGGGGTGGTATTTCCCCAGCAGCTGCCATGTGTCTTCCTCCTCTCTTCTCTTTTCTCCATCATAAAGAATCTGACAAGCTCATTCCTAATTAAGGAAGCAAAGGCTGTTGTAATGAAATGTTGCCTTCTCCCCAAAGTACTTTAATGGAGGAGAGAAACTCAGTAGAAATGTAATGATGGAATTTCTGGTAGCAACGAAGAAAGTTAAGACACTTTTCTTTTTTGTAAGAAATTTCCAGCTACCCATCAAACTACTACATAAGAGTAGCCAACTATTCTCACTGTTATTAATAATAATCTATAGGATTTCAAAATAAATTCACACTTTATAAGAATATAAATATTTGAGTATGCATGTTTCTAAAGTGCTGAGTGATCAGTTAGAGGGGCAGTAAAGTGTTAGGATCCTGGGCTCTAAGTCTAACCACCTGGGTTTATACCTACACCATTGAGGCAAGTTGCTTAAATGTCTTGTTCCTCATTCTCATCTGTACAATTAGAGATTTAAAAATAACATACCTCATGGGGTTATTGTGAAGATTAAATAAAACCATACATATTAAGCACTTAGAACCTTTCTTGACACATAGTCGATGCTTTATAAATATTAGCAAGTATTATTAGTAAGATTTATTTTATGTCTAAATGAATGAGAAATAGTATATTTGCAGCTAGTAAATTATAGGTTTTGGGCAGGTCTTTCTATTTTAGTTTTCCATGACTTTATAAAGAATATTCACCAAATAGACAGTTCCTATAAGATTGAGAATCATAAATTGCCCACCATTTTCAAAAGGTACATGATGGGGTTCACTCCATGACCTTGAAGATTTTTTTCTTGTATAAATGCCTGTTTTTAATTTCAATTTCCAGATGGAAGCTATCCCTAAAGATGATTCTGCATTATCTGAGAGAAGGAGAGAACTCCACAAGGAAGTTGAAGTAGCTAAAAGGAATTTGACCCAGCAGGTTAACATCAACTCTCATTTAAACTTCTAAGAATGATTAATACAGAGTTGTTGAGTGTTTAACAGTGCTCCACAAAACCTCATCTGTGGGAGAGTCATCAAAGATAGTATGATACAACTTAATATGGGTCTGTTTCTTCATCTTAAAGTCCACTCCAACCTCACATTAAATTTTTTGGGGAAAAAGCTATGTTTGAACCAGCAAAACTTATACAAATTGGTGAGATTTTTTAAAATAAAAAAGCTATTGATTATATTAAAAATAAACAATAAATGTTTTATTTCACCAATGTCTAAAATGTTCAAATTTTGTTTATTTAAGCCACTGTCAAAGTATTTTTTAATTTTTATTTTTCTATTGGAGTTGGCATTCATTATTATTTTTTATTAGTTTCAGGTGTACATATAGTGGTTAGACATTTATATAATTTACGTAGTACTCCCCTCGATTAGTCTAGTACCCACCTGGGTACTATACATGGTTATTACAATATTATTGACTATATTCCCTATGCTGTACTTCACATTCCCATGACTGTTTAGTAACTACTAATTTGTACTTCTTAATCCCTTCACCTTTTTGACCCAGACCCCCAAAACTCCTCTCATCTGGCAATCACCAGTTTGTTCTCTGTGTCTATGAGTCTGTTTCTCTTTTGTTAATTTATTTTGTTCTTTAGATTCCACATGTAGGTGAAATCATATGGTTGGTATTTGTCTTTCTCTGTCTGACTTATTTCACTTAGCATAATACCCTCCAGGTACATCCATGTCATTGCAAATGATAAGATTTCATTTTTTTATGGTGGAATAATATTCTATTGTATATATGTACAACTTCTTTATCCAGTCATCTATTGATGGGCACTTATGTTGCTTCTGTATCTTGGCTATTGTAAATAGCACTGCTGTCCCTCTGCCGGAGCCCAAGGTGAGTTTCTGTGAGCAAGTGAGTCTGTGTACAGACCCTTTAAGTGGATGTCTGGGTTTCCATCAGCCTTTCATCTCACCAGAATAGTTAGAAGGCCCACTCATTTTTACAGCCAGATTCTGTGGGGACTTCTCTTCCCAGCACTGGAACCCTTGGCTGGGGAGCCCCGGTGTGGAGTTGGGGTCCCTCACTCTTCCAGGGGGAGCTCTATGGCCAAAATATCCCTCCTGATGCTCAACTACCACTCGCAAGTGTGGGGCCAGCCTGTTTTGTGTCTCCACCCCTCCTACCAGTTTTGATGTGGCCTCTTCTTTATATCTTTAGTTATAGGACTTCTGTTCAGCTAGTCTTCAGATGGTTCTCCAGATTGATTGTTCTATAATTTAGTTGTAATTTTAATGTGGTCATGGGAGGAGGCAAGCAATCTTGACCAGAACTTCCTGTCAAAGTATTTTAAAACATGCTTTTATGTCTCTTCTTTTTCTTAAAGTTACTTGAAAATACAGTCTAAATAAGAAAAGTTATGTCATGTTAAATATATTATCACATTTGGACATTCTTTTATAGGATAAAGAAAATTCTTGGAGCTAGGGCAATAGTTTTGTTTTATGTTTTAATAATACAAATTCTACATAGGAAATATAAAAATAGTCTAATGGTCTAAAACCACACTAAAAAATGGTTTTAGTGTGTTTCTTCAAACAAATTTTAATATGTTGTGTTTTTCAAGAAAATCCTATCAGATGCAGAGTCTAAGTTAGTAGAACAGCAACTTGCAGAAGAAAACAAGCTTTTAAAGGAGCAAGAAAACATGCGAGAACTAGTATTTGGCCTTGTCCGTCTGACTCAAATCAAAATTGATGAGAAGGAGCAAAAATCCAAGGATTTCCGGAAAGCTCAGGTATCTGTGTTTTTGTAACCATTCATTCATTACTACAAGAGTTTGGGGTAGCCTCATTTTAACACAATGTTCATTACAAAGCTATAATTGTTAAGTCTCCTTCAAGTTTCCATAACTATACAGCTTCCCGAAACAAGACTCAATCATACATTGAAAAACAGTCCTAGGATTCAATTAGCAGTAGTCAACAATCTAGAGAGAGAAAGAGCTAGATGAATCATAATGAGCAGAGTATTTGAAGAGATGACAATTTCAGTAAGAATAAAGTGGCGGATGTGACTGACAGCTGTACAGGCCACAGATATCTCACATCCTACTGTGATTTGCCCAAGAACAACTCAAGAGCAGAAGCATTAGACCTTTCTTTTCCCAAGTTCATCAAGCCAGTATCATTTAAACCAGTGTGAGGATACCCTTAGTTACTGCTCCACCCCATGACTTTCCTGGGCTCTCCACAAAGTATCAGAGCTGACCCAGTGCAACATCCCCAAACCAAAACAACAATGAAACCAATGGGAAAAACAAACGTCCTGCCATGCTAGCTAAAACTCTAATATTAGAACCATTTATTCCTCTTAAGGATTATGTCTAGAGGTTCTCTGTGAAAAACGAATATGATATGATATATTACTAAACTAGAAAACCTGAATTTACCCAGATGTTGGCTGTTTCTAAGTGCAACCTTTGTTCTAATTTTGAGCAAGTATTTACATGAAGTAGCATTTCTTCTTGTTTTTCAGAAAGAACTCACATCAAAGCATTAATGAGCAATGAGATTAAATAAGATTTTGCAGAGAAGACTGAGGAAATGATCTACACCACACAACCCCAGCAAACTCTTTAAGTCCCCACATTAATTGTTTATTTTTCCCTCATTGGAACATAGGAGAAACTAAAAGGAGTTTACTATTGTTGGCCCAGTAGAGTTCAGGGGATAGTTGGGTTTCACAGGGTAGAGAAGGGAAAGACAGTGACCAGGGAGGAAGGAAGGAAAGGAAGCAGTCTGAGAGAACAGAGTGGCTGAGGGGAGGAGGAGCACAGGGATACTTGTTACAAGGAACAATGATTTGCTTTATGAATTACACAATTTTCAAATTAATCTTAAAAATTGATATATATGTTATCTATGTGCAACTAATCTCTGTAAACCAAGCCTCATTATTAAATGAGCTCATTCATATAAAAGCACACAGTTCTTTCCCTTGAAATATAGAAATCAATAAAGGAAAAATATTGTTTTTCTTAAGCATTCTTAATAGTGGGAATTAGTCTGTCAAACATTAGCTGTAATAAGCTGTAATTTCCTTAAGGCAATGGTCAATCTTATTATTTTATTTAACGCTTTATCTACATACCTAAAAAAACACAAGAGGTAAAGGGAAAAACCAATGCTGCTATTATCTCCAAGATGGAGTGGATGAAACTAAATTTTTATATCTGTTTAATTCTTCACACATATAGTTATTTAAATAATAATAGTTTTTTTCTGACTTCCATTCTCACTGAGAACAACATAAAATTGCTACATGTCCATCTTGGCTCTGATGCCTAGATGCTTTTTAATCACTCATGCCAAATGAGTTTTGCTCTCACAGTCCTCAACAGAAGGCCAACAGAAACTGTTTCCTCAGTTTTCTACCAGCAAATACTTCATCGTTGAATATCTTTTTTACCTTAGATGAAGGACCCAGTATCTTTATATTTGAAGAATGTTACTAATGTATTTAGCACTTGGTATATGTCTAGGATTTTAGAACTATAAGTGCTGTCTTTTAAAATATTCATGTGTACTTCGTAACACCTCCTTATGGCTTATCTCAGTATGGTGCTTCATTGTATAGGAAAACACACCCAAAATACAAAAGAATGGAAAAGCACTTTAAAATCATGGCTTCGGTCTCTCACAAAATACCACAGAGAATTCAACTCATAACGTTTATGAAAACTTACTACAAATCCTCTTCCTTCATCTATCTTCCACAAACTACAAACTCCTCATGCACCTAGCCCAGCTGTGCTATTCACACTCTTTGGTTCCTTCAAATGTTCCCCGAACTTTTCCTCAAACCTATCCTGTGCAGGCTCTTTTCTTTTCCTCTTCTCTGTTCTTCTGCTTCCTTAATTAACCCTTTGTCTTAGTCAATGTGGTTCAATTAAGCTAGCCAGGCAATTTTCAAATCTCTTTTTCTTTCCCCTGATCTGCAAACCTAGCTGGCCAAGATAGTTTTTTTCCTTAATGGATAGGAATGAGATGGGTGAGACTGGGAGTACTCATATGTTGGCGATGATGGGCTTTTAAAATTATTATTTCACACATAATTTTTATATTTCAGCAAAAATATACCAACATTGTGAAGGAGATCAAAGCAAAGGATCTTGAAATCAGGATACACAGGAAGAAAAAACGTGAAATTCATCGGAGGTAAAAGAATTACATGATAATTTATCCACTTGGGTGGGGCAAAAAAACAGATCTTTATTTCACAAGTTTCAAAAACACTTGTATTTTTACAGACTCAGAGAGTTTGCTAAACTGTATGACACTATTCGAAATGAAAGAAACAAATTTGTTAACTTACTTCACAAAGCTCACCAGCAAGTAAACGAAATAAAAGAAAGGCATAAAATGTCATTAAATGAACTGGAAATTTTAAGAAATAGTGCAGTTACTCAAGAAAGGTAAGTGTTATAATAATTATTGTCCTTTCAAAGACTTTTGATTCATTGAACTCTAAAATATTCCAGTGATAATAAAATAGAAAATAACAGTCTTTTACAAAGCTAGAGAAGCCCTTGCTCAAACACCTTGCTTTACAGATGACAATCTAAGCATCTGAAAGAATTCCTTATGCTTCTACTGTTTGGGAGCCATCAGTTTTTTAAGTGAATGTAAAACTATAACATATAACTACACTTAGTATGTTTATTTTTACTTACCCAATTAGAAAGAAAAGCACCAGTTTGGTAATTTACATTTAAAGTTAGAAGACAATCAAATGTTTATTAACCAACATCCCCAGTTGTAGATTTGAAGCTTCTAATATGCTTGTGGGAGGCAGTACGGCAGAGTGGGTAAGAAAGGTGGCTTTCTAGACTCAAATCCCAGCCCTGCCACTTAGAGCTCGGGCAAACTACCTTACCTCTCTGGGCTCACATTCTTTACCCATAAAAATGTCCTTATTTTATGGGACTTTTTATTATTAAATGTTAATCCATGTAAAAACACTCAGAAGTATCTGGCAAACAGTTGTTTTTTAACTTATTACTTACCATGTGCCAAGATCTGTTGGACTATTTCACTGATATTTAGAGTCTGTATAACCTGAAAATTTTCTAGTGGCCATTAATGCCCAGTTTCCTTTCACAAAGATATTACAAAATAGGCTCTTGTGTGCGGATAGGGCTGGGATGGGGGTCAATGGGGGAGGGGATTGGTATGAAAAGGAAAATCTAATTTCCTAATCAGGTTCTCATCCTACATCAACGTAAAATATCATTTATAAAGGCCATGCATTAATTCAGCATTTATTGTGAAGCTGTATTGAGCCGGGTACCACCTTAGGTCCAATGGACATTTTCAGATGTAACCATCTCTGCCTTTAAGAGAGCAATCTCCTGGGGATGACAGAGCAGTAAATGAATTACTATAGTCTCTTGCTTTGATAAAGGAGGGCAGCAGAAGGTTGGGGCACAAAAGAAAGATGTCCTAATCCGGATGGAGGGGGAATCTGAGACTTGGGAAGATTACAGAAATTCCCGAAGTGTGATCATGGAAAGTATGATAATCATGATTATCAAGTGATAATCATGATGAATATCATTATTACTACTACTATTATCATTTCAACAGACACTCTAAAGCAAGAGCTACATTGATACTACTTTGGTTTCAGAAATCTTCAGTTTTTAAAGAAAACTATTATCTTACCCATTTCCCATTATTTTTAAAGAAAGCTACAAAATTCCATGCTGAAACGTGCCAACAATGTTACCATTAGAGAAAGCATGCAAAATGATGTGTGCAAAATTGTAGTCAAACTTCAGGAAATGAAAGAGAAGAAGGAAGCCCAGTTAAATAACATTGACAGACTTGCCCATATGATCACCGTCATTGAAGAGGAGATGGTGCAACTTCGCAAAAAATACGAACGAGCCGTTCAGCGTCGAAATGAAAGGTAAAAACCAGGAACCTAACATGAAGACAAAGCACCCAGAGACCCTGTTTAGAAATATTGCCCCCTGCTCTATCTAGACTTGACAGTGGGTAGGGAGGGATATTTGACATTCAGATTTTATTAGCCTTGGGGAGGAGGGTAGCCATTTGTTTTGCCTGAAAATGAGAAACTCTGTCCTCATAAGAGAAACAGGCAAGAGTAGAGTTTGGGAAGTTGCTCATTTGAAGGTCAAGATCCTTTCCCAGACTACCATTTAGGATGCCTCTGATACCATCAAATTATTTCAGTAACATTGACATTAATAAAGCTTTGGATTATGTATCCATTTTTTTGTGATAGATTTGTTCATATTATAATATTTATTCAGCCATTCTCTCAGTTCTTTTCTGAACGAGTAAGCACAACCTCTAGGAGCAGCATTATTTCTTCCAGGCTATATCATTAATCAATTACTATTAGCAGTTTCCCCAAGTTGCTTATGCTTTGAGAAATCTGGCAGCAGATGGTAGAGCATATAGTAATTATATCTGGTACCTGATAGTTTTCATCAAACCTTGGTTGCGTTCTCATTTATGTAAGTACTGGACCTAGAAAGTACAAAAAGGTGGTAAAGCATTGCTTCTGGCTTCTGTTGTTAAGAAGACTGAGAAGATCACGAGAGGAACAAATGAACAGCAAATGAGACAAAATACAGAACTAAGATTAGCCAAATACAACTATGTACACACATTTGAGAAAGGAGAGAAAGAAAGAGACAGAAGCAATTACAAACTCTGGGATAATGGATATGCACAGTGTGTGGGAAGAAGTTCAGGGTGGTGAAGAATACCATTTTTCAAAGGACTGCCAGGTGTTTTCTCTGGGGAAAAAAATCCTCTTATTTGGCTCCTGTCACAAACTGGGCCCTGTTCAGATCTGTGGGGCTGGAATTAGAAATTTCTTACTTTCTTTTTTCCCCATATTTTCCTCACAAGGAAGGGTTTTTTCCCCTGGAAAGATTATAAATGACAGAATTTTGCATCAGAGATAGTCAATGTTAAAAGAACCTAATGGGCCTGGCAAGTTACATTGAACAGTCACTGTAGAAACACATTCCCTGGCCCTCTGCCTGGGTACTTCTGGCCAGAACTTGTTTGGCAAGTCTGGTCCAAGGAAAGGGTCTGCAGAAAATCAGAATATGGGATAATTTTGTTCATTCATGGGGAAGACATTCTTTCCCACCCCAGGAAAACCTTGGAGACTTGCAGAGGTACTGTGCTAGCCAACCACACGGTCAGCTCAGACCATCCTTCTCCTATTCCCCAGACATTCAAAGTGTGCAGTTTAACTAGAAAACCACTGGTATTTATCTATTGTCTTTTAGAATTATGCAATGTTGTTGTGTATTTTGCCCCCAAATCCGGAGGGAACCACAATGACTAGTGAAACTGTGGCCTCAACATCCTCTTAGCCTTTGCCTCTCAATTTGACCGTAGTGGTGTTCAGCTGATAGAACGGGAAGAAGAAGTGTGCATTTTTTATGAAAAAATAAATATCCAAGAGAAGATGAAACTAAATGCAGAAATTGAAATACATGTCCTGGACGAAAAGATACGATTCCTGAAACTGAAGATTGCTGAGAAGCAAAGACAGATTCATGTGACCCAGAAATTACTGCCAGCCAAGAAGTCCCTGGATGCCGAATTAGCAGTGCTCCAAATTCAGGTGGGAAAGTGTTCATGAGACCCTTCCAGGGACCATTTGCTGATTCTTTTTTCTTCCATTATTGGTTTGTAGGTCACAAAGTTCTTACATGTAAATCAAGCCATCCTACTCCCGGTACCTGCAAGAACCCATGAGTTATATGTCTTTTTAAAAAATGCCTCAGAATATGACTGCAAGGTAGAATCTGTGTGTTAGGCAGCCAAGCCTCAGATTATCTTTTTGTCCCTTGAGGCATTTTCTGCCTTTCCTGGAATATAGATCCTCCCAAATCTCAACTCTAGTTCAGCTTCCTTATAGCTCAAAACTTAAGTAATTTTATTACCACTGGCATAATTATGTTTTTGATGCTTGCTGAAAAGATCTTGGAGACCATCTAGCTCTCTTATTCTTACCACTCTTGCCCTCTGGAGCCAAGATTGTTGTTTGTTATTAATTGGCAATCACAATAATTCGACTCCTAGTTAACTCTCTTAGTTTTCCTGTAATTTAATAACCTAACATGCCTTTTAAAAAGTGGAATAAAGCCAGAAAGTTTAAACATTAAATAGCAAATAGAAAGAAAGAAGAAAGAAAGAGAAAGAAAGAAAGAAAGAAAGAAAGAAAGAAAGACTAAAGCTACTTTCTTCACATGTGACAATTTCATTTTTTCTTAAAGAAAATATAGAAAAAATTAGACTAAAAAATTTGCGGCTTGAACTTTTTTATTGACTTAATGTAAGAATAAATTTTAATCTATAATACATTTTCTAAAATGTCAGATTTGCTTTCAGATTTTTTCTAATTATAAAATTAAGACATGTTCAGTTAATAAAGTTTTGAAAAATATAAAATTTTTAAAGAAGAAAATAAAATTCTATCCTCAGGATATACTCACTATTAAAATTATAAAAAATCTGGAAGAGAGCCTTCTAGTCTTTTTCTAGGTGTACAAGTAAATGGTTTTCATTAGCTCATGCTGTAAACAATTTGGGTCCTGATTTTTTAAAAAAAAAATGTAATTATGTCATGGGGAATCACAGGACTTTGTGAAACTGGATGATGGGTCTACTTTCATATGTTGTGTGTATGTGCTATATAGATGATAGGATCTTCCATTTTGCACAAATATACCAAAGTTCTGATTCCAGAGTTTATTTGTTTGTTTGTTTTTTAGCCATACTTTCTCCCATTCACTTCTTCAATAAGCGTAGCCCTGATTTAGATAGATTGGTTGGAACATCCCCCAGGCCTCCCACATAGCCTCCTCAGGATTCCTAGGGCTCTGACTCAGGTTTCCAATGAGATTCATTTGGAGGAATTCCCTCATCACCTTGCACACACAGTGCCTAGTCCACTTGTGTGCCATGTCAGTGCAGACTCAGGACTCGCTCCTTCTTCAGCCTGCACCTTTCATGCAAGGCCTTTGTGAACGGACTTTACTGAAGATTTGGGGCAACACTGCGAGAAATACAAAGAACTTCAAGTTAAATATCAGATATCCATGCCCTTCAAAGTTCCATAGGGCCACTCCATCACTGGGAACAGTCCCCTTGGGTATATTACCCCATGCAGCACCGTAGCCCAGCTCTGTTTCACTGGCTTGTCTTTCCATCTTTATCCCGCATTTTCCCTCCCCGTGGCACCTCATACTTTTCTCATTCCATTTTACAGAATAATTTGGCTCTCTCTATCTCTTTCCCAAAACAAAGTTTCAGGGCCATCTTTGCTCATACTAAACTATCAAGATGCCCAGCAGAACAAAAAGACTAAATTCAAGATCCACAACAGAAAAATGCGCTCCCTATTATCTAAATATTTTATTCATGTTAATTGCAAATAAATATTTCTATTCGCTGGATAAAATTAGTTGTGCTTAAGATATATATACTCGACATTTTATTTTATAAAAACAGTTTTCTGGTGTGAAATATGAATTCAAGTTTACCCAAGAGGAAATACTATGCATTTAATGATAGTACACACTACCTGATGTGAACCCAAACCATTCTGACTGCATATGAATTGAGACATATGGACTATGTGTTATCATCAGTTACTGTTTTACCAGAGTTAGTTCTAAACTTAAGAATAGTTGAATAGAAAGTTTCCCATTAGTCTTCAAATTCACTTAATTATTGTCTACTGAGCACTACTATATGAGCCCTTTGAAGGACTTGATGTGAAATTTCAAGCTTAAGGCAAGCTATTTTTGCACCTTGACTTGCAGTATCAATTCCTATTATATCCTGTGTGTTAAACTGTAGCGTTTTGTGTGTTTTTCAAAGTCTTCCCATCCTTTGCATCATTTTCGGAATTCTCTTAAGGTTTGTATTTCTCAGTTGTTTGAAACAGTTTTTAATCATCCAACATTCTAATCCAAGGATTATCATGAGTCATATTTTCCTGATGTTTGTAATAGAGGCTTTTTTTAAGGGGTTTTGGAAGTCATATGAACTATTTTAGGACACGAGAACACTATTTTATATAGAAAAAGTAAACATTTTTTCCTCAAAGGCCATGGGTAAATAAAATCAATCAAGACACCCCTTTGATAAGAAAGCACCATATTTTTTTCCTATTTAATTTCCTAATTAAGAGAAGGAAATATTAAGTGTTGTTAATAATAAATACAACAAATGCTTAATTACATATAGATGTATACTTTAAGTCCCTATTGAGGGCAAAAAATCTCAGTGTGCTGCTACTTCTTCCAGGGAGTGGCCATATTTCTTCATCCACCTCTAAAGTCTCATCAATTCCACAAATATAGTTGGTATATAAAACATTATATTGGGTGTTTGGCAAAAAGACATAGATAGTTCAAGCTATCCTTTACAGACTGTACATTGTGTTGACCTACTAATTAAGAACTGTATTCTTCTTTGGAAAGCCATTACACCAATTGCCAGCAAAGAGTTTTAAACTGGTCTAGTATGACTTATACCTTGTATGTTGTCTATCTTGGCCTCTGTATTGACCTGAAAGAAAGAGATCAAGTCTGTGTAGTTTGAGCTCTGCAATTCCATAACATTTCATGAGTATAATATGAAATGGGAAGTAATCAAAGGACTGGTTATAAAATCAGCTTTGTCTTTGATGACCCAGAAGTCGTCACCTTGCCTTGTAGGGCTAGTTACAGACATCATTCTCACGGTACCATAAGTGAACAGAAGCATTGCTTAACCTCAAGTCCCAGCTGATAAGGTGTTAAGAGTTTTCAGTTTTTACCTGTGTTGGTCATAGTGAAAGATGCTAAAGACTCTGGGCTATGTGATTTTAAGATTTACCGAACAAGAGAGCTAAAGTTCATGTTTCTTTCTTGTTTAATAGTTTTCACAGTGTACAGACAGAATAAAAGACCTGGAGAAACAGTTTGTAAATCCTGAGGATAAGAACAGAACCCGCTTCCTTCCGGGGAAAGATATGACTGAAGAAGAAATGATCAAAAAATTAGACGCGGTAAACATTCTTTCTTAAAATAGCACCTATTAGCCCCTTGTTGATCAGCATCACAGTAACACAAATATGTTTCATGTTATGCAGACCGATTTATCCCTCATTGTTCTAGCCATTAATATAGTCTTTTCCTTGTAATCTAGTAACAAAACCTAAGCTTGACTTTAAACACTTGCCAAAAGAACTAAAAATTGGGTGGTTTCAAGATGACCACCTTTGTCTCATAGCCCAAAGGAGCAATTTTGGCATTTTAAATGGATTCGTTTGTCTTCCTGATTGGAGCATATCAAAGGGAGGTCAATGTGGAAGGTACCATGGAGTGGAAGAGCTCCCAGAGTTATCTGTAAGGATTGGGCATGGGAAGTCTTTACTTAGTCCAGCTCTAAAGACTTTCTAGAGGTATCTGGGCAACTACAAAAGCAATGTATTTTCATTTGGGTGGGGGGTAGGGAATAATAGTGCTCTAATTAGGAAAGAAGTTTTTGGCTTGCATGACATTTTTCCCCCTTCCTACTGAAATTGTTTTTGACTGTAGCTGGAACTACAGCTGGCCAAGAAGGAGGAGCAGTTACTGGAAAAAGATTTCATCTATGAACAGGTCTCCAGGCTCACGGATAGGCTCTACAGCAAAACTCAAGCCTACAAGCAGGACACACTGCTCTTAGCCAAGAAGGTCTGTCCAAGACCCTGCCTTCTCAATTTTTCCCTTACTCCTCGATTACTGTTCATTTTCCACAGACTATTTATTGAGAGAAACCCTAGAGAGATTTGGCTTTATGACTAGAGAAACATAAAGATGTAAAATTAAAAATTTAAAGGTGACTCTTAGAAAATTGTCCAAAATAAGTTTCAATCTTGTTCTCTGAATGAATTCACTTTATGGTGTAAAAACCTAAGCTTTTCAATGACAGTATATAAGTTTCACTTAATCGGGCACATACTCAAATATGACAATTATTATCTTTATATTTTATGTGCCAAGTTAAACCCTTTCTAGTTCCTTTTGGAGGGCTTCACTTATCCAGCACTCTGCATGGGAACTCAACCAGAACCCAGAAATGGAAGGAGACCATTAAAGACAATCACAGTCATACAAACATGGGCCTGTTACACCATGGGGTAGAGCTACTGCCAGGCTCCACTAGTGAGGAAAGTACAGTACATGGATCTTCCTGATTTCATAAGCTTAAAATACTGTACCAGGACTGCTGATTCAAAGCCACAGGGTCAGACTGGGACTTCTAGAAGCTACCTTGAAAGGAGCAGCCAGCAGGAGGGAGGTTGGTTGATGATGACACAGCAGGACCTTGCATCATAGAGTGGTCAGAGGATTTCCTGGCTCTGAAGCCTCTTGGAGCATCCCGCTGTGATGGCACAAGGATTTTAGTCAGTCAGCAATAGTTACTGAATCTACTCTGTGCTCCTCTCATGCTAGGAATGGGGGAAGAAACAGAGAGGAGGGGACACATTGTACCCATCATCTAGTGTGGGGAGGCAGGCAGGAAAATAGATCATGGTAACACCCACAGCCTGACTATGGGGTCCAGGGCGCAGCAACTGTTCATCATTCTTCTTAGTTTCCTCAATGCCTAACATGTACTAAACCCTATAAAAACATTTGTTGAATAAGTAAACAGTCCTGTTCTAGAAACAGTTCTGGCATACTTAATAGGAAATTATTGTAAATCTCAAGCCTCCTTTGCCATTTTTATTTGGCTTTTACACTTCTGCTCTGATGACTTATACTGGTAGACTGGTCAGTCCAGTGGCATTTGTGCAATTCACAACTTTACCTCATAAAGTAAGAATATTAAGACTTTTTTTAGGCTCATGAACTTTGCCTGAATTACTATGGCCAATGTTTAAATGTTACCTGCCTTCCTTCTTTTTGCAAAATGAATTCCCCTGTCTTTGAAGAAAGTCAGTTTTCGCTGAGAGCTGGCTTGTCAAAGCTGATGGCAGAGCCTCTCTGGAAGTCAACAGTAATGCTAGAGAAAAGCAGTGGTGTCATGTGGTCAGGAAGGTTCCAGTATAGTTGTGTTCTGTCCTGTGATTTACCTCCCCTTTCCTTTCTCCACTTTCTGTGTTCTCTACCTGGCTTTCATTTTTTTAATTTAAAATGATAATCTCATAGTAAGCAGATCTAGAAGACGGGAGGATGTTCAGATCTCGGATTTGAGATTTGCAAATACTAGCAAATGACCTTGAGAAAGATAACAGAAATGATCTTAAAACTGGGTTTCCTGACCTGTGAAATGGGTATGATGTCAGTTAAAGTAGCAAGCATTACATACTCAAGCAGAAGTGGCCTAGCCCCTGTGGGTGCTCAACAAGGATGAGCGTCTTCTTAAGCCTCTCATCTTTCCCAAATAGCTTATGGTTCCTCTTCCAATTTTCCCAAATGAACAAAAAATGGAAAACCTCAGCAAAAACTTAGAGCAACCCAGATAATGCCATCCTTTTTTGATTTATAGAGGAAAAGGGAGGTTGGCTGGTTATTCATACACACAACACTCAAGTGTGCAGTGACTGATTAATGAAATTTAAGAGAGATAATGACTCACCACTGAAGCTTTAAATGGTAATCATTTTTATTCAATGTATGCTTCCTAAAAATTCAGCAGTGTAGAAAAATTTTAAATATTTATATTCTTTATTCCTTATGGCGACAAAGTATATAAGTAAATCACTAGCAGCAACATTCCTCTAAGCAAATGTGCAGATAGACCAGTGTGTCCCCTATTAGGAGAAGGAGAATGTTTCGAGGTCAGACATAATGTTTGGAAGCTCATATTCATGTCTTGATTTACTCTGATGCAAAGGACTGAAGGATTAAAATAGACTAAAAATTTACCATTTCTTCATTCAACAAATATTCCATTTTAATTTTGCTTGATGCCTCCTATGCTCCCAATCTGGATACTGGGAATATGATGAATAAAATAAATAGTCTTCATCTTCATGAAGAGTAAATTCTTGTGGGAGACAGACTATAACCAAATATCCAAATACATATATACATAATAAAATGTCAAAAGTAGGATATAAATTTAAATTAAAGCAATATAATATTACAGAGTGTTGGCAGGTGGGAGGAGTTACTACTCACTAACCCATCATGGCTACAGCCACACTAAAAGGCTGTGCAATGGACCAGAAAACTGAAAGGAACCACTAATTCCAATTTTACTTTTCTTTTAAAACCAATCATTCTACTTAGTCCTAACTTTTTATTTTTTGATGATAAATAGCTAATGTGCGACTTCTGGTCAAGATGGTGGAACAGATAAATGCTGTGCTTGCCTCCCCTTATGACCGCATCAAAATTACAACTAAACTACAGAACCATTATCATTGGGAGTTGCCTGAAGTCTAGCTGAACAGAAGTCCTACAAATGGGGACATACAAAAGAGGCTGCCTCGAGACTGGTAGGAGATACAGAACAGGCTGGTCCCACATCCACATATGGCATTGAGAATCAGGAGGGATATTTTAACTGTGGAGATCCCAAAGGAGGAGCAAAGGGTCCCAGCCCCATACTGGGCTCCCCAGCCCAGGGTTCCAACGCTGGGAAGAGAAGTCTCCACATTCTTCTGGCTGTGAAAAAGTGGAGATTATGGCTGAGTGAGACAGAGGGCAGCTGGAATTCTGGGCATTATTCTTAAGGGGCCTATACACAGACTTACTCACTGATGGATTCACTCACTCTGAGTATCAGAGCTGAGACAGCAGCTTGAAAGGTGCCAGGGACATATGGGGAGGAACTGAATTTTGTCTAACTTCAGGTTGAGGACTGGAGGAATAGCTTTCTCCACAGCTAAAATATCCCTCCTGATTCTCAATGCCATATGTTTTGTCTTCTCCCAGACAAAATTGCTGGGAGAAGCCTTTGTTTCTTTCTTGTGCCCTCACCCCCAGCATGCAGATACAGGTGGGATGCCACATCTGAGTCTCCATCAACCTGGCTAATACTGGTTGCTCCTGACCCTTGTGATTCCCTGAGACCCCACCCAACTTACAGGCCCACCCAAGCCACTTCCACTGGCTTTTCCATACAAATGGCCTATGTTGGCTCATGCTGTGGACTTTCCTAACTTCTCTCAAAGATTCACAAAATCCAAACAAGAAGCATCCTGCATCAGTGTGCCCCATACCTCTTACTGAGCAGCCAGTAGTAGTGGCAGTGGGCCTCACTTCGGAGCTTGGCCTCTTGAAGTGCCTTAAGCCCGGCTCAGGTGGCAGAAATCTACAGATTGCTTGATAACTCTTGCCAGGTGGCCCTGGGCAGGGTACAAGCTGCGGCTGAACTTGGCCTGCAGTGGGGCCCTTCCCAGGAGGTCCCAGGGTTGGCATACCCTACGGCCAACTTCTGCCAAGCTAGAGCAACACCTAGGGCTGCATCCAAGGATGATGCACCCAAAGAGTAGACTGAAGGCAGGCACCAGAGCCCTGAAAAAGCAAATCCTGCTCCATAGGGTCAGCCTCTCACCAGCTACTCCTCACAACCAATCAGCCTAAGGGTCAATCCCACCACTGATGTGTCAACAGCAACCAAGGCTCAACTACAACAGCAAGGCACACACAGCCCATACAAGGGACATATATAGAGCACCCAGCTCAGGTGACCAGGGAAGACTGTGCCACTGGGCCCCACAAAACATCTACTACATACAGCCACTCTACTAAGACCAAGAGACATAGGAACCCTACCTAATACATAGAGACAAACATAAGGAGGCTGCCAAAATGGAGAAACAAGAAATGTCCCAAATGAAAGAACAGAACAAAGCTCCAGAAAAAGAATTCAATGAAATGGAGACAAGCAATCTACCAGATGCAGAGTTCAAAACATTGGTTATAAGGTTGTTCAATGAACTTAGGGGAAGAGTAGGTGAATTCAGTGAGAACTTTAACAAAGAGATAGAAAACATAACAATGGAGATAGAAAACAAAGAATCAGTCAGAATAGAAAAAATGCAATAATTGAAATGAATACATTACAGGGAATCAACAGTAGATTAGACAATGCATAGGATCAAATCAGTGTTTTAGAAGATAGCAGAAAACACTCAATCAGAACAGCAACAAGAAAAATGAATCCAAAAAAAAAATAAGATAGATTAAGAGACCTCTGAGACAACATCGAGTGTACTAACATTTGCATCATAGGAGTACCAGAGGTGAAGAGAGAGAGCGAGGGATTGAAAACCTATTTGAAGAAATAATAATGGAAAACTTCCCTGATCTTGCAAAGGAAATAAACATACAAGTCTATGAAGTGCAGAGTCCCAAACAAGATGAACCCAAAGAGGCCCATATCAAGATACATCATAATTAAAAACAAAGAGAACCTTAAAAGCAGCAAGAAAAAAGCAATTAGTTACCTACGAGGGAACTCCCATAAGATTATCAGCTGATTTCTCAATAGAAACTGCAGGCCAGAAGGGCTTGGCATAAAATATTTCAAATGATGAAAAGCAAGGACCTATAACCAAGATTACTCTTCCCAGCAAAGCTATCATTTAGAATTGAAGGACAAAAAAAAAGCTTCCTAAATAAGAAAAAGCTAAAGGAGTTCAACACCAAACAATATTACAAGAAATGTTAGAGGGACTTCTTTAAGAAAAAAAGTTCACAAATATAAAATGGCAATAATTACATATCTATCACTGATTACTTTCAATGTAAATGGAGTAAATGCTCCAATCAAAAGACAGAGTGGCTGAATGAATAAGAAAATAAGACCCTTATATATGCTGCCTACAAGAAACACACTGCAGACTGAAAGACACACACAAACTGAAAGTAAAGGAATGGAAAAGATATTTCATGAAAATGGAAAAAAAAAACTGAGGTAACAATCCTCATACCAGACAAAACAGACTTTAAATGTTATAACGAGACAAAGAAAGACCCAGTAATCCCACCTCTGGGTATTTATCTGAGGAAACCCAAACTACTACTTTCAAGGAATATGAGAATCCATATGTTCATTGCAGCATTATTTACAATAGCCAAGATATGGAGGTAACCTGAATGTCCATCAATGGATGAATGAGTAAAGAAGACATTATACATTTATACAATGGAATATTACTAAGCCATAAGGAAAGAAATCTTGCCATCTGCAATGACATGGATAGACCTAGAGGATATTACGCTGAGTAGAATAAGTCAGAGAAATACAAATGCCATATGATTTCACTTACGTGTGGAATCTAAATAACAAAATAAACAGAAACTCATAGATACAGAGAACATTTTGATGGTTGCCACTTAGGAGGGGTTTTATGGAGGGTTGGTGAACAAGGGGAAGGGACTGAGAAATATAAATTGGTAGTTACAAAACAGGTATGAGGATGTAAAGTATAACATAAGGAATATAGCCAATAATATTGTAGAAACTATGTACAGTATTAGATGGGTACCATGTGTATCAGGATGATCACTTCATAAGTTATATAAATGTCTAATCATCATGTTGTATACCTGAAACTAATATTATATGCAAATTATAATTGAAAAATAAAGTTGATTTTAAAAAGACAGCAAAAAAAAGACAGTTAAAAAAATACATATGAAATGTTCTGGAACCTCAAAGGCACCACACACTTAAAAGGGATTATTATTATAAAGCAGAAAACTCTTAAAACAAACTTTTGGCCCTTCACCTGGTTCCCAGGGTGTTTTAGGTAAGCCATTGTTTGCACAGTGGTGTAATGCTCTTAATTTGCAGCTGCATATCTTACCTTTTAGGTGGCACCTTGAGTCTAGCGTGTGCCTTTCAAGTCTCTTTACATAACTTAGACATGATGGATGCTTAATAAATGCTAGGTATACCGATGGGATTTAGGCTTTCTATGCATCTGTCTTTCATGTTTTTGTTGCAATGTTTTTGAGTAATCTGGAGACCTCTTAATGAGAGTAAAAGCCTTTAAAATTTTCAAAAAGTCCTGAGATCTCTTCTAATTCTTATTTTCTATAATTTCCCACTTAACCTTTCCTTCCTTCAGGGAACAATGCCCCACCCCGCACCACCACCACCACCATTATAGACAGCCAGCAGTTTGCCATTTTCTCCAACTCTTCATGGAATGTATACATAGGCTAAGTCTTGGGCTCTCTAATTCTAGATGAATGGCTACCAGAAAAAGATCAAAGACGCCACGGAAAAAATGATGGCTCTTGTTGCCGAGCTGTCCATGAAACAAGCTCTGGCCATTGAACTCCAAAAGGAAGTCAAGGAGAAAGAGGACTTCATTTTCTCTTGCAATTCCAGGATAGAAAAGGGTCTACCACTCAATAAAGAGATTGAGAGAGAATGGTTGAAGGTACTTCGAGATGAAGAAATGTATGCCGTGGCCATCGCCGAAAAGTCTCGGGTAAGTTTTGGCTTCTATGTTGCATTTGTAAAGTGGCCAGGAAAAGCTATTTTCTAGGGTTTCAATCCTTCCAAAATATATGAAAATTTTCCCACTCTACCATATACAGTCCCAACAGTCATAAGTTTTGGTTTTTAAAGACAAGTCAAAAGTGCAATAGTGCAACATACCATAATATTCTCTGGAGAACACTTGGCAAGCACAAAGTTCCACCCTACAGTCTTACATCCTGGGCTGGTGTGGTTGAACACCATGGACTCCCACTGGCATGGCAATGACCAGGCTGGCATTGGTTTTAGCCATATGTCCCCAATCCCTGTCCTCACACCCTTCCTCAGACTACTCCTTACTTAACATGGCATATTGTGAGGCCCCCAGCGTATTACGGTTGTCACAGCCTTTTGCAGACTCTGCACTTGGTGCACATTACAGACCTCAATGCTGCCCTTTTTTCCTCCTGCCACTAGCCTAAGTCTGTGTCTATTGCTGATTCCACCTGCAAGTTGGATGCCCAGTTCTTCTGCCTACTCCCATGATCTTTCAATATTTCTTAGAATAGAATTAGGCATCTCTTTCTAAGGAAACTGCATCTTGGGGACCTACAACTCACTCTCAGACCATCAAGTAGACATCCTCAAAAAGATCACCATTTACTCCCTAACCCAAGAAAAAAGGTACATTCCCCACACATAGTAGAAATATCTGAAAACAAGGTCTGATTTTTAATTCCCACATTGCCTGGGACTATATTTTTTAAGGCATTCACGTCTTACCTATGGTGTCTTGGCTGTCATTTACCTGTCTCCATTATTTAGAATTCTTTTTAATGCTATCAGAGATGCATCTATTTTTCAGAAGCACAGGCAAAAAGATCTTGAAGACCTTGAGGCTCAAAGCAAGCTGCTGACTACTTCTCTGATTCTTCTTTACTCCTTATCTCTTCCTTAGTAACATTTGCTCACCAATGACTTACCAAAGGAAATAGTCCTATACCTTTGTCAAAAACAAAAACATGGACATAATTAGTGCCTTATGAAAAATATTGAGGTTAGAATATAGTGAATTTAGAACCCACCAGCCATTTGATGATAAACCCTAAAACCCAGAAACAGTGTTGCTTTAGCAACATAGGTCATTGCAATGATATGCAACATGTGAGTGGGAGTGTGTGTGTGTGTGTGTGTGTTTGGTGACTTCACTCTCATGCCCTCCTGTCCTTTTGGGGAATATCAGCCAACACAGTTTAAGACTGCTCAGACCCAGCTGTGTCTGGTGGGCCCTGGGGATAAAGTGACTTCATCAGAGTTTTCAAAAAACTGAAAAGGAAAAACCATTTTTTGCAGGAATTTTTGGAAGCAGATAATCGCCAGCTGCCCAATGGTGTTTACACAACTGCAGAGCCACGTCCAAATGCCTACATCCCAGAGGCAGAGGCCACTCTTCCTTTGCCAAAACCATATGGTGCTTTGGCTCCTTTTAAACCCAGTGAACCTGGGGCCAATATGAGGCATATAAGGAAACCTGTTATAAAGCCAATTGAAATCTGAATATGTACACCAACCCAAGCTTCTCAAGGAGACACTTCAACACATCCACAGCAGGAAAATATCAGCAGAATAGCTCTGAATTACAAATACAGCATCCACGATTAATCACCAACAGAGGACAACATGGTTTCCTTTTGTACTAAGTACTATATTTCACAGGATGTTAAGTAGGACACAGAATTGTCCTACAATTATGTCAGAACATTGATTTGTATTGCTCATTTCCTTCTTTTTCACTCTATATATTGACTACCTTTCAGAAATATATAGTAAGCCAGGTACCATAAAAATACAATAAAAAATATTTTCAATGAAGTATAGAAATCAGCAGAGTGGTCTTTTTTTATTGAAGAAAAAAAACACAAGCAAATGTTATTCAATATACTGACTTTAAAGCTGGAATGACTGAAAAGGAAAATATTCCAGGTATCACAGGGTCTTAATTTACTTTGTTAAATAAATAGTTGCATTTTAAGTTAATGTTGGTAAATCTGAATCAAGTAAAAACAAAATAATAGGGAAACTTGTTATTTTAAAAATAATGTTGTAGTGATTCTTTTTATAAGAATCCTTTTGCTGCAAAAATAATTATGTCCTAATATATCTTTCTTATGAATCTAAATTTTTCACAATGTTGTATGCAAATAAACTCAATTGTTTTAAGTTCTGATACCAGATTTTTCAAAATTTCAATTAACATATTTATAACTTGGCATGTGAGAGAGTTGAAATTCATGCCAGTTCTTCTTATTACTCTAATTTCATTGCACTTCACCCAAGTATATTCCTAATTCTGTTTTTATATTTCCTCATGCGTACACAAGTAGATTTGAAACCTGTGACTTGACTTTGATTAATATACTCAAACTATATTTCATACTGATATTTCATATCAGTTATGAATTTTATTTCACAATTCTGGGAGTGAGAAATACCACATTCCTTTATTTTGCTAAATCAAATGAAATTTGTTTCAAACCCTCCATCCTGCCAGATTGCAGAGAAATTTAATCTCATCTCAATCTACCAGTCTGGAACCTAACCTATTGCTTGGTGAAGTTACTGAAAAGCAGTTCTTGAGGAGTGCCCGTGCTATGTAACGCTGTATAAGCCATGTAGTTAATACAAAAAATGCTGCATAAACACAGTTCCTATGTTGTAGGAATTAGTAATCACATTAAGGATTCAAAAAAGATGCAGATAGGAAGCTTAACAACATAAGGATGGAAACATAATTTTTAAAAAATCACAAAGGGATGAATACTTAATTATTATGACTGTGTGCTACTGGTTCAGAGGGGGAAGGTGCTACTGTGTGCTGGAATGGCCAGGGATCACAGTCAGATAGAACTTTTTCCCTGGCCCTTAAGAAAAAATAAGATTTTAATGGGTGGAGAGGGGATTCTAGGTGAGGAAAATAGCCTGAACAAGGTTTGCAAGTTAAAAGACAAAAGTTGTGTTCAAGACCCAGTGAACTGGGCTGGCCAGAACAGAATGTTCATGTTGGGGAACTGACTGAGGCCAGGATTAGGGAGACCTTGAATGTGAGCTTGGATTTTTTCCTTTAATGAAAAGCAAGTTAATGACAAATTGTGAGCAGAGGAGTAACAGGATCAAACTAGTGTTTACCTCAAATATAAGTCAGATAAATTACTTTAGAAAGCAAATCAACCAGGTGTGAAAAGAAAAGGGTAGGGCATGAAAAATAATGACCTTATCAAGAGAAAAAAATCAACACTGCCTTGCTGATACAGCTCTAAGATTTTGAGCCTCAGTGACCATGAAGTATTTGACCAAAAATGGGAATTCTGTAGGAGAGGACAATTTTGAGAACACAATGATGATATTAGAAAAGAAGATGAATTAATATATCGGCTAGTGATATGTATAGTGATTAAAGTTTCGCAGGGTCACCGAGGGAAACAGTATGAAAAGAGGAAAAAAGCAAAGAGTGATGGGCTGCCCCCAAGCAGTAACTGTATTTGTGGATCAGAACGAAGTCGCTGTAAAAGAGACAGGAAAAAGTGGGAGAGCTAGTTAGATGTTATGGGGTCCTCTGGGGAAACATGTTCATGGACTCATGTTTCTGGCTGGAAAAAAAAAAAGTCTCTGTTCGAAGAACAAAAGAGTCAGGCCAAAACTTGCAGTGTTTTGTTTTTTTAAGATATTTCTAAATCAAACATTTATAAATACAAAAAGCTTACAATATTAAATATAGTTCCATCTGAACCATCACAAAGACAAATCCTACTCTAAATACTGTATATACAAACTGCTGAGTGTTATAAATTATTCTATACTGGAAATAGCAGATTTGACTTAGTCCGAATTCAGTTTTTTAAAAAGTATCCTCTTTCCAAATATGGTTTTTATGCAACATTTAAGTTTTCTACTTGTCATATGTTATTGTTGATGACACATCCAGTTTCTGTTTTTCTAAGCATTTTTCTCTACATTTATAAAACCTATTTTATTTGAGTGCAACAGAAACCAGCTTTTGGCCTATGAAGCCACTAGGAAGATAAGCCCCTAGGAAGAGCATCATTTATGCCATTGCCTGCCACCTTGGACAGTTTGTCATTTCTCCACATCTGCTGTTAAAAACTGGGATGAGGTACAGCAGTTTAGTTCCATCTGAACAAGTACCAAACTGAAATTCAGATGGGTCAACAATGTATTCTGATTTTGGCCACCAATTTCAATTATTGCCAAAGAATTCTCACTAGAAGTAGAGCTATGAACAAGATTAAAAATTGGAAGCTGATATAATTGTATTTTCTTTTTCATAAGCCTAAAAGCATTGTGGTGTGTTTCAGAGCTGCTTCCTCCACAAATTTTGCATCCACATTGTCATGTCCTTCAAAAGTATACAGTGCTGGATAAAAAAGAGAGAAAGAAAAGAGTTATTGTGAAGCCTTGGAATATTTATAATGCTGTGCCCACAGCTCATTGAAATAATTATTTAATATTTTAACAAAACACATTATTCTGAGAATGTGTTGTTAAAATTTATTAAACCTCAGCACCAAGAAAGGTCATTCACATCAACCAAATAGGTTTTTAACCACTTAGACCCTTTTAAAAACCTCAGAGGTGATTTTTTCTTTGGTAATTTAACTTACTCTAGGTAAACTATATATTGCTAGGAAAAACCAATTGCAATAAGAACCTACTTATAAGGGGTATTTTGGAAAGAAATGGGTACACAGAAGTGAATAGGGACTGATTAATGTGTCAAGGGTAAAGCAGAAAAACTGAGAGGACAGAGGAATGCATTACCTTGATTGGAGGATTCTATATCTGTCAATGTTGCAATGAAGTAGTTCAGAGGCAGAAATTCTATACTGAATGATGACTTGTCAATCATAGAACTCTGAGGCTAAAAAGGAAACTGCTTCCGTATTAGTTGACTCCAAAATAAGTACGAACTTTTTTTAAAAAGTGGCAAGAACTATAATTGCTCTCCATATAGATATGCTAAAATAAGCAAATAGTATCCAAGAAACATTTAGTGGGGCTGTGCTTTCATACCAACTCACCTGTTTCTTATAGTTCTGAAGCAGTCGCTTCACGTGGTTTCGGGAAATAATGTTAGAACTCATAGGATGATCCCAAAGTCGACAGATCTTCTGACCAATAACCTATAATGCAAATTGAAAATAGGTCAAGGAGAATTTTTAGGGCAGTGAAAATACTCAATATGATCTCATACTGATGGCTGCATCTCATACGTTTATCCAAACTCATAGAATGAATGACACCAACAATGAACCCTAAAGTTAGCTATGGACTTTAGGTGATTGTGATGCATCAATGTAGGTTCATTAATTGTTAACAAATGGACCATTCTGACAGGTGATGTTGATGATGGGGGAGGCTATGCATGTGTGCGGGCAGGTGGTATATGAGAAGTCTCTGTACCTTCCACTCAATTTTGCTGTGAACCCTAAACTACTCTAAAAGATATAGTCAATAATAAAAAAAAAGGATGGAAAAATATATATTTGAGAATATAGTGCACACTGCATTAAGTAAATATACTTTATATCAATTCACAATTTAAAAAATATTATTCCAAAGTAGCTAGTTAGTCTAAAAGGCCCTTTATGGTTAATGACCTTTGGAGAAAGGCCATTACCTAGGAGGTATGCTTCTGAATTTTGAATATATACTTAGTTAAATGCAACCCTAAGAAAAGAAGTTTATATACTGATGTTGCCAAATTCTTTTTCGGAAATGGAGTTCATCTGCTACTCTTAGAAAGTGGGGGTTTGAATGCCAACACTAAATGATGTTTTGATAGGAAACTAAAGGTTATAGGCATGTTCTCTGCTAATGTCTTGCCCAGAAAATTTTAATTCCCTAAGAGTATGAGGCAAAAAAAAAATCTAATTTAGAGACCAATCTAAATGTTTGAAGACAATCCCCAAAGAGATCTAGTCATGGAAAATATGCTTTTTATTGTTCTTGCTTTTGCTTTAGTGAGCATGCAAGGGGGAGAGGGTACTACAAAGCAAGCTCATTAGGTCCAGAAAGGCAATGGATATCCCTCCGCGGGAGGATCATGCCAGAGTTACAAGTGCACAAGGTATGTAAACCATGCACAGAGTTGGCCACACTCTCAGAGACAAGAAGTTTGAGGAGTCAGAGGCTCTGAAGACCTTGCTGTGGACTTTCATTTTTCATAGTATTTTTGACTCTGAGAGCTAATATCTCCCACAGAAACAAGGAGTGCTTGTATAACCCTTTCTCTCATGTTTCTCATTCTTCCTTCGACCTAAGAATGTTTTCCTGCCCTGGTGGAAATGACAGTGGGTGGAAATGCAGTTCCAAAACTTTCTGACCTCACCTGTATTTAACTTTCTTATCAGTTTAAATGCCAAAAGCACATGTTTCCCCTCTCCCTCCCCTCAGACTCACAGATGTATTAGTGCAGCTTCCTAAGAAGAGAAAAACGTCTGATTTAGGTGGGCTGTGCCAAGCCAGTACAAAGCCAGAGGAGCAAGCACTTTGGAGGCCAGCGAGGAGCCACAGACAGAGGGTGGGGATGGATGGGATTTCTTGGAAAGGGCTGAAAAGTGAAACAATTTAATTGACTTTAGCCCAAATCAAGTAAATGCTCTTTTTGAAAGAAGAAATTGAGGGAGGTTCATGCCAAGGCTTAGGGAGAAAATAAAATATAATTCAGGATTACCGGAGGAAGCCGCACAATGATGCTGAATTTTAGTTTTTCATTTTTCTCTGTGTTGTCCAGATCTACGAGAAAGTTAGATTGGCAAACAAAACAGAAATATCTGTTTTAATAATTCTTGCCTTTAACAAGGCAAGAATACTTCGGTGCTTCACCCTAACACATATCCCAATTTTGTATTCTCAAACTAAATCTAACAACTGCGAAAATTTTAGTTCGTGTCTCTCGAATAAAAGGCATTTTTAAATGAAGCTGTTGATATATATCATGGAACAGGCTGCCAGTCACAAAAAAAAATTTACTAACTTAAAACAGAAGCACCTTGAAGAATTGGAAATATTTTAATGTATATTGACAAAACTCTTCTATAAAATACCATGACTGAACCACTTAAGTGAGAGTGATTAATAAACTACAGACATTATTTAAAGTTCAAATTCACTTAAGCACTGCATTTCTAATTTTTCTTGCATTTCAAGTCTAACTGCAATGATAGAATTAAACAGCTGAAAGTAAGCCATTTTATGACATTTTCCTGAGAAACAAGCCTTCAGAGTCTCCTATCCTTAAGTGCCCTCATGTAAAGAAAAGAAACCTAATAGCTGTGTGTGGATTGAGAAGCCATTTGGGGTCCCTTGAAGAGAAAAGTCACTTTCAATTAGCATGAAGGATGGTTACAAGAAATGAACTGTCCTCAGAAGGACCAACTGTATAATCTGTGGCACCCAATGCAAAAAAACAACAAATTAAGAGCCCATTGTTCAAATATTGTTTCAGGATTTGATGCAAAGCATTAAACTAAGTATGCGGCCCTTTTGAGTGTGGCAGGGTCTTGTGTGACCCAGTTCACAACCCCTCAAAGCCAGCCCTGGTGGTACTCAGAGTAGAACTTGCACTCTGGCAAACTAAGAGCCTCTTACCTTTCATGAGCCTTATGACAGCTGTTTCTGTGAGAAGCAACACTCCATTATCAATGTAATGCAGCAGGCTATGCAAAGGGAGACAGTGGACACCAAGGATCGTGTGCAGAGTATGAAAACCTAGGATGAGAAATCCAGGAGAGTAGATAGTCAGTCAGCATCTCTAGACTTCCAGACAGATGGAAATTGATGATGTTAATAAAGCACTTAGCTAAGTGCCTAGAGTCAAATAAATGCTGCTCGAAGACAAGGTCCAAGTTTCCTCCTTTATATTATCAAGACTAAGCATTGTGCTGGGTATAGAATAAGTTCCCAACAAGTATGTGTTCTCTTTACTTCGTGTCCCTTCCTAGGCAAAAAGAGAAAAAGAGTGCAAGGCCTGCTCCATGAAAAATAGTTCTACAGTTTAACAGGTTTGCAATTCTACGTTAAGTTGACAAAAGAGAACGATTTATAGACCTTCAAACTCCATATGCCCAGGATGAAAGGAATAGGGACCTTTCCTATTCCTTTAGGAAAAAATCTGGACCAGAAGGGGACAGCTTATATGCCTGTTGTCTGGTAATTCCCTATGTAAAGGCTTTTAGGGTATATTTGGACTAAATTACATAAAAGAAGAATTAAAATGATATGGTCAGATAGTAAATCCATAAGAATTCAATAGAGAGGAAGACATTCTCTCAAACCTCAGTCTCATGGAGAGGAATCCTCAAATACTCAGAAACCTAGAGCTCTAAGGGCACTATTACTAATAAATGATAAAACAACATTCAGACCAGAAGAGAATCAAAAAAGCCTTCTTGGAAAAGATAGCATGTGAGAAGATCTGTGAAGGGTAAATTCAATTACTGAGGGTGGAAATGAGACAGGAGAATATACAGAGGAGAGACATTAGAAAAAGCTAGGTTCACATGAACAGGCCAAAGCTGGAAACCTGCCATGCTGCTTACTAGCTGCAGATATAATTAAGCCTTTGTGAGCCTCATTTCCTCAATCCTCAGATGGAGCTGCCAATACTTTTCCTGGAGGGCTACTTTGAGGACCTGAGCTGGTCTATAATGAGCATGGCCCAGGGTATAGCATCAGTGACTAACATCAAATGTGTACTGAAGCCTTCAATCTACACATTGGCTCACTTGATCTTCATACAACTCTCTGATGTGAGAACCACCTGATTCTCAGTTTATAAATGGGGAAACAGTCACAGGAGCTACAAAACTCACCCAGTTTCAGCAACTCATCATATCGATAGTAAGTGGCAAGAGTGAAATATGGACACAGGCTGTAGCCTAGGCTTCTAACCATAATATGATCCTGCCCCAATGACTGGTAGCTGTGTTAACAGAACAATAATAACAGAGGCCCAAAGGCGAGAAAGTATGGGTTATATTCAGAAAATATTAAGTGGTCTGGCTGAGTTAAAAATCAAGTATGCGAGAGGAATGATAGGAAGTAAGATCAAAAAAGTTAATTTAACAAATCCCTTCCATACACCAGGCAAGGGACTGAGTGAACAACAATGAACAAAACAGATACAACTGCTACTCCCATCTACCTTCCAGTCTGATGGAGAGACAGATGATCAAATAATCACAAACATGAATATATATTTATTAATGTGACCAGTTATATGAAAGAAAAGTGCAGGGTGCTCCAAGTACTTGTGACAGAGATTGAATGCTGAATGATGGAAAGAATTTATTATTTAGTAGACTTGAGGGAGGGACTGAAAAGTTTTTAAGCAGGATGGGAAAAGGATTTGAGCTTTACTTTTGGAATATTAAAACAGCAATAAGCAAAGAATGGACTAACATACCAGTTTGCTACAGGAGGTACAAAGACCTGTTGCGAGGCTATGGCATGAACCTGTGCAAGAGATAATGAAGCCGTTGATGCTGAAAGAGGAGGGAAGGGGCAAGAGAGGCATGGCAACAGTACAGGCTTGGAAACTACTGGGTGGGGGAGGGAATGACAAAGAATCACGGCCTAGTCTTACGTGACAAAGAAATCATTTCCAAAGAGCATGAACTTGAATTCAGACAAATCATGGGGTTTTCTCTCTCTGAGCACATGAATCATAAGTGTGAGGGACCTGAGTCCCAAGTCCTGGCAACATCAAGGGTCAAATAAGGTACAGACTGCCTACTAGCAGATGTTAATGGGCTGACAACGGGTGAGTCCACTAGCTTCCCTGAATCCAAAAAACATAGTGATTTTACTAACTAACAACATGAGATTTTCCAAATGGATTAGGACATTCTTCCTAAGATTCCAAAAAGTTACAAAATTATTTCTGAATAAAAGGTGTCCTACAGACTCTGGACGCAAAATTCCTCTCCAGCCCTGTGTCCATGTCCTAAAGATCCCTGGTCTCTTCATCCTCTATCCCTAGGGCACAGTCCCAAATTCAACACTCAGTTCTTGGCCTCCTCTCTGCATGTCAGCGCTAAGCAACAGAGAAAATTGGCTAAAAGTAGGCATCAGTTCAGAAGTAGAGAGCTTTTCCAGCCAACTCATGTCCTCATCCTTTAGGGGTCTTGACCTCCTCTTGCCAGTGAGGGGAACACAGGTCCCTTTAAACTGCAAATGCTCCAGCTCTAAATCCTGACTTCCTTTTTGCAGTCCTCTTCCTTTTTTTTCTTTAACCAATTTTGGTTATAAGTTGCTGATACTGAGAACTAAGACAGTTTTCGCTAGTCCAGTAGGCCTGGAAAGCATGTACATTTACACATGTACCTGAAAAAACATCCTGTATTTACACACACATGCATGCACACACATGATCCAACGTCAATTCACTTCTATTTCCATGTCACGTGAGGAAAACAAATATTATAGAGAAAAGGATCAAAACTGCTCTTCCTTACTTGACCCACGGACACAAGCCATTAAGTCGACTCAAAGTAATTCTCAATCACTATGGATAATATTTTTCTGTATTTTCCCTCTTTATCCATCCCTGTGAAAGAATGCGATGTTCTGCAGAAAGTGAATTTTTATGACCTCTCAGGAATAATATTGTCCCTAGTAAGTCAGTTTCATTTATTTACAAAAGGAGCTTGAATACCCGTGGTGAACAAATTTGAAAGTATCAGCCCATTGCTCTACTAATTATTTTGCATTAATCACAAATAATTAAGAATTTAAGCCAGAAATCCATCTATAGTTTTCATGCAGTCCCTTCACTCTTTCTAGAGGGCACCTCGCAATTCATATTTGATTGGGATCATTTAAAACTAACCATTCTCCTCAAGAATGGTCATTTTCAGATTCCTACAAAGTTAAACTCCTTTTGTAATTCCACTACAAAGAAACCTTATAAGATGTGTAGACAGAGAATGTATGAAGGATTCCAAAATGTATCAGCTATATCACAAATGCAGAGACGTTGAAACACGCTATGGGGATTTTCTGGGCCCATAAATAGCCAAAGTTTCAGCATCAACTAATTCAACTGTAATATAAAATTCAAAAGGCAGCACAGAATAATTAAAAGCACAGATTTTGGAGCCAGACTGCCAAGGTTTTAATACTGGTTCTGTTGCTTAATAGCTATGTGACTTTAGGAGAGTTACTTTTAAATTTTCTGTGTCTCGATTTCACCATCTTTAAGTGGAAATAATATTAAGTGAAACCATATGAAAGTGCCATTTTTGTTGGTCATAATTTTAATGTGGTTCAATTTAAGCTCCCACCACTTAGGATTGTTATAAAAATTAAGTGTGTTTATTTATGTAAAGTACTTATAACAGTCCCTGGCACAAAATGGGTACCATAATATGTTGGCTTAAGATGAACAAATAAAAGAATGAATTAATGATGGGTGGATGGTTGGATATTTATGATTAATTAAATTAAACTGGCTAATATATTACCAATAAATTGACAAACGACAGTGTTGGCGAGGATGTGGAAGAAAGGGAACCTCGTTCACTTTCGGTGGAATTGTAAATTGGTGCAGCACTATGGAAAACAGTAGAGAGATTCTTCAGAAAATTAAAAATAGAACACTATATGACTCAGCAATTCTACTTCTCAGTATTTGTCTGAAGAAATCCAAAACACTAATTTAAAAAGATACATGCACTCCTATGTTCACTGCAACATTATTTACAATAGCCAAGATATGGAAACAACCTAAGTGTCTATCAATAGACATATGAATAAAGAAGAAGTGGTACATATATACGATGGAATATTAGCCATAAAAAAAGAATGAAATCATGCCATTTGCGAAAACAGGGTATTATACTAGATGAAATAAGTCAGAGAAAGATAAATACCATATGATTTCACTTACCTGTGGAATCTAAAAAACAGAATAAACAAACAAAGAAAACAGAAACAAACTCATAGATACAGAGAACTGATGATTGCCAGATGGGAGGGAGGTTGGGGGGAATGGTGAAAAAGGTGAAAGGGATTAAGGAGTATAAATTGCCAGTTATAAAAGAAAAGTCATGAAGATGTAAAGTGCAGCATAGGAAATGTAATCAATAATATTGTAGTAACTATGTTACAGTGCCAGATGGGGACTAGACATATCAGGGAGATCACACTGTCAGGTATACAAATATCTGATCACTATGTTGTATACCTGAAACTAATATAATATTGCATGTCAACTATAATTGAAAAAAAAAGAATTATCTAAAAATATATTAAAAATTGGTATATCTATATATATATATATCAATATTATGTTGTGATAGTTATCATAAAGCTTACAACAGGGCTTTTATGTAATGAACGTAAGGCAGGTAGTTTATAGCAAATAGGAGCTTATTTGTTTCTTATAATGATTACCAATTTATATGCACATCTTCCCAACTAGATTTTCGTTAATTTTTGTAACTGCTCTAATTTCTAGCACGGTATCTGGCATGTAATAATTGCTCAACAAATGTTAGTCGATTAAATGACCAATTAAATGAATGACTGTATACATATGTGTCAAGGGTGTTTTGAGGCCTGATTTGGTCCTATTTCAAAATCTTAAGGGAAATTGTAGGCTTCTAAGCATGTAAGCATCAGCTCAGTTTTGAAACTCAGCCAGACCCACTTCCTTCTGTGTGTTAACTTTCTTGATCAGATAAACGAGGCCTACAGATATCAGAGAAAGATCTCCTTGAATTAGCTCTGCTGGTTCAAAGTATCTTAGAAAGTTGCATAGGGGACAGTTTAGGCTCTCTGAAGTTAGTGACAAACTATAGTATAGTTTAATAATCAGGGGAGATCTGGTCATCAGAGACCAACCTCAGGCCCACCTCTCACAGTGACACAAGACATGCAATTTCTCAGACATAGGAGGTCTCATCCTTAAACTCATAATGTCCCAAAGTTCAGGGACCATGTGAAGAAGAAAGAACAAATTTATTACAATGAAGGATAAAAGAGCCAAGACTTACCAGGAGGCAGAGGTAAAAACAAACTGTTAGTAGCTTCTAAAATCCTGGTCATGATGTGGAAGACTGCAAATTCAGCAGCACTAGCCTGCCTATTGCTGGAGAAATACCAAAGCAGCGTGTCAGCCGGGGAGCTCATCTTCAAACACCCTTGTTTAAGCAGTGGTTCTGAGTACCACACATACATGGAATCCATGCTAGTCATGAAAGGCTATGCACTACAGAAAGCCTCAAAAATAGGATGGTGACCATCAGCCTGATGCCTAGAATCTAAGCAGACAGCAGGCACATAAGTGAGAAATTATATTAACTTAAATTCCCCTCCATGGCAGTACTGAATTCATGTGCCCTTCCCTCTTCATCAACCATATGACAGGGAAAGAGGATGGGTGAAGTAATGGAGGTATAATTTTCAATGCTGAGTACATAACTAAGAAAAAAAGTGTCAGAGCTGGTGCAAATTGCTTTCAACTGCTAAGTGTCAAAAGAGGCTTTGCTAAAGCAGAGAGCAATAGGGGTTATTTGGGCTATTTTTCACACCATGATAAGAGTGAGAAATACTTGCGTACAAGTGGAGAACCCAGGGATGAAGATTATGTTTCCTCCAACTGGTTTCCAGTATTTGGCAAATGAGATCCAGCTGGAGGGAAAAGGTAGTCCGTTAACCTCTGCTCATCCCCTTTCCCTCAGGGGCTCGAAGCTGTCCTTCCCCAGCTCTAACAGTCACGGTCAGGACAGCTGGCATTCAGGCTGTGCCCAGATACAGAACCAGCCTTCCTGAGGTCAATTCTGAGACACTGGAATCCAAAATGGAAAGACTGAAAATGCCCACCAGAGTCTAACAGAGTGCCCTCTGTCAGTGTGGGCAGTGCCCCAGCTAAGCTTCCCCAGCCTGGCTTACAGGCCCTTGTCCATCAGTGAAGGTCAAATGTACTTGGATTCGCTTTAGGCCTGTTATGTGAGCTCCTTCAGTATAGTTCTATTGTGAAGGAAAATTATGTAAGAAAGTTTGAATGCCTTGATTATAAATATCAGTATATGAAAATACCAACCTCTCCTAACATACTTAAAACTATCAAACTCAAACCTTACTGTAAAAATTCAAAGACATTATTTTAAAAACAGACACTAGTAACTACATAAATGAGGAACTTTTAAAATTAGGCATGAAATTAAATGAGGGTCATAGCTAATAAATTTAACTAATCTTCCAAAGTTCAATGCAAAAACATATGTTTGCTTAGTGGTTCATTTACATATTAGACTTGACTCAAACTTGGAGAAAAGGAGTGCTCTTTCTGTGCATTTAAATACTCTTAGAAATTTGTCCAGCATATTATTTCTATGTTCTAAGCAAGGACAGGCCTCAATTCCATATGCTTTTTGAAAGACTCAGGATAGCCTCAACATCACTTCTATTTATACATGAACTGGTGTTCTTAATTTGGATCACACAATTTCAAAAGATGGCTACCTGGTAGATGGGCTGCCAATCTCATCAGCAGATTCAAATGTGGTAGTGTTTATACAACTGAGCTGGAATCTGGCCTAATTGGAGTGTTGGAGCTAATTAAGAATTGAAGCTCAAGTTCTCTCATGTCTGCATAAACCTCCATGTACAGAAATCATTACCTATTGTTTAATAAGGAACTAAAAGATGCCAAGATGCAAACATTTGGTGACTATGCTATTCCCATCACTGTTCTGTGCTTTCATGAGCATATTATAATCACTATTTGAAGTGAGTGCAATAAGCTGCTTTCAAAATCGAGTTCTCTCTGGAATTTTGTCCCCCTTTCCTCAATCTATAGCACCAAATATACTGGTTTGAGAATGGGAGATCTCCAAAAACCTAAATTGAAGAACATACCGAACCACATACTGAGAACTATATACCAGAGGCCGGGGGTAAAAAACAAAAACAAAACTAACCAGTTTTGAAATGTAATCCAGAACCATCTGTTCGATTTTCTTCTTTTCTACACCTTGTAGGTGTCTCAAAAGGTGGTCTTTTAGTTCAGACACCATCTGAAAACAGGATATAGATTAGATAAATCACAACCTACCCACTCACACTTGCAACTGGTTTAAATTAGATCCACTTATTAATGTTCCTTATCAATATGAAAAATATTGGGCCTGAAGATCCCACCAGCAGAAATACATAACCCTCAATCTTCTGATGGGAATAAATCAGGGGGTGCCAATGTTTTCCTCAAGAGGAATTACTTCTGATTCACCCAAAGCCCAAGGAGGAGCTGAGAGTCAGGCTCCAGGCCCTGAGGAGAGTTCTCCAAAACAAGTGCCTGGAAGTCACTAACTTACAAGTCAAAAGCTTGAGATCTACCAAAGAATTGAAGTCTAAGTTCCTGGCTCTGGAAAATTAACAGGAATGACTCTAAACATGGAATGGCTGTGCTACTTGGATGAGGGGATGGTTCGGGGTATTTAGAAGGACAGACAGAGGCAGGAGTAAAAAGCAAATGCATCAGGCACCTTCCTCCACACAGTGGCTACAGAATTCTGCACAGCCCAACAAGCAAAGGTAATGAAATAGTCATTCTAGTGCCTCTAAATGGGCTTGTTTCTATATCCGCTCTGTTATGATCATCCTCAGGACTCTCCAATCAGTGTGGCATTCTTAGCCCTTCCCACCTTTTTACTTTTCTGTCTCCTTCTCCTTCTAACTCCTTTTTTTCCCCCTTTTGCCTAGACCCCCTGCTCAGCTTGAGACTTTCCTGGCTAAAGAGATCTTTGCACCAATAAACAACCTGTGGATATTGTACAATTGATATTGCATGTGCACCTATCTTCCATTTTAGCAGGTTTAATTATTTGACACTCTGAGTAAAACTTAGCCCTTGGCAATCTGGCCCAAGACAGAGCGGTATATTATCTCAATTCAGTCTCCTGCATGTGCTAATTAATCAGGCTTTTAAAAATTAAATTTTTTAAAGATATAATGCATACTTTTTTGTGCTTTTCAATTTTTCTGTAATAGATATAAAGATGAAAATTTAAGTCACCTAGAAGAGGAATCTAACTTAATTTTCTTTTAAAAATCAGGCAACCCTGACTGAATGATTAAAATTTCTTTCCACATTGATTTTTAAATGCCTCATGTATCAAACATAATGATTTTATTTTAAACTAGGTCTATTGGCTGTCTGTTTTTGTACAAGCACCATGTTGTTTCTGTCATTGTAGATCGACAACACATTCAGATATCTGTAATGCCAGCCCCATGCCTCTTTACTTTGTCAAGTGAATTGCTCAGTCCAGGGGTCCCCAACCCCTGAGCTACAGACTAGGTCACACAGCGAGCAAAGTTTCATCTGCATTTGCAGGCACTCCCCAGTGCTAGCATCACCACCTCAGCTCCACCTCAGATTATCAGGCATTAGATTCTCATAGGCGCACCGGTCCCTAGTGCCAAAAAAGTTGGGGACTGCTGACTTAGACAACTATCAAAAAAATTTTTTTAGCTTTTTGCTTGTAATGTTATTAAATCTAGATGCTAAGGACTTGGAAATGAGATATTATTTCTTATTATCTTTTCTGACAGGGTAATCCTAATTAAAAAAAAGGAAATAGATATGGAATCACCAGCTTACTGATTTGCTCTTTACTTTCCATTTTCCCAATTTTTTTTTTTTGTTTGTTGCATTATACAATCTTAGCATCTTCTTTTACTTTTGTTTCTTATTGCATTGGCTAGAATTTCCAGAACCATGTAAAATTTTAGTGAAAATAGCAAGGATTCTTAACTTCTTTCTGATTTTAATAGGAATCCCTCCAGTTTTCCAGTAAGATGGAAATTGGCTATTAGTATTACATTAGTCTTTGTCTTATTGAGTTAGTATACTCCAGGAGTGGATTTTTATTTTTATCAACTTTTAGCACCTATGGAGATTATCATCTTTTCCTTTTTGATCTAGTGATGTGATGAATCACATTAATATATTTCCTAATATTAAGCCTTCCTAGAAAGAGCTCCACTTGGCCACATGGTACTTTCAAATAGACCACTAGAAAGTATTTTAATCAAGCTTGTGCTATCTTTATTAATAAGTAAAAGTGGTCATTGTCAGATTTTGGTTTTAAGGTTATGCTGGCTTTTTTAAGTGATGAAGAAACTTCCCATCTGTTTTCAAAAATACTTTATATAACTAGGGAATAATCTAGTCCTTAAACATTTGAAAGAACTAACTCAATAACTTGGGGCCCTTTTTGGAGATAATTTTTGACTTTTTTTCAAATTATTTTATGGCATTGTGCTTTCCGGTCTTCTAGTTTTTAGCACAACTTTGGTCATTCTATTTGCCAAGAAAACTTTGTTTAACTAGAATTTTTAACTTATATGTATTTATACAATTTTTTCTCATATATTTTACCTTGTTGTATCTAAAGTAATAGGTTATCCCATTCCTAACCCTGCACGGTACTAAAAATATTTATTAGAATTTCCAGATGTCTCTAATCAGTCTTTTAGAGATTTGGGGTTTTATTTATCAATTCTTCTCTTCAATTAATTTATTTGACTTATATTTCTTTGATCTTCCTAGTAGTAGGACTTCTTGAGAAATAATACTTTATTCTGTCTTATTTTAAATCCTAAATACAAATGCCAGAGATGTTGCTTTTTCCTTGTTTTAAACACTCTCAATGTTCTACATTTCCTTATGATTTTTTGAAATTATATATTTATTGGGGTGATTGATTAATGTATGTCTCTCCCACTAGATTACAAATTCCAAGCATGCAAAAATCATTTATGTATTCCTTATCATTGAACACACAGGGCCCACCATGACTGGCCACAACTATGTGTTGAAAGCATGAATGAAAAACAAGATCAGGATGAAAAGTATAATCTAGTCCTTCCCCTTTTTCTTGGAGCTCATTGTTTGCCAGCACCTAAACAGCCCACAGAACACTTACCAGCCCCAGAAGCAGCCTCTGATGGTTGTCTTCTTCCTGGAAGAGAGGTGTCAATCTTGGCTCTGAAACTAAACAGAGCAGTTGTGAAGCAGGGTGATTTACAGGAAATGGGCTAGAAGAAAGAGGAATTGGCCTGGGTTTCCCTTCTCTGAGTCATTGGGAAAACATAACACTTCCCTGATAAAAATTTTTCACTAGGCAAGTGTGACCTAGCCCTGCAAACTGAACCTATCACTCAAGTGACATGCAGAGAGCTCTGTGCAACAGAGAGAGGTAGAGACCCAAGCAGGCAGGCAGAAAGACAGCAAGGAACACATTTTCCAACACCAACAGGCTCGGGCTTTGATTTCTCTTTAACATGAAATTCACCACTGTCTAAGAACCTCTGCTTCACTGGAGACAGAGTGACTTGGGCCCTCTCTTAACCCCAAGAGGGCCATAAACCCAGGGACAGGGACTTGGTGGAAGGATCACTTGACTCCCTTCTTTCTGACCTGCCATAGTTCAGTGTCTTTGGGAGTTACTTAGTTGAAGGGACCAGTCAATTACTGTGGCAATAATACTAATTGGCACAAGTTATCAGACTGAAAAGGTAACTAGATCAAGATGGAAAAGTGACACATAAGTTTAAATCAAATGGCACTTCCTCCACCATGACTCTCACCACACCAGCATAACTATAGGGACAGGAAAACAGTCTCATTGGAAGGTCTGCTCTAACATTTCTCTAACTGCACCTTTGTGCTCCACTCTTTCTATTCCAGATACCTGAAGCACAGTGCTGGTCAACAGAGCAGAACTACCCTAGTCCGTGGGCTGATGACTCCTTGTGGAAAGGCATGGATGTCTCCTGATGCTTTGGGAGAAGTCCTACCTGGATCCTCTACAACCCTCATGATTAAGATGAAATGATTCAGACCTTGAGCCCAGCAGCCCTGAATTTCACACAGAGTATTTTGTTTTGGCAGTGGCAGCATTTTTCCTAGGAAACTAGCACAAAGTGAAGCACGTGAGAGGAAGGAGCGAGTTCCCAAAAGTGCGTCAAAAGAGAATGACTAGTAACAGGATGCAAGCAGGCCTGAGGGACACGAGCAGGGGGAGCTCTAATGGGGTGGGAGGGTGGGCACAACTGAAACATAAACCAGACCAGCAACACTTCTCATATTGCAAAAACCCTGAATCACACACATTCACACCCCCATGCACTGGCAGGACTCCTGCCTAGCGTTACTGGCAGAACCTCTGGCTTAAGACATGGATGACCACGTACATACAGGGACAGAGGCTGGTTTCCACAGGGCTGTTCAGTGAGCCCGGGCTCTGTCAGCCCGGGCTGGATGACAAGTTCACCATAACAGTTCATGTGGGTTGAATGCACAGCTGTGCGATGTGCAGCAACACACTATATAAAATAATTTCCATTAGGACACCCAACATATACCTTAACATCCAGGTCCATAAAACACAAGTGGAATATAAAAACAGCTTTTTAAGTGGAGGCTGACCTTTATGAGCCATGAAAGAGTTCCACAGACAAAACCACAAAAGGGCCTATACCTGTCTATGCTTAGCATTCTCTCCCCACAGTTTCAACCAGCTAAGTCCTCCTTGTTTGTCAAGACTTTCCTCTAACCACTCCTGACCTAGCCCCTTGCCCTTATACCCTGTGGTTATGTAACACCTGTCACCTGGTTTAGAAATTATGTGTTAGCATTTCTTCCTCATACGCTAATGATAAAGCAGCCACCTCAGATAACCCACACACTGCACATGCTGTACTGGGCACTATAAACATTACCCCATTTATTCTCATTTTCTTCTTACCCTTGCAATGAGGAGGACCACGCAAAATTGATAAATGGCTTGCCTTAGAGTACTCGGCTAGGATGTGGCTAAGCTAGACTTTAAGTCCAGTTCTGTCTGGCTCCAAGCCCGCGCTCTTCCTCCACAACCACAGTGCTCACCTGAAGGATCGTCTTTGCATCTTTATGACCTAGTCCAGTGAGTGCCCAAGTGTCAACCAAAATGAAAGGAGCGCATAAGCCAAAGGCCCTTGTATGATCAGACAGCTGGAAAGAAAGCATTCCTGAGCCGAGAGAATTGCCAAAGTGCATCCTGCAGGTATAGCCAGAGGGCATGTCCATTAGATCAACTCTATTAGGAAAAATAATGAAAACTCAGAGACTCCTCCAGCAAAAGCACATTCGCAGCTGTCCCTGAAGGTCTTGGTGCCAAGACAGACATGAAAGGAGCTGGGCAGCTACTCTGACAGGAAGATGTTAAAGGGTGCTGCCTTCGTTACACTGTTGGAAGCGATTTTCTTGCCAACCCACAGTGGAAGACAGTGTTACAAATAAAACGCTAACTGAAATCAAAGGGCTTTATTACAGGTCTTTTCTTACCCAAATTCCTTGCTTCTAGGTTAGAAATCACCCTAAAAAGAAATTAGCCAATGTTATTCACACAAGAAGCATTATTTTTATAATAGAAGGGAGGAGGGAGGGAGGGAGGAGGGAGGGGAGGGGAGGAGCTGAGGGAGGAGGGAGGGAGGGAAGGAAGGGAAGGAAGGAAGGGAAGGGAAGGAAGGGAAGGAAGGAAGGAAGGAAGGAAGGGAAGGAAGGGGCCACACATACAAAGATATCCTCCTTTAAAAACCCATAAAACCACGGCAGAAACTATTCTCAGGATGCTGAAAACCTCAAAAACTTTAATCAACTTGGTGAAAGCCATGTTAGGCAATTATAAAACTCAAAGCCCTTTAGTGCAAACAATGACAATAATTTAGAACAATTGCAGCTCTCAGTGATTGGAAATAATGGGAACAGAAAATGGAACAGAGATTGGAATGGGTATACGCTTGTAGCACTCAAGTGACTCACTATCCAGAAAATTTGCTTTCAAAATAAGAGCTCACAAACACTTTTTAAAATCAGCCTATGTCTGTACCCGACTAAGTGCTCAATTAATAAGAACTTTCTTTACCACTTTTCTCTTATAAATTATCCATCCCCAGGATGCAAGTTTTTAAGGTTTAACATAAACTTTTTCCGCTAAAAACCCCAGCATCAAACTCCAGAAAAGGACCCAGGCAGCAGCATTCATTAAGATGACAGCATCATTTTGCTGAGGATACACAAAGCAAGTACGCTACTTCCATGAAAGGTAGCCAACAAAATAATTGCAAAAGATAACCATCTTATAGATATAATAAGCCCTAATTTTACTTACTTTATTGCATTATCAAGAATATTCCTCACATACACGTTAGACCTTCTTTTTCCTGTTTTCTAGAAATGAGAACATGTCAAAGGGGTACTAGACAAAGCTGTAGGTGATATTTTCACATCAAGTATAAAATGTAATACAATCAAGAGTTTCAGGAAAAAGAAACATACTTTCTAAGTAAACACCTAGATTCTTAGAAAATTGGTTTTAAAATTTTTTATTCTGAAACTATTATAGATTTATGAGAAATTGCAAGTCAATCATATGTTATAAACAACAACACTACAACTATATACGACAATGCTACAGAGATATCTCATCTATTCTACGCAGTCTCCCCCAGTGTCTATATCTTATATAAACAACTATACATAGTACACTATCAAAATCAGGAAATTGACACTGGTACAATAAGTATATATTTCTATGTCATTTTATCACATACATAGATTCGTGTACCACCACGTCAAGGTGTAGAACTATTCTATCACCCCAAAGAAGCATCAGAGAAGCTCCTCCGCCTGCCTATTGGGAGATCAGTAGCAACAATGTAAAAGTGCCTGGCAACGGGGGAGAGTGCTGCAAATGTAAGCCAGCCTACAACTTACAGGTATCACCTGGATTTAATACACTATGCTTTTGCTTCTTGCTTTGTTCTCATGAACCCACTCATACCTCTTCTGAGATCAAGCTGTGCCACTCTCTCCTGACCATGCAGTTGTTATAGTGTAACTGTGGCTTGGAGTACTTAACATATTCCAGGTTGCAGTTCAGTTTTTCCCAGTAGCCCTTAAAGCTATGCACCTGTAAGAGACAGAAACATCAGCAAGCTTGAGAGGCTGGACCTGTTGGCAAAACTACCCAGAAAGAAACACGCAAGCCTTGCTCCAAAACTGGGCTCACCTTACTTCCTCAGCTCTTTCCAGGTGAATACCTCCCTCGGAGGATGGCATTCCCACCCCGACAGGAATTCTAAAATAGACTGAAAGAGTCTTGCTTTCCCCACTTTCTTTTCTACCCACTTTACAGAGAGAGAGCCACTGTTCCCGTCCCGAAACTGGTATGACTCCCCCGGGTTAAGGCAAAAGCAGGTCAGCCTGTATTAAACACCTAAGTTATTTCCTCCCCAAAGACTCACTTTTCTAATTTAGGTTGTATCAATAATGCCATGTTCAGTCAGAGAATGTTCATAAGATTTAGAGCACATGGAATAATAGGCTTACTTTCCCTCTAAGCTTATTTACTTCTAAAGGATTTTGTTCAAAACCTAGGAATCAGAAAAGTGAAGTGAACTTCATTTTTAGTTTCACGTTCAGCTGTCAAATACCCTAGAACAGAATAGTTGACATCTTAAGTCTTTGACTTATTGATATAATTGTACTACCCTGAAGCAAGAATGTATCCATCATGTTCATTTTTAAATTAATAAATTATATAATACCTTGTTTACTGTTGAAGGATATACTGATAATTTTTTTACTTCAATAAAGGTAGATTTATGATACACACTTTATTGCCGAAAATATGCATTTATAAAAGATTTGACTGGGGGCAAGGATGCTATGTGTGGCCATAAAATAAAGTGAGCTAATGCCTACTGAGGTAACAGACTTGGCTTTGTTGCAAAAAAAAAGAGAGAGAGAGAGAGAGAGAGAGAGAAAATATATAATAAAATATTCCTCAATCAAGAAAATTGTCCTTGTTAAATAATACATTATCCAAATTCTTATTGAAAGGCTAGTCACGATTGGTTCAAAATGGATCTTGGAGTATCACTAAAAGAAGTTACATAATAATGTTAACTTGCTGTTTTAGAAGCCTGAAAGGCCAGTCCAGCCAAAATCCTTTCTCATGAAGACAGGAAAAACTATTTCCAAGAAAATGTCATAGGGGGGAATTAGAACACTGGAGTCAGGTCATACTCCCCACTTGATCTACCTCTCTCACGTTTTTTTCCCTTTCCATTTATTTATACTGAATGTACCTTTATCTGCCCTTTGGTATTCCTTGCATAGAAATAATAATAATAATAATAATAATAATAATAATAATAATAATAATAATAATAATAATAATAATAGCAAATCCTGCCACCATCTGGCAGTATTAGGTCCCTGACAAGAAGTCACTATAGCTTCTTGCTATTCTGCGTCTGGGTTCAGGCACGCTGCTGCCAAAAGCCAGAAAATTCCCTGGTGTTGTGATGACATCTAGTGGTCAGTTCAGCTATTAGCGCTGCCTACTTTGCCACAGGAGTTTTACCCTGTGGTCAGCAGAACCTGCCGAGGACGAGATGTGGGAGGGGAGGAATGCTGGTGTCCTTCTACCTGTCATAGGGCCTCTTCCCCTCAGGCCAAATGCCATCTGCCTCTCAAAGGACCCCAGTCACACACTCACACTGTGGCTCTTAAGAAGAGATTTCTAGCCAACTTCCTACCTTCTCCTCGCTCCCCCATTTAAAGATTTCTTTTCTTATACCCTTTTCTCAGCTGCGAATAAACAAACAAAATAAGTCCATGAACAAGCTTCAAAGGGGCTCACGAATGCACTGACTATATGTAAAATGGAGTGTGTGTTTGTATAACACTCTTCTGGGAAGTTCTATGGTTTGCACCAGATTTTCAAAGGAATCCATAGCCTAAAATAGTTCAAAACCACTGAGTTCAAAGGAAAAGGATATAAGTTTAATGCAATAAGAAACACCATTAGCCAAAAGTCCTAGAAATATTTTAATATAAACTTATAGGTCTTTCAAGGAGGTGACTGAGCCAGATGTTATACTATAGGTATCAAGAATGTACAGAGAAAAACAATTAGTGCCATATGCTACTACATGGTATCTTTTTAAGTTATGAAAATTCATAGAGATCATTGTAAATTGGAAAGTCTATTTGGAAGTCTGGTTAATAGATAAGTCCCAGAGGATGAAAATGGATTTGAGTAAGTAAAGGACAAGGACAGGATGTTCCAGGTGGGGCTCTTAGGAAGTGAGCGAAGACTGAGAGACCCATATGTGGATTCTGGGTTTAGATCAGAGGGAGAGAATTAGAGAAAGCAGAGAAGCACTTCATTCTCTGTGATGAAAATATCTGCCTCTAGAATTGACTCCAAGCTTCAGCAACCACCTGGGTCCCATCCCTTAGATATTTACCTGATTTGGGGTATGACCTGAGCCTCCTGAGATTTATAAATTCCCAGGCAACCCTAATGATCAACCAAGGCTGAGAACACTGCTTGAGCATGTCCAGGTAATCCCAGTCCCCCTCCCACTCTCAAACATTTTTCTCAATCTACACCTCTGGTTTAAAGGCTGATGGAGAACCAGCTGTCTGAAGGCATGCGATCATGTTGTTAAATAGGAGACAGCATTAAAAAGGAAGTTAGGGCCAATCTGCGAAGGATCTCAAATGCCAAGTTAATACCAGCATGTTCATTAATCCAGAGAATAAAAGAAGCTCTAAGATAAAAATTTAGATGTTGCAACACAGTATGGGGGGAAGAGGGGTTTATAGCCCAAATTTATAAAGAACTCATACAACTCAACACTAAAAAAACAAATAATCCAATTAAAAAATGGACAGAGGACCTAAATAGGTATTTCTCCAAGGAGGACATACAGATGGCCAATAGACATATGAAAAGATGCTCAATGTCACTAATCATTAGAGAAATGCAAATTAAAACCACAATGAGATATCACCTCATACCTGTCAGAATGTCTATCATCAATAAGTCAACAAAAAAGTGCAGGCAAGGATGTGGAGAAAAGGGAACTCTCGTGTGCTGTTGATGAAATTGCAAATTGTTGCAGTCACTATGACAAACTGTTTGGAGTTTTCTCAAAAAATTAAAAACAGAACTACCTTATGACCCAGGAATTGCATTTCTGGGTATTTATCCTGAGAAAACCAAAACACTAATTCAAGAAGATATATGCAACCCTATGTTCACTGCAGCACTATTTACAATAGCCAAGATATGAAAGCAACCTAACTGGCCATCAATAGACGACAGGATAAAGAATTGGATGTACATGTATACAATGGAATATTACTCAGCCATTAAAAAAAATGAAATCTTAGCATTTGCAATGACATGGATGGACCTAGAGTATATTATGCTGAGTGAAATAAGTCAAACAGAGACAAATACCATATGATATCACTTACACACGGAATCTAAAGAACAAAATAAATAAAATGGAAACAGACTCATAGATACAGAGAACTGGTGACTGCCAGATGGGAGGTGAGTTGCAGAACTGGGTGAAAAAAGGGAAGGGATTAAGAAGTACAATTGGTAGTCACAAAATAGTCACAAGAATGTAAAGTATAGAATAGGGAATATGGTCAATATATTGTAATAACAATGTATAGTGCAAGGTGAGTACTAGACTAATCAGGGAATCGCTTCTTAAATTATATAAATGTCTTACCACTGTGCTGTATACCTGAAACTAATATAATATTAAATGTCAATTCTAATTGAACAAACAAACAAAAAGAGCAGCACAGCATAGTAGCTGGTAGGAGAGAAACAAAAACAAGAATCCTTGATCCTGGGTCTGTTCCTCAATTTCAACATCCGAGAAGTATACTGAAGGCATCCGTCTCGATAGATAAGACAAGAATGACTTTACCGGCCTGGTACTCTGTTTCTAATAAGTAGTGCTTCTTTGTAGCATCATAAAATTATGTTTTACAATATTAATTAAATTCACCATAACTCATTGTCCCAGAATATATGCTGTGTAGGAAAAACTCTTATTTTTTCTGAACAACCGTCTATGCACAGAGTACTTCACTTCTGGTCACCAAATGTATCAGATTTTTCCCCAACATCCATCAATTCTCCAACATCAGCTGGGTGTCCTACAAATTAATTTAATTCTGACACTATCTGCCTAGAGATAGTGTTAGATGCCACAGGTTAAGGGCTCAGCCCCACAAAATTTGTCCTTCTCTTCAGATGCCAATGGCAAGTCCAGGTTGTCATCTGTGCTTCTGACTGACCATCTATAAATCGAAGATTTCCAGAACCCCCTCCATAGGTTCAGTAATTTGTTAGAGTTGTTCTTAACTCAGAAAACCAGTTTACTTATTATAAAAAGTTGCAACTCAGGAACAGCCAAAAGGGAGAGATGCATAGGGCAAGGCATGGGGAAAGAGGCTCAGAGCTTCCATGCCCTCTCCAGGTGCGCCACCCAAACCATACCCCACAATTTCATCCAACCCAGAAGCTCTCCAAACCCCTTAAGTTAGGGTTCTTTACGGGGGCTACATTACTTAGGCATGATTGATTAAATCATTGGCTACTAGTGAATGAACTTAATATCTAGCCAGTCTTGCCTCAAGCGATGGAGAATCAGGGTGGGACTGAAAGTTCCAACCCTCTAATCACATGCTTGGTTCTTGAGGCCACAGTCTCCACCGTTAGGTACTTTCCAAAAGTCACCTCATTAACATAAACTCAGGTGTGGATTGAAAGGGGCTTGTTATAAATAATAACAGACATTCTTCTCACCTTTGTACTTAGGAGCTATTTCAGGAACTGGAAACGGAACACTAAATATTATAACAAAAGATGTTTCTATAGCCTTTATCACTTAGGAAATAAAAAGGATTTTAGGAGTTCGTGCCAGGAACTATGGATGAAGACCAAATAGATATTTCTTGTTATAACACAATATCACATACGTACAAACTGAACTTTGGAAAATCAATTAATATTTCCTACATAACCTATTGAGATTTCTGGTATGCTACATAGTTGTCAGAGCAACAATTCTAATTTTTAAAAAATTGTCATCTATTACACTGTGATTGCATTGATATTTTGGATCTCTAAAAATCTTTTATTTAAGTGATGGTGGCTGGCTGTATTGGAAGGGTCAAGGAAAAGGTGTCTTTTGCGTTTCGCTAAGTAATTAATTATACTCATGCTCTGCCCAGTTAAAACAGTTTTTTAAAAAAATTTTAAGTGAAGAAGCATAATTAAATAAACAAGTATCTAAGAAGACCAGCCCAAGTGTCAACTACTCGTTTCCCATTGTTCAGGGGCATTTAGATGTCTGATGGATACCTGTAGTAACACCTTCACTTCTGAGAGGCCATAAGTGGGGAGGGGCTTTAAGTCTTTCTGGCCTTCCCAGTCTCTGGGTCAGGTAGTTAATAATCTCTAAACAAATGATTAACTAAAAGACTTCCTACTTCATAAAATGAAACTAAAGATGTCTGGCTTAAAAATACTTCAGTAAAAATATTACATTTCTCCATTTGTGGTACACTCATTCAACTTTTATCTTTATGTTCAAGTAAGTTATTGTTTCTATTTTTTTAAATCCATACATGCTTCCTGTGCTTGGACAGTTTTAATAGTTTCTCTTCTCACTATAAAATCAAGGGTAATTTTTAACCGTTTATAAAAGTTGCCACTTCCCTAGAGAAAACCATGTTTGAAGAAGGGACAAAATCATTCTTACAAAATCATTCTTAGGAAGTTCCCTCTTGATGACATTCCTTTTGAGGTGAGAACCTTGTTTAAATATATTTCCCGTTTCATTTTTCAAATTCTTGTGGAAGTCATTTTATAAAGTTAAGGTCTTTTGTCTTTCAGGTGACAATCTTCTAATTTAACTAGTTTATGTATCCTAACATGTTCATATATTAAACATTTGTAAAGTATTCCATTTTACACTAAAATTATTTGCAGAGAGCAGGAAGAAAGTCCATATCTAGTTTCATTTTCCCTTCCCTCTCCCAAGTCCTTATCAGGGCTGTCATCTACCAAGGGGAATGAAAGCAAGTGTGATCAGAATACACAGGGGTCTCCTGGGCCTCATGGAAAGTCTGGCAGCAAGCATGCATTCGAAAGGTAACCTGATTCAGGTCATAGTGCTCAGAGCCAACTCCTATCAGGTAAGCATGGCAAGACAGTCTTTTAACTGGGGCTGGGAAGGAAGAGCAGAGGGTGGGATGTGCCACGGCAAACAGGTTTGTCGCAATATAATTAAGCTGGGACTTGGGGGTAGAAGAAATAGGTCAAAGGCAGAAGCTTATAGTGATGAGTATTATGCTAGCAGAGATGAAGAAACAAATGAGAGATATCAGGACCAGGTGTCATGTGAACTGGAAGGTAATGGTTAGAGTCTCCCAGGCTGAATGACTAGGGTTGGAGTAAGGGAGCTCGCCATTTTATACTTAATTTTATAAAATTTATTAAGATTTTATTTAAATCATAAATCTCTTGTAATAATGTAAATGATGACAACTTTTTTGAATATCAATTTGGCAATAAGAAACAAAGGCTATAAAAATTGTCATAGTCTTTCGCTCAATAGTATTCATGTGGATTTTACCTTATAGGAATAAATCCAAAGGAAAGCTATCAGTATAAAAATATTCACTGCAAAATTATTTGTAATAGCAATTTAAAAAAAAAGGGATGGGGCCTGGAGACAAATTCTGTGTCCCAAAACAGAAGAATGATTATGTAAATTAAGACATAGCAACCCAGTAGAATCCATGAAGTTATTAGTAATCATAATTATGAAGTTTACATAGCAACATGAAAATGGTTATGATATATTATAATTTGTAATTGTTATTAAATACCTCTAAATTGTTGTTACTACTAGATAAAAATGCATACTTACGACAAAGACTAAGGGGAAATAGGGAGAAATAGACAGTTTATATGGACAGGAGCTATAGAATTGTGGGTGACATTTGTTTCTTTTTAAAATTTTCTTCACTAGTTTGTTGTTTGTCCATTAAATACATTATGGATTTGGCAGGATGAGTGGTAGAAGCAGAAACAATATAATGAAAGGATGGAGGCTCTCAATAAGAACCTTTTAAACTATTAATCAAATCTCTCTTTTCCTTTCATCTTCCTACCTTTGTAGAGCTTTTCAGTGGTCTCATGCTTCTACCTAGAAATGCCCCTTGTAAGTTTCTCCTTAAAGCAGCCTTCTTAGGACCCAAACCAGAACCATTAAACCAGCCCTGTCAGCCCTCTCTCACCCCCAGGGCATCACTGTGACCTCAGACACCCACGACATTCCCCCAGCTGCCTAGGCCTGGCTAGATCCTTTGTGAATCCAAAAGAATCAAATGTAAATAAAAGGCAACAGCACACCGAGCTGCCTGCTGCCAAAGGTTGAGATTTCCCAGTACACACCAAACTATAATTAACAGGAGGCAATGCCAAAAACAACAAAGGAGCTTTAAGAAAACTGTGCTAAAATACTCCCCCATTTTAAACTACATATGCATTCTTTTCTACTCACCCGCCCCACCCCATTCTCCCTATTCAGAAGCTTCTGAAACCACCAGATTGCAGAAAGACACTAATAGCTAGCTACTGCTTAGTGGCAGGAAGAAGGGATACAGACACTTGACTGAGACCACATACAGAGCCAGTGCAGGACACTCTTGAGAAACAGAAAAGCTGTTCTTAGAACCAAAAGGAAATTAAATAATCCCACCCAGATTAATTAATGGTTTTAAGATTCTGTGTCTGTGTGCACGTGTGTGCACATAGGTGCACTTGAATGTTTTGAGGGGGCGATAGCATAAATGAAGTGAAAAACAGCTACCAGGCCCTCTAAAGATAACTTATGAGAACTCTTCCAATACTAGCTGGTTTGAGGCACAGTAGAAAGTACTAGCTCTACATGGTTTACACTGAGCCCTATAATTCCCTATCTTCAGAAAACTTCTCTCTTCAAAGAGCATTCCTAAGAATTGCCGAAATATCTTCCTTAGCAACTACTCAATCACTTAGGAAGGATTTTCTAGAGCAGGAGTCCCCAAACACTGGGCCACAGACCTGTACTGTGGCCTGTTAGGACCGGGGCCACACAGCAGGAGGTAAGCAGCAGGCCAACGAGTGAAGCTTCATCTATATTTGCAGCCGCTCTCCAGCGCTGGCATCACCACCTCAGCTCCACCTCAGATCATCAGGCATTAGATTCTCAGAGGAGCACCAGTCCCTGGTGCCCAAAAGGTTGGGGACCGCTGTTCAGGAGAACAGCCCTACCCCTAACCCCTGTCCTCCCTGACAGTTCACAATCCCTTTTGGAACCACCATAATACGCAGGGCAGCAGAAGTTTAACCACTGTCAAGTGTGGAGGCAGCAAGGAAGGCACACAAGTCTGTGCTTTTGCCTCTAACTGTAAGGGACTTACCTTCATTAGAGGCAATGTGATCTCTTCCGTCGCAAGGGTTATCCCAGGAATTTCCTATGATGGGAGAAAAACAGACAGACATACAACTGCTAAATGTATCAACTGCCACAAGCTCAAGGCTTCAGGAAGTGTTTTCCGCACAGAAAGCAGCTGAGGGCAGCTTCCAGTTTGCTAACCTCTACTTTAAATAAACCTTGGGGTTTATAAATAACAGTAAACACAGTCTGTCTCTTGTCTCAGGAAGGGGAATATTCTTTAAAGTTATGATTATGTTAGTTGGCAGTATCTCTAAAGGAAAGAAGACTAATGAAGAAATAGAGAACAGTATATTGTTTATTTATTTCCATTTGCACCATCAGTGTAATAATAAAGGGAATATATTCCATTTTTGTATTCCTTCCTCTTCTCTTTCATTTAAATGCACTGCAGTAACTCCCACTTTACTAGAAGAAACCAAGATTAATGGGATTCTTATATGACTTTAGTGGAAATTTTTTCTGTACTTCATCCTCCGTCATAATTCAGAGCTAAGAGATCCCCATAAAGAGTATATGCAGCACTATCACCATGACAAATGTAAAGGATATGCAATTCATCTCAGGAAGTCCCAATAATAACATTCTGCTAGTTAGTGAGCATTAAAACAGACATTTAAAAGGATAAATTTCCAAAACTGCCCTTTATTCACTGTTATTTTTAAAGTGTTTCTACATGAATTATGTATATTAGCCTCTCAACGAGTTTTTCATTTACTAAAAAAGCAAATAATATATGAGAAAATAGTTTAGAAGATGATATGTAGAAATAAAATTTTGTATTTGTTTTGAACTTAAATACCCAGGGTTTCACTGACATACAGTATTCCTGTGAAAAGGGAGATTGCAGCAAGGAAGAAATAAATTTCCAGAACATCCAAACAACTGAGTTCTCCACTGTGAGAGTAAAAAGCCTGATAAGAATCTTCTGTGTGCTTCACTTATCACTGCTCAGCAGCAGGGGATACTTCAAAAAAGTATTAAAATTTCACTATAGTTTTAGGTTATAAATAGCATCTTAAAATAGGTATTACAACTCACACAGCTACTGTTATGACAACTGCAATAAACTTGTTTTGTGAAAGAAAATAGTTATAACAAAGCTAATTGTTTGCATAGTATAATTCAGGATTATCAATGTGTAAGCATACCATATTTTCTAGTATCTTGAATGTGTAAGCATATCATACTTTCTAGTATCTTGAAATAACACTATTTATTTACAAAAATAAACTGCCTTCATACAGAAGTGTGAAATTAATGTTCTCTATTGTGACAAGTGTTTATTAAGGGTGTAGCATTAAGAGCATTCACAGATTAGAGAAAGGAAAAATAAATAATTTACATCATTGCATAAGCATAGATTTATAAAATTCCAGGATTAGAAGAGACCTTTAAGGTAACCTCCAACCACAAGAACTTTAAAGCAACTTGGTAATCCCTAAAATAAGCTTAGTACACAGAGGTTATAAATTTGTTTTTTTTTATATTGTGCTTCTTGTAGGATGTCACTCTATATGTCCACAATAGCTCCTCTGCCTCACAAAGTTAGGAGAAATGCAAAAGTGAAGATTTGCCTGTCAGGCTGACACTCTCACACAACATCCAATTAACACGTACTGGATCTTTTAAACACAACCCTGGGAACTAGAGATCCTGTCGCTGCCTCCCAGAAACTGAACCTGACAGGGCAGGACAATGAGAGAGAGCAGTGGGTGGTGAGGAGAGGAAGCTGAGATGTGCATTTCCTGACCCTGGGTGGTTTAACCTGCAAACTTCCTGCCACATTACCACAGCGTCTGCATGTATATTCACAAGGTTCTTAAAGAAAACAGTGAAGACATGAAGAAGGAACAAGCTCAGGGCTTCCCATTATAATTCTACAGTTAAGCATGAAATTTTAATAAGTCTAACAGTAAAAGACAAGAGGAAAGGGCCTTTAGGAAAACATTACCATTGTGCATACCAAAAATTTAGAAATTAATCAAACACAAATGATGCCTCTTCTTAAGGAATGTATTTAGTCTAATAGAAAATGAGGAGTGTCACAATTTATCCTAGTACATATTTTTCCCTAGGCCCATGTTACCTAAATTGAATTTATTTTTCTAAATGCCTTTTTGATATGAACTTCCGCCTCAAGACTAAGTGTAATTCTAACATCTAAATATGACAGGAGAAGAGGCAGAACCTTTTTTAGGGGATGCCTGTATGTGCTTTTCACTTTTTGATCCAACAAAGCTCAGCTTATCATACCATGTTCAAAAAAATATGTACACAGTTTTAGCTCGGCACTTCCTAATGAAAAAGGAGGGAGTCTGGCCCAACAGGAAGAAAAAGTTAAATAGAATGAGTTTGCTCAAGATGACTGACTTTTACTGATCATAAAGCTCTAAAGATATTACAGATTTTCTTTGTAAGGCTAGAAAAAGGGGTCACGAAGGTGCTAATCTACTAAGTAAAGAGAACCACTCAGATTAACAGCAGTGGCCCAGCATTCCTCACTTATAACACCCTAAGAAATGTTTTAATCCACTCTATGTGCTAATAAAATTAAAATACTATTTGAAGATAATAGAGGATTATTTCTGCTTGGTAGTAGGAAAAGTAACAAAAATTCTGTACCTTCTCCTTCAGTTCTGTTTTATATAAATATCTTTGGCCAAGAGCATGGATTCACTATTATTTTTCTTCCAGAAAACACCAACTCAATTTCTTATCAGTCAAAATCTAAATGAAATCACAACGTTGGTCACTGTGACAGGGATGCCCTACAACTGACCCACAACTGTGAGTCAATTTTAATTACATAAGGAATACGAAGCATTAACTTACTGCATTCCAAGTGAGCACAGAGGAACATGGCAAAAGTTTGTCTATGTCACTTGTCTCTGAGTATATGCTCCAATATGAAGAAGCTGAATAGGTTTTTGAAAGAAAAGGAATAGACATGGTTTAATAACAAGGCAGTAGACGGTAATTTGCCAGAACAAGTAAATCAACAGGTTTCCATCCTCTAAATGTTAACCATTATGTTTTATCTACTTATTACAATGTTAAGGTTCTGCTTTTGACAATGAGAATAATTATTTTTTAAGATTATTTAACACATATCTATCCGAATGGCATTATAACACTTCAATAAGAACCAGCCAACACAAAACTAAACTAAGAAAGTTACATTTTACTGAAAAAAAAATCACTAATGAGGTTAGAGAATCAAAATCATATCATATCTCATCAGTCTCTGAACAGCCACAGCTCTTCATAAAACCACAAGAGAATGAAATTTAATTAGCTGCTGAATGCAAGAGTTAAAAAAAAAAAGCTTCTCACCAGCACTTTGACATGTTGAGACATCAATTTACTATTTTCCCTCAAGTAAAAGGGTCAAGGATTCAACTTAACATGCAACACCAGCAACACCTACCAATTATAAATTCCTGAATGAGGTCAAATGAATGGCAGGCAGAGACATTCTCAGAAATCCATTGAATAATCTTTAAAAAGTAAGAAGACAACTCTGTTAATATTTAAATCTGCACCTTGGTCCCACCACCATAGAAGTATAAAATATACATGAATCTTTTAAATTCTATATTTATTTTGGAATTGCCTAAAAATACACTCACTTCTATCTATGCTATCTTCAAGATACATAATGCAAGACTGCATGCATAAAATGGTATTATAAATGAGGTCCTTTTTACACATCTTTTTAATAAGTGCCCTTGGTGGGATCCAAATAAGCCTTCCTTAACCCAATGTTTGTGTTTGCTACAGGAGGTCATATTCTAGCAAAGTACCAATGGGAAGAGCTATGGAATACAGGAGAAAAAAAATCCACTATGCTTGGAGACAGCAAACCTGGGTCTGAATTCTAGCTCAATAATCAGTGCAAACACTGTCACACTATTTAAATTTCATGAGCATCACTGTACTGTCCTCCCAAGGGAGAGATAATCCCTGAGATATATCAACAGCTCTAAGTCACCAAAACCATCCTCACCTGCTGGAGGAATAAAGCCCCTCATTCCCTACCTTAGAATTGATGGGTACTATAAGGCTTGCCTAGCCATGGGTATACTCTCACATTTCTGCTCCTACCAATAAGTTGTTTTTATTTCCAAACCTCTTCATGCTAACTGTACTTATTTTCATAATTAGGTAATTTAATAAACTATTACCTTAGACAAGTAAAATATGGGTACAAAAAGAGTGCTGTTGGGACAATAAAATTATACGCTTTGGAAAGACTCAAAGGCATGTCTCTAAAACTCTTACTAAAAAACTAGGTGTAAGTGAGACAACTATAAAAGATTGAGAAAAAACTGCCCTATATACACAAATTGCTTTGAAATTATTGATCTCCTTAGGAAAAAAGTAACAAGAAATCAGAGACAACACATTACTAGTGGTTTTATGTAAGAAAAATAATTTTGAACTTCAATTAGCTGATATACAAATAAAGGGCCTTAATTTACATCAGAAGATGGGTGAATAAGTGTACATTTATATGTTTTAGGTTAAAATAAAGTATTTAAGATATCTTTTTTCAATTAACCAACCATCCCAATTAAGTCTAATAAAGGGGTTTCTCTGACTTCACAGGATAGCTATAAAATTAAATGACAAAGTATGTAAAAGTGCTTTGTAAACTATAATGTGCAATTTAAATGCAAACTCTTTATTGAAAATGTAATAAATATATACCACCAGATTTTAGTCTATTTGACAATATACACCAAATATAGAGAAAGTGAAAAAGATATTTGAGAAACTCATTATTTACTGAGTACTTCCTTAGACTACTGATATACCTAAATATTTATTCACGACATGGAAAAGAGTAGTCAAGGGAACAGATATACCCTCACCATAAAAAAGGAGCACAAGAAAAGAATATATTCCAGTAAGGATAGAGACCATAACCTCAATTAACTGTTAACAAATAAAAATAACCTCTGTTCATTTTCAACCATTAAAAAAATACATTTGATATTGTCTACTTGCCAATTTTTAAACATAAGCTATGTTCTCACCTTGGCTTCCAGGAACTGTGGGTCTTGACCACATGAGAGCACACAGTGCAACACGGCTATCTTCTCACAGTCTAGCCGGGTGTTCCACAGGAACTGCAATAAATAGGACTGGTTGAGGAATGCTCTATAGAGCTTTCCAGAACACCAATTCAGTACCAGGGACCCTGAGAGTGACTGCAAAGGACTATGAGGTAGCATATCAATCACTTCATTGTTTCCTGGGGGGGAAAAAAGATGTAGATTAGCAAATAAAAGGACTCCTCTTCCAACCAAACATTAAAGTCAAAAGAAACCCAAATGAAAAAAAATAAAATAAAAAAGGAAAGGAGGGAGGGAGGGAGGGAAGGAGGGAGGAAGGAAGGAAAGGAGAGAAGGAGAGAGGGGGGAAAAAAACCCAAATGGACCATGTTCATAAGAAAAAAACTACAGCTGTACCTGTCAAAAACAGACTGTGGCAGATCAGGTCTGGATGTTGAATGTTGAGTAGATGAAAGAAATGACCAGGTAAGTAAACAGCCACATAATAGTCTATAGAAGAGAAAGGTTTAAGTCATCTGCATGCGGTAAGAGTTGTACAGGTACAGATAAAGCCCAGAACTTCACATTATCCCTGTTTTGTTTTGTTTTTTAATCTTTTAAAACACAAAAGTTTGACCAATGTAATAATCATCTGTCTGATGTCAGTACATTTCATCTTACTAGCCATATCTCATTTATTTTTATCTGTGGCTAATTTTCTTCAGACATTTAACCATGATTACCTTAATTTAATCTGTAGTTTTGTTTCTAAGTGAACTGTGGCTTTTTATGAATCTCAATGGTCCTAAGAGCAAATTAGAATAAAAATATTAAGCAATGTAAATTATTCTATAATCTGATAGACCGGGAATAGCTTATAATGAGAACTTCCTTCATAGTTCCTGCCAGTTTCGGGCAGCTCTAAAATTTAGTTTCCTATGTTTGTCCACTCATCATCATCACCATAGTAACAGTATAGTTGTCATCATTATTGTCCTCATCACCATCGTTTTGTGTAGAGAAACCTTAAATGGATATTCATCAAAACAACCTCTGCAGGCATTATGACACTTATGAAGTACTAATTTATTTTTTTGCATAGCTAGCTGCCTAGAATTCACACCTTCACAGTCCCTGCACTAGATATTTTTTATCAAGAACATTTGTACACAGATTGAGCCAAGGTTTAAAAATAGATTTCTGGAGAAGGGGAGGGTAGAAGTACCAATAATTTTTCTAGGATCTTAGGAAAACAAATTCACATGATAGTAGTGAATTTCATTTGATGAAACATTTAGATTATAAGTGAGCCAGCTGGAATCTTATTTTTCTAAGAAGCAAAGAAGTATATGCTAATCATTTGCATAGAAGGCATTTTGTGCATAGGAAAGGAAAGAGGACATAAAACTCTAACCGGTTTACTTATAAATGTCCTTTCAGTCACCGTGGATTAAGCGATGTTAAAGTACTTAGCAATAATATAACATAATTATGACAAACCTTAAGTATAAAAACACAATAAGAGGGCAGTTGTCCCCAATCTTTTTGGGACCAGGAATCTCATTAGATCCTATGAGAATCTAATACCTGATGACCTAAGATGGAACTCAGGTGGTGATGCTAGAGCTGAGGAACAGCTGCAAATACAGATGAAGCTTTGCTTGGGTTGCCAGTTCATCTCCTGCTGTGTGGCTGGGTTCCTAACAGGCTATGGACCAGTAGTGGTCTGCAGCCCAGGGGTTGGGCATCTCTGAAATAGGGCACAGTGGTAAGTGTTTGGGCATCAAATGACCTAGGTTAACCAGCTAATTAGGATGGTACTATATCCCTGGAAGAGGGGCCTATGGATATACAGAAGGTGTTTGGGGTTGTCACAATCATTGGGGCAGACGGAGGATTCCTACTATCATTTGGTGAGAGAGCTCCCAGGATGTTAAATCCCTCAGTGTTCAGGACTGTCACCCAAAGAATTATTGTCTCACCAAAAATGACAGGGAGAGTATCCTGATTATCCAGGGCACCAATGTTTTTAGAAGAGGGAGATTTGACTACAGAAGACCATATGACAAAAGAGACTGGAGTGATGTGGTCACAAGGCAAGAAAGGCCAGCCTCTAGATGCAGGAGGGGGCAAGGAAAGCATTCTTCCCTAGAATCTCCAGAAAGAACCATTTCTGCCCACATGTTGACTTTAGCTCCTCAAGATTCATTTCAGAATTCTGACGTCCAGAACCATAAGAGAATGTTTGCATTGTTTTAAGTCCTAAATTTATAGTGAATCATTACAGCAGCAATAAGAAATATAGTGCCCCTGATAAGAGAAACTAAAAGAAGCTTGAACACACATCTCAGCCTTTCTGAGCCTCAGTTTCATTATCTGAAAAATGTGGAGATCATCACCAAACAGAATTGTTGTAACATAACTTAAGTAAAACAGTTAACATACGAATATAGTATTCATTTTTAAAATGATAGCTTTTTATTTATAAACATATCTTTCTCACATAGAGGTGCTTGGGGGTTAATAGAAATTTCAAAAAAAACCCCTCTATTCTTTAATATTTTAATCAATATAAGCCCATTTTAAAAGGATGATAATTGAGGGAAATTGCATATAATTAATAGCAAAAAATACATGACTCAAAAAAAATATTGTCATAAAAATTACCTCTAGAACAGGTTTAATTGGGTACAATTTTGTGCCTACAAAGTAAAGTGTGTTTAAGAAGGAAAGGATAGCTTATTTTCACAAAGCTCTAGTATTTCTGCCCTCTTCGCATTTTGAAGGTCAAAGATTAAATCATGCCTGCCCTTTTAAAGAATCATTCCCAGGGGTAAAAAAAAAAAAAGGAAAGATACCTTTGACCTCACAAAATGCTAATTTTTTTTTTTTAGTGGAAAGTTTCCCACATCATTCTTGAGATGGGAGGCTGATATAGCATTGCTGATAAGAATCAAGTCCCAGACCCAAGAAATCTTGTATTTACCTCTCTTAACACAGTAAGCAATTGCATCAGGCCTCTCTAAGGGAATTTCCCAGTTTTAGAGCTCATGATAAAATTTGCCACATACTGGCCCACTTAGCATAAAATATCTCGCCTCACTAATAGTATCATTCAAAATAAAAACCTTATCATTTTGGTTCTCACTTTACCCAGTTCCCTCACATCACACCTGCCTAACCTTTTCCTTTTTAAATATCATGCCATGTCCCATATGTAGGCAAGCAACAGTTCTGTGGGTTAGTCTTGTGCTAATCTCTTTGTGCCCCACATCTCAATTAGCATGGAAAAGCTGCTTTCAGTAGAGAAGTACAATAAACTCCTTTCATTATTTTCTTCCATATAGACTCCCTTAATACTACTCAAGTTCTCTTTACTATATTTACTCAGTGAAAAAAAAAACTCACTCAAGCTGATCCATAAATCATTTGTGGGACTGGGAAGTTTTCAGCAATTAGCAACAGGGAATAAACAAGTTCCCAAAGGCCTCTAGAGAGGCCTTTGACCTCTCTAGAATCAAAGGCCAACATGATGTATTATTTCTCATAGGCTTTTAGAGAACATCTCATTCACTGCCATCATTTTTATACTAACAAATGACTTTTAGGATTATTACTAAAAACATAAGAAAGTTCACAGTGTAGGTTCTCTAAAAAGAGAGATGCATTCCTCCCTCTACCCCACCTCTCAGAAAAGCTGATGGAGTTGTGTGGGGGAGAGGGGTAAGGTTATTCCCAGAGAAATCTTCTCCTATCAGGTTTCAAAAAAGTCAGTGACCCAAGTTACAAAGAGGCATAAAAAAATGGAGTGCACAGAGAAGAAAATGAGATATTAAAGGCTGAGGCATAACATGTAATGGAAGGAAGGATCAGAACAGATAGATGCTTCTCCTTCACACTCACCAAGGTTGAGAAAAGTAATGTCCTTTGTCACATGTGAGTCAGCACTCCCAAGAGCAGCAGTGAAGGTCTTGCTGTGCCCTGCGGAGACAGAAGCTATGAACATGAAGCCAGAGAAAGCATGTAAAGAAACAAAGAGCTGAAATTCTACCCAAAGTAGCAACTCTGTGTAATATCCTCAACATTTACTACATTTACTACCTGTGAAACTGATAAAGCAAGCATCTATAACTTCTAGATTTCATGGTTCCCTGTCATTATCAAAAGCCAGCATTGAAGGCAGATGACCTGAGTGTAGTCACATTCCAGTAATTGTTCTGGGCTTATGTGTAATCTTAGACTTTAACAGGTAGGTTATGCTGGGAAGGAAGGATCCAAAGGAATCTACTTAAAGATCCAAGATATGGAGGAGACCAGGTGGCTCACTGGTCCTCATGCCTCAAGGCTCACTGCTGAAGTCATTAAGACCCTCTGAAACTTCTCTGAGTCACTTAGAAATGTCACTTTGAGTTAAAAAGAGTATCAGACTATCTACTAAACTCAGTGCATTAGGCTTCACTCTCCACTTTTCTAATTCTTAATGTTCAGAAAAGTTTTATTTATTGGTTTTAATCATTAATCATTAGAAAATTGTGTGAAGACTTTTCCACAAAATATCAAATTTATACTATTAAAGCATCTATGTATGTCCAGTTTGAAGTTCCTATTAGTTTCTTCATTATTGAATAAATTATTAAACTTTTTTACCATGATCTCTGACTTCCGAAAAAAATATTAGGCACTCTCACAGAATAATAATTCTGGTGTGGGCTGGCATAAAATTTTTCCCATTTTGAAAAAAAAATCTACCTTTAAAAATTTTTTCACTCTATCCACAGTATGGACTACATAAATATTAATTTTAAGAAATTAAACAAGCAAAATAAATACTCTTTAGCATGAGTCAGACTTTAAATATTAAAAGGCACCTGTTAAATTCTGAGATCAGGGAAGCTTTAAACTAAAACCTTATATACCTTTGTATGTTAAATCTGTTGATAATTTCCAAGTAGTACTAATAAAAAAGAAACACACTTTGGGCAAATAAGTTCATTACGATTGGTTTACAGGCCTAGAAAAAGATATAGGTCAGGATAAAAAATATATAATATATAAAAATACTTAGCTAACAATATTCATCACTAGTCAATTTTTTTAAGAAACATGTTTATATAGGTTTACAGGTATAGATTTATTTATTGCAAGGTAATAATACTTTAAAATCTGCCAAATTTGCTACTATTTGGGAAAAGTGATTATGTAAAAATAAAATACAAAATAAATGAAACATACCTTTATGAAAGTAAAACACTGTATACATGATTTGTTCCCACGAGTCAAACTTTGGGCTATAACATACACACAAACTTCCTACAAGAAAGAAGGTATTTAGTAGAGCTTAGTAGAATCATAGACAAAAAAAGTTTCCCAAATCACTTAACTTTACTTCCATTCCTTTAGATGCCCTGCCTCAGTTTACCTCATAGATTATTCCTAATTTATAGAACTAGTATATTAACAAGTAGCTAAGAAATTTCAATTCAATAATTATTCAGCACACACTATAAGCAATGTATTGTGGTAGGCTACTGAAGGGTAGAAAAAGGAATGGAGACACGCTCCTGTGTAGGAAATCATGAGAGACTAGAGAAGTGTCCAAAGCTTCATGAGATTCTCCTAACATACATGCACTGCCCTGCCCTCTTATTTTGTGTGCCTTCCAGTAATCACTAAGAGCTATAGACCCTAGTTTATCAAAAGTGTATTTCTCCTTTACAGAAAGTTTCTAGTCTTGTTTATCTAGATTGAAAGGCAAACTGGATAATCTTACGGGCGATAAGAGCAAATGTGGTGTGTGAGCCCCCATACCCACCCATATTTGGATTACTTAAGGGCCTTGGCCCAAGGGCAAAGAAGAGCTCCTGGCATAGAGTAGCCTTTCCAGATGAACCTTGACCACCTTCACTTAACCTATATCTCCAGAATACCCTCAGCTTTCCTACCTCCTTCAATGTATAAAACTGTACATCATCTCCAGCAACTGTTGCTATAAGGACAACTATGTCCATCAATGACCTACAAATGAGGGCATTATGCTGACACTGATATTTCATTCTAATGCTATTGTTTATGTGATTAACTGAAATAAGAGATTTCCCTGGTGGAAAGGAACTTGACAAGGAGTCTAGAAACTGGGTTCTAGTCCCCAAGCTAATATTATACTAGCTGTGTGAATTAAATCATTACTCTACTTCAGTGAATCACAATATTTCCTCCATCATACTTCACTAGTTTCTTTATCAAAGAATCACAGTAGCGGGGGGTTGGGGGGAGCTCATTTCTCCCAAGAAGGCTGTTTAAGATTATTAGCATTCTTTATATATTTATCATTTGTAACTATTTTTAATGACATTTAAGAGTGCAATATACTGTTAGAAGTACATTTTATTGCAAGATCTTAAACACAAAATAAACAAAAAATGACTTTATCAGATAAAAATAGTAAATTATGTTAGATAAAATTACTGTTATGGCTACTGAGCACACAATAATATAAATTTTCTTTAAAATTACAGCACACTCACTAAAATTAAAAGTAAAGCTATACTAAAGCATAAACAAAAATAATAATTATATGAGTTACAAACGTCTCACATAGCACTTTGACAACTTTCATATAGTAAACATACTACCAGCAAAAAAATGGCTGGTTTATCCTATTCTTTCATAGTCCATAATCACAAGAAGAAATACATTTTTAGCCAACATAATTAAAACTTCAGGCTCTCTAATAATAAAGAAATAAAAATTAAAACAAGGCACCATATTTCTCCTTTCAAATTAACAAAGTTTTAAAAATGATAATTCAGTCAAGGGAGCAGTAGGAAGAACATTCTCAAATAACAGCAGTGAAAGAGTAAACTAATACAAACTCTCTAAAAAACAGTTTTTCAGGGCATTAAATATAGTCATACCTGTTGACTTAGTAATAATTCATTTAGGAATGTACCCTAAGGAATAAACATATAATGTCAACAATATAAGAAAGACCACAACCTCCATTCTAGGAAAATCCTCCACACTCCATCCTTTAGAGAATGAAGGTTATTGTTTTACTTGCTTTGAAGAAAGTTAAAGTGAGATGTAGAAACCAAGTCCCAGTCAAGATGGTGGGCTAGGTAAAAACAGGGTTCACCTCCTCTCAGGACCACATTAAATTACAACCAAATTATAAAACAAACAACTTAGAGAACCATCTGAAATCTAGCTGATCATAACACATGTATCTGAAGATATAAAGAAAAAGCCACATTGAGACTGTTAGGAGAGGAAGAGGCGATGCGAAGTAGGCTTGTACAGCAACCATGCATGTCGCTTGAACACCAGGAGGGAGAGTGCAGGAGGGAGAAACCCCCTTGAAGGAATGAGGGGCCCTAGCCCCACACAGGGGCTCCAAAGCTCAGGGTTCCAGTCCCAGAAAGAGGAATTCCCACAAAATCTGACTATAAAAATCAATGGAGATTCTGGCCATCTAGGTGAGACAGAAAGAACCTGAAAACACAGACGTCTCCCTTAAAGGGCCTGCACACAGACACTCACCCTGGATACTGGCAGAGGGTCAGCAGCTCAGGAGGCGCAAGAGATACACAGGGAAAGACTGAGTTGTGTGGCATCTGAGCAAGGGCTGGAGAGACAGCAGCTATTGCTCCTTTGTAGCACCCCCACCCCAGCCAGACTACAGGTGGATGCCATCAGGAATGAGGGGCCCTAGACTGCATTGAACTCTCTCCCCACAGGGCCAACTCTGTGTTGGCATGGTGAGATCCATTAACTCCACCTCATGTCTCCCTGAGACCCGGCCCTACTCGACCCACAAATTGCCCATGGCAGGCCTGTTGCCAGGCAGCCAGCCCTTCTCTGCACCTTCCCTGAGCCATGCATTCATGGGCAGGCAGCAGCACTCAGCTCACACCACCTGCACATGGCCCACACATTATAGGGAAGACTTTTGGCAGCAGATGAGTTCAGTAAGGACTACATTAAAGAGTAAGTATAAAAAAGGGACACAAAAACCATTTTAAAAAGTCAGAAGTGAAGAATATAACTGAAATAAAGAATACACTAGAAGGAATAAACAGCAGATTATATGAAGCAGAGGATTGAATTAGTGAGTTGAATTAGAGAATTGGAAGACAAGGTATCAGAAAGCACCCAATCAGAACAGAAAAAAATAAAGAATAAAAAAATGAGGATATTTTAAGAGACATCTGGGACAACATCAAATGTACCAACATCTGCATCATAGGGGTACCAGAAGGAGAGAGGAAAGGATTGAGAACTATTTGAAGAAATAATGACAGAAAACTTCTCTAACCTGGTAAAGAAAATAGATATACAAGTGCAGGAGGTGCAAAGAATCCCAAAAAAGAGGAACCCAAACAGACCCACGCCAAGACACATCATCATTAAAATGCCAAAGGTTAAAGACAAAGAGAGAATCTTAAAAGCAGTAAAGGACAAGCAACTAGTTACTTACAAGGGTACTCCTATAAGAATATTAGTTGATTTCTCGACAGAAACATTGCAGGCCAGAAGGAATTGGCATGAAATACTCAAAGTGATTAAAAACAAGAACCTATAATTAAGACTACTCTACCCAGCAAAACTATCAATTAAAATTGAAGGTGAGATAAAGAGCTTCCCAGACAGGAAAAGACTAAAATAATTCATCACCAACAAGCCAGAATGCAGAAAATGTTAAAGGGACTTCTATAAAAAGAAGTGGGAGCGAAGAGGGGAAACAAAATACAAATAATAAAATGGTGATAGCTATGTATCTATCAGTAATTACTTTAAATGTAAATGAATAAAATACTCCAATCAAAAGACATAGGATAAGTGAATGAATAAGAAAACAAGATGCCTACATATACTGTCTACAAGAGACTCCCTTCAGATCAAATATCACACACAGACTAAAGATAAAGGGATGGAAAAAGATATTCCATGCAAAGGAAATGAAAAAAGAGCTGGGGTAGCAATACTTATATCAGACAAAATAGACTTTTTTTTCAAAATAGACTTTAAAACAAAGGCTATAAGAGGCAAAGAAGAGCATTATATCATTATAAAGGGATCAATAAAACAAGACTACATAACCCTAGTAAATATACACGCACCCAACATAAGAGCACCTACATATATAAAGCAAGTATTGACTGACATAAAGGGAAAGATTGACAATAATATACTCATTGTAGGAGACTTTAACACCCCATTGACACCCATGGACAGATCTTTCAGGCAAAAAAACAACAACAAGGAAACAGCAACCTTAAATGACACACTAGATCAGTTGAATTAATTGATATTTTCAGAACATTTCACCTCAGATTTTCTGTTTCTTCTTGACTCGGTCTTGGGAGATTATGTTTCTAGGAATGTATCCATTTCTTTCTGATTGTCCAATTTATTGACATATAATTTCTCATAGTATTTTCTTATAACCTTTTGTATTTCTGTGGGGTCCGTAGTTACTTCTCCCTTTCTATTTCTGATTTTATTTATTTGGGTCCTCTTCCTTTTTTTTTCTTATTGAATCTAGTTAAAGGTTTATCAGTTTTGTTTATCCTTTCAAAGAATCAGCTCTTGATTTTTTATATTGTTTTTCTAGACTCTATTTTGTTTATTTCCACTCTGACTTTATTATTTCTTCCCTTCTCCTCACTTTCGGTATTGTTGGCTATTCTTTTTCTAGTTCCTTTAGGTATAAGGTTAGACCATTTATTTGAGATTTTTATTGTTTCTTGAGATAGGAATGTATTACTATGATATTCCCTCTTAGGACTGCTTTCACTGTGTTCCATAGATTTTGAGCCATTGTGTTTTCATTTTCATTTGTCTCTAGGTATCTTTTGAGTTCTTTCTTGATTTTATCGTTAACCCATTTATTTCTTAGTAGCAATAAGTCAAAAAACAACAAATGTTGGTAAGGATGTAGAGAAAAGGGAATAGAGTGTAGAAAACAGTTTGAAGTTTCCTCAAAAAAATTAAAAATGGAACTATCTTTTGACCCAGAAATTTCACTTCCAGGTATTTATCCAAAGAAAACCAAAACTCTAGTTCATAAAGATATGTGCACCCCTTGTTCACAGCAGTGCTATTCACAATAGCCAAGATATAGAAGCAAACTAAATGCCCATCAATAGAGGATTGGCTAAAGAAGTGGTGGTACGTATATACAATGGAATATTACTCAGCCATAAAAAGATGAGATCTTACCATTTGCAACGACATAGATGAACCTAGAGGGTATTATGCTAAGTGAAATAAGTCAGAGAAAGATAAATACCATATGATTTCACTTATATGCAGAATCTAAGGAACTGAAGAAATGAACTAAAAAAAAAAAAACAGACTCAGATACAGAGAACAAACTGGTGATTGTCAGAGGGAAGCAGGTGGGAGGATAGGTAAAAAACTGAAGGGATGAAGAAGTACAAATTAGTAGCTATGTAACAGTCACAGGGATATATAGAACAGCATAGGGACTATAGTCAATATTATTGTAATAACTATGTATAGTGCCAGATGGGACTAGAGTATTCGGGGTGGGATCACTTTATAAATTATATAAATGTCTAACCACTGTATTGTGTACTTGAAACTAATATAAAGTAAAATATTTTAAAAAATTTTAAAGTGAGATATAGAATAAATGTACCTAATTACATTCCCTGAGAGCCATATAAGATCTCATAAGCAAATATTTCCATGTAGTAAGGTTGTGACTTAGTTCCCCCTCCAAATCCCAAAGGAGGAAATAAAGCCACGGCAAGGTGAAATGGCACATGCACAGGCTCTGCAGAGCTGTCCCATACTTAGAAATTTCTCTGATAATGTACAGGTTCTATTTCTGTGCTGTCCAATATAGTAGCCACTAGCCACCCATGGCCATTGAGCACTTACAATGTGACTAGTGTGACTGAGGAACTGCTTTTTCATTTTATTTAATATGAATTAACTTAAATTGTCATTGCTGCCTGTGGCTACTGGCTACCAAATTGGACAACACAGTTCTGGAGCATTGGTTCTCAACCCTAAAAGTACATTAAACTTACCTGGGTTCACAAATGCCCAGTTTAAACCAACTAAAACAGAACCTCTGAGGGTGAGACTCAGGCATTAGTATTTTTTACATTTGCCTGAAGCAAGTTAATTAAGTTCTCTAAGCCTCAGTTTCCTCATCTGTAAATAAAGAAAATATAGAACCTACTTCAGAGTTATTATGTGAGAATTAAGTGAGATAAAGGTTAGCTGTTATCATTATTCTATAATAATTTTGCTGCTATTTACAAGTTGTGAGAAGTCACAGTTTGAAAAAGCAAGGCATGCTCTTAATGGTGTGTCCAGAGATGTTTAACAAATATTCATCAATGATGAAGATAACATCTCAAAGTTGGCTAGTCTTCGGGAAATCATTTGGACAATGAAAGCTATTATGGACAAAGTTTTCCAAGGGAAATTATCTCATTGTAAAAGCCTCTACAAAATGCTAAAACACAAGCCTAATTCTGGGAACTTGTGAAGGGCGACTCTTAAAAATATACTAACAGGAAGAAATTACACTTTTCACCCCTCACTATCTCCCAGTAGGTGGTGCTCAAAAAAAGAATTACAGCCACTGACTTAGAACACACACAAGTGCTGTAAGTACAGCTTCAAGGTTGACTATCAGCCAGGGAAGGAATGAGAACATTTTATTTCATTCAATGCTTTAAGAAGTCTCTGACTTACGCTCCTACTGTAAAAGATTAGGAAAATCTATGTGAACTCATAATCTTAATACATAAGTGGCCTTATATATTAATAAATAAGCAACATTCAATATAAAAGCGACACTTTTATCCACTATCAACTCTCATGAGCACCCCCATCATCGATATTTTCATCTCTATTCCTTAGAAAATAGTGGATTTCATTTCTTAAGGCAGAAAATTAAAGACAAAGATACTGTCCAGAATGTAAGAAGCAATGCAAAGAAAGTACAAAGTAACTCCCAATGACCAATATGTGACAAGTGAATATCAAACATTATCATAGCATCATCATTGATATAAATATTTGAAATAAGCTGAGTCTGTATAAGGCCCCGAGTCTATCGGCATTCCTTTTATGAACCATGTTTTCTGGAAAATTAAGCTCTCTATTATAGAGAGTGCTATATAGGAATTAGACTAGTTGCTCCTTTCTCCATTTCTACTTTGATTAAATAGCTTATTGATAGTTTGACCACAAATGAAAAAAATAATTTTTGATAAGTATCTTGGGAAACCCATGATCTGACAATTTATTAGTCAAAAACCTAAAAGTTGCTTCTCTGGCTTGTTTCAGCTTAAATCTGGAAGCATCTCATTTGAAACAGTCTTGTTTTTTAATTTCACAGCTGACTGTGAGAGCAGGCTCATCCTCCACTCTCCTAGACACTGCTGAGAAAGGAAAAACCAGACTTTCACACCTCATGCCAGATAAACCTAACATTTTATTAAGTATGTCATAGATAGCCCATTTACAAATGATAGCTGCTACTATTCATGAGAAATTCCCATAGAAATAAAATGAAAAGGAATAAAAGCTTCATAAAATAAAAGCCTAAAATGATTGTTTATGTCCAAAAGATTCAAAGTGAAGTACTACGGAAGAACCTACCCTGGTCCCTCCACATGAGCCTTGGATCCCTTCACATCCCACCTTCTAAGCAAATTCACTCTACCAGTTATCCCTCTCTGCTGCATATTGTCATCTTTTCTCTTGGCACTATCCTGTAAGCATTCAAACATACTGAAGTCTATACTATCTTAAAAATAATATTCCCTAAATCCTACTTCTCCTTCCAGCTGCTGCCTCTCTCAGGTGTACTCACACTGCCACGATCTTTTTCAACTCCCATGTGCCACTTAACCCATCACAATCAAGATTTCACCCAACACAAACTACTCATAAATACCTCCATGCCACTAGACCCAGTGTACTCTCCTCTCACTACCCAGTAACAGTCAGCCACTCTCCTGCGTGAAACCCCTCTGTCTTTGGCCGCTGTAATACCACACTTAGTATCCCTCCTTAGTATTCTCTCCAGACGTTTGTTTTCCTTTTTCTTGGGATGTTAAACCTAACCTTCACATATTTTTGTTCCCAGATTTTATCCCTAAACTTCTTCCCTTTCGATCCTAGGCCCCTCGCATGACTTCAAAGGCCAGCTGTAGTCTGACAACTTCCACATTCATTCATCTCCAGTCCTGACCCTCTTCAAAGCTCCAGATCTCTTAGATAACACATCCAAAACAAAATTCACATCTCCCTTTCTAAGGCCCGCCAAAACCATTATAACTCAGTAAATGGCACTACTGTTCATTTATTTGCTTATGCCAGAAATCTGAGAACCATTCCTCTCCATCTAATTTATAGCACGTCTTCTCAGTTCCATCTCCAAAATGCATCTCAAACCCACACGATTCTTTCCACCTCTACTGCCTCTCTTAGTTTAAGCAGCCTCATCCTAACTGCTCATCTCTCATCTCTCATTCTTTCCTCCTCTAACCCATTCTTTACACAGCCACCAGAGTGACCTTTTAAAACTTTATATCTAACCATGTCACTTTCTGCTTACAACATTTCAGTGAAGGAGCATCAATGGATCCTAAACCAACATCTGAGAAGTTGCTGCAGAATAGGATAGTCACAAGATGCCAAAGTATCTCTTCACAGATTACTAATGCAAAGGTTAAAATGCATCTTTACAAGGGAGACAGACAGTGGTGACCACTTAACCCAGTCACCAAATGTAGCATCACTAATATTAAGACATCCTGACATTACATGCCTTCTGATCTGGTACCAATAAAATTCACAACACCACCTAGGAAGTATTCTTACCAAAAATGTTTAACCTAAATCTAATGATGCCTTTAGGACTAACTTCCAATTTACAGGAAATATAGAGGGTAGAGGAAAAAGTTAAATAATTTCACAAGAAAACAATTTGACAAATACAGAATGTGGGACATTCCACAAGGCAAATGGCCTGGACTCTTCCAAATGTCGTTGTTGTGAAAAGAAAAAAGGGGGCGGGGGGGGAACAGGTAGGAGGCAGGAATCGATGTACTTTAAAAGAGAATACAAAGACATAACCAAATATAATGCATATATCTCGCTGGGATCCTAACTTCAAAAGTTATATACATATGATATATATGATACACATATATACGTACACACATATTATTTATATGATACACATATATACGTACAATTATTTATATGATACACATATATACGTACACACATATTTTTAAATAATTATGGAAATTTGAATATTAAATACTTTACTAATTAACAAGTCATTTCTTTTAGTGATAATGGAACTAAAAGAGATTATATAAAATTATGTCCTTAACCTAAGGAGATACATGCTGAATTATTTATTGGTAAAGTATCATGATATCTGCAACTTACTTTGAATGATTTAGTCAAAAGGAAGAAAATGGTACTTATATGAAAGGAGAATGATAAAGCAAATACTGCAAATGATACAACTGCTTAAGTAAAAGGTACATGGGTGTCCATTATATTCTTGAAATTTTCTGTATGCTTGAGTACTCTCAATATAAAACGCCATTAAAAAAAAAAAAACTTTAATGAATCTTAGAATGAAATCCTAACTATTTCCCTGGTCTGCACCATCAGGTTCCTGCCTACCTCTTCAGCTTTCTCTCACAATACTCTTCCCATTGTTCTCTCTACTTCAGTCACACAGCTCTTAGTTCATATATATCCTTTAAGTCTCAAATGAAATATCACTTCCCTCCCTAAACTCCCCAAAACTGGTTTATGGAAGAACTCATGTGGCTGAGGGGGAAATGGATTGAATTATGAAGGCGTGCAGTGGGAAAGGGAACAATTTTCAGGACTAAGAACAGAACAGGATGTCTTGGAGGAAGGTAGAAACAGAGATGGACTGGCTGAAGTAGAACATATTTGAAGAAACTAGTATCTTCCATTAAACCTCCGTTATATGCTCTCATTGCTTCCTATAATTCTCATTCGTATTTCTCATGCTTTTATTTAAATATTATGTGTGTACTTATTTAATGTTAAAAATCCACACCAAATTGTAACCTCTATATCAATAAAGACTAGGTTAGTTTTGCTAATCATTGTATCCCCAAAACCTAGCACATAGTAAGTGCTTCATAGATGTTGGCTTAATGAATACCACATAATTTGGCTTTAAAAGAATACAACTTTAGTCCAAGTACGACTTAACTCAACTGATAAATATCTACTCGAGTGTGGATATTAAAAATGACTATTAGATTTAGTTATTAGAGTTGACTATTTAGATGGTTGTTAAGGGTAATGAGCAGTTTTTGTTTTCACCAGATTCATTCATGTAATCATATTCCTCTCATTTTCGGGTACTCTTTATTCCCCCTTATTTATTTTCTCTACCTACAATAAGCAGGTGTTAAGAGACGGACTATTGTACACTAATAATTTTATGTCAAGTTTTGATTGTTAGCTCAGTAGCTTATAGTATGGCTCTTAAAGTGTCCAAGTATATAGATTTAGAACTCAAACACGTCAGTAAGCCTGATGCAAATGCAATCCCATTCTGTGCCATTTGTTAAATATGGAGCAGGTGAGAAAATGTAGATCAAATTCAAATCCATCCACTCTGTTAGAACAATAATACAAAAAATAATTTTAGAAAAATAACGTTGCTGACTGTGGCTTTTTAAAACAGACAGCAGATATGTAAAATTACAGTGGAGAGGATAATCTAGTATATAAAACTCCATATGATCACTTATGTAACAATATTGCTCTATTCCATTTCATTTTCAAGAACCATATAGCTAAACAATAACTAAATTTTGTATAGAACTCAAGTACAGTCAAATAAATTGATAAATGCAACCCTGGTTCTACCTGTATGGTTGGTAAAAATGCACAGCATCGGGTATTTGGATGATTTGTCTTGGTCTTGAATATCATCACATCCAAAGTTGACAAGCCTAAGAATATAAAAAGAAATTGTAAGTGAATTTAAAAATAAGTTCCCTTATAAAGGATAGTAACCACTTATACCCACAGAAGTAGAGACATGTCCCTGAGAAATTTAAGTAGATAACATGTTTTTTGGTTAAAAAAATTCTATAAAACAGTAATTAAAACAAATACATGTCAAGTTTTGTTTGTTAGCTTAGTAGATTTTCTCTGTGGCCTGGACAACAGAAAAAAAAATATTGCTTTCAATTTACATTTTTATAGCTTTTTCTGATTTAGAGTAATGCACACATTATGTTTCAAAATAAGCACAACTGAATGTTTATATATGATGAAAACTAGTGAAAGCATTTAACAGTTTAGGATTATCACTAATCTAATTCACGAAGATTTTCTTTTCTTCTGTGTACTGTTGGCCTTGTGTCTATTTTTTCAAAAGTGTTTCATGTTTTTACTACATTTAAAACAGTCTGGGGGCGGGGAAAAATTACCTTTCATGTAAAAAGGAAAACAGAAAATAAGTGGTAGAGTCAGCTGAACTACAAGTGGATTGACCTGTGACATCCTCTTTAATGGCAACAAGAAAAGGGTTTTGATGTTTGATTCTAAATGTAGCTCTAACTCATCAAATCCTTTATTGAATCACATAGAGAAGAGCACTTCCAGATCTAAATAAATGGATATGCCCTACAGAAGTAAATGGCTACAAAAATCAATACGATTGACTTAACATGGAAATACCCTGTGTTCGTGCTTGTTAAGGCTGTTTATGTTCTCTAAAGAGAACAGAAGTATAAAAGAAGATACACACACAGGAATATCAAATTATCATTTTATCTGCATGCCATATATTAGATATAAATATAATCATTCTGCCCATGAGTATCTATAAAAATTATTAGTAACCTATGAATAACTTACTTAAATACTGAATCACTTAATGGTATGTCCAACGGTGCTTCAAACTGTTAAAAAATCAGAAGAAAACAAACAAAAGATGACCTTAATTAAGTGACATTAGTTCTGAAAACCAGAGCATGCCTGACAAGGCTGTGCTTGCCTAATGTGAAGAGCCCATTTAACCATCATTATCTTCAGAAGTTATTCCTCAAAGCCATGGCATAGAAATCCCATCAAGAATATTCTGGAATTTATGTACAATCACAAGCTTGATGTATATTTATTTTTCAAAGGGCTAATACTTGGCAAATTTTGCCTTAGATTTGAATATCATAAACAGGTAGTATAATAAACCATATGACTATATAAGGGGAGAAGGACTGTGCCTTTAGAACAGTGGATGAGTCAAAAAAAAAAAAGTGGGTGGGGAGGAGAAGGAATAAATAAATTCTTATAATGATATGATACCAATCTACATAAGACACCAGTATTGATTCTAGCATTCCAAATAGCTTTTTCAGGAGTCATGCTAGATTTTTACTAATTAAACTATACCTTCTCATTGGCTCTTTACCTTATTCTCAAATCCACTGATCTCACAAGTCCTTTGGCATCAAATAACTAATAACCACTTAAAGCTATAGACCATACTATTATCATCTACTAATCCTTACTCTTACACTTGTTTCTTTAATGTGAGGTATTTAGTTAGCAGAAATTTCCTGTGTGTGCTCTTCTAATCACCTATATTAATTGCATCTGTTATAGAGTTAAATGCCAAGAACTATTTTACTTGCTTACATAAGAGACTGACACAACATCAAGAATGCTAAAATGCTGTTTATGGTAACAACTCTCTTTTAAAGGAGGCAACGTGTCATTAAATTTCCTGTAGCTTAATAATTCTCTGAACTTACCATTAAGTTAAAGTTCTCATCAGCACAAAACTGGATGCATTTTAAGGTACTCCTTGATTTCTGAAAGAGAAAACAGAATAAATGACATATTACTCAAAAAGTCAACAAAAACACTAATTAAAAAAAAGAGAAAGCATGAATGAGAGCCAGAAAAGAAAGCAGCCAAGATGCAAACAGTAATGAAAACCTTTTCATTATTTTTAATAAACCTTTACTGACAGCCCCCATCAATGAAAATGCAGTGATTAATGAATTACAATTATGATAGTGTCAAAATCCAATTGCACCTATAAAAAGGAGGACCAGTAGACTAGTTTTTACCTTCAGGTCAATGTAGTATAATCTCTGCTCTGACATATCCCACTGAGCCCAGACAAAATCCTCTGCTACTCTGTCTCTTGGGAGATGGCCAGAATTTTTAATCACCTAAAGAGGCAAAAAGATTTTAGAAATAACTGTTTTAAAAGAGGACAGATCTACAATTCATTATTATTTTGCACATTCTATCTTTATAATACATACATTATCTTTATACATCTTTGTAATACAATACATATTTCCATGGTTTATTTTTAGCAGCCCCCCCATCCTCACCACATACATATGTAAAGTCTTTCCAGGAAAAATTTAAGGTATCATTTCATTACTTTCTCTGCCTAAACACTTTATAATATATTATTTTATTCTATGCCTAATGTAACAGACAGGCTGGTGTTGCTGAAGGCAAGCCACATCTACCACAAATCAATAGCTAATTTAGTAAAAGATTCAGAGCTTCCTGTTTGGGTTCAGAGACCATTCAAGTCTCTGCAGACAAGAAGCCTTCACAAAGGCTGGGATGCCAAGGAAAAAACTAAGGCCCAAGACAAAGGTGCAGGTCCCCACCTCTGTATCCCCATGGTGCTTTGGCATGCTTTTATTTCAGTTACATTTTAATTAATACTCTAAGTCTCCCCCAGTGAGTATGCACTCTTCTATAACACCTTCATACTCTCGATGTCTTATTTATAGCACATAATACTACTCAAGGAATGCTATTCAAAAGGAGGAAAATGAAAAAAGTATGTAAATCGTCAAAAATACTACAATAAATACAAAGAATTAAGAATTCACTTTCCTCGAAATGTTTATATAGCAAAAGTAATCTATATTGGGACGGATGAGTAAAGAATGTAGACAGGTTGACGTAGAAGAAATGAGAAAAAAAGGAAAACATCAGAATGGCCCATTTTTATGCCTAAACCCTCTCTAATTCTAATAGGAATTTCTCCACTGAGGGCAACTTAGAACTCGAGGGAGACACAGGGCATGTAGAATCATGCATCTCTGTTTTTGGCTTGCCGAGGTCCATTAATTTAGACAGAAAAGTGATACTGGAGACAATATCCAAGAATACCTGTCAGTCTCTAAACCTTGGACAACCCTTGTTTCCATTTCTCTGAAATGTGTTAGGTTGGGGTAGATTTGGGGAACTCTTTCAGATGAAGAGATATACTGATGAGAGCCTAGGCATGAGAGTGTGGCAACTCAGGTTCACATCTAAGTTTTGTTCCTCTCTAGAGCTACCTCACCTCTGTGAGTCTTGCTTGTGTTGTTCCCTGTAAAAATGGGGATAATTATAATACCACCTCTATCATGCAGGGATGTTGTGAGGAATACGTGGAACAACACACTGCTTTAAGTAGCTGTCATCTAAGCCTTTAAGAATGAAGGCAAAAGTGCCTCACAAAAGGGCACACAAGGATGAAAGAAAGCTGAGGCTGCACTCTCTTGGCTGGGAGAATCCTTTCTGGGCTGCTGACGAGTGCCTCCTGCCCTCACTCTCTCTGCAATGTCTTCTTGGCTCCCAAACCCTCTTCTGAACAGCCAGTCCTCTGTCTATGCCCATTCCCAGCTTCTGACCCCAACTTGTTTATATAATTCTTTCTTCTAAATTCTCATGCTGTGGGATCCTGCCTTGCTCTTTCCTCTCTGGCATGACCCTTTCCTGACCACTGGCCATGACCTTGCCCTTCTATCCACTTAGTCACTGGTGGCCCAGAGCTCCAGCCACACATGTTCTGGTCATTTTCTAGCCTGGCGTCTTGATTTGGGGCAATTAATAGTCAATACATATAAATAAATGCCATTTTCCATTTCAATTCTGTTCACATAACTTGAAAATTTTCAGAGGAAGACTATTTTGATACAGACTATTTAAATATTGAAGGAAATCATTTTTAATATATTAATATCTCATACAAACTGTAAAGAACAGGCAACTCAGTAAAAAAATAGACAAGGATACAACTAAGCAACTTTCAGAAAAGCAAATTCGAACAGCCAATAAGCATAGTAGATGCTCGAACTCACCAATATTAAGGGAAATACAGACTAAAATAATAATATTACCAACTTATGCCCATTAAATTGTAAATTTTTTTTAAAGACAAATACACCTATTAGTGGTATGGATAGAAGGAAAGGGTAAAACTTTGGTTGTAAACTGCGAAGTTGTTAACAAGTTTTTAGAACACAATTTGGAAAATTTGTTGAAATGTATTAAAGCATACATACATCAACCTAATTATCCATTCCTGAGGAGTTATCCCCAAGAATATATGTACTAAATATGTAAAGCTATAGACACAAAAACATTTGAGACAATTTCTAATGTAAACAAGTAAAAGAAAATTGGCAATCAAGTGAATGTCCACCTGTGGGAGCGTAGATGAAAAATTGTACACCCATGTCAGGGACTATTATGTACTTCTAAAGAAAATGAATTGGAATTATTCTAGTTGATTTGCAGGTAATTCCACAAAGTTGAAGGAGGAAGGAGTGAATAACAAACCCCTGGGTGTGTCAGGGTGGAGATGGTAGATAATACAGGTATAGAGAAAAGTATGAAAGGATACATACCAGGTTGTGAAAGAAAGTTAAAGGTGAAAAGGAGACAGAAAAAAAAAAAAAAAAAAAAAAGGAAAGAAAATTGAATTATATAAAATCCCAGCATATATGTTATGATCTCATTTATATCTATGTATATGTATCTATGTAAAAAATTAGATTAAAAAAGTTATATCTCTATTTAGCAACTTATAGGGATACCCCCTGGATCTATTAGGTACAAAGCAAAAACAAAAGCAGCAAATTAATATATAATGATTCTATTTTGATAAAAAAAAACAAAACTGAATCCTTGTATATGTGCACTTGAGCAAGGTAAAAGGTGTGGAAATAGTCACATATGGCTGTCAATATTATGTCAGGAGACTGAGATTGGAGGCTGAGATAGAGATAAAGGGGATATTTAACCCCTTCATATATCTTGAATTATTTCGCATGTTACAACAATAAGTATATAATTTGAAAGACATCAAATAAAGAAAGTGTTATGTTTCTATGATATTAATCTATAAAAATTAGAAAGGTCTAATTGACAATCTAGAAATGTCACTCTTTGTGAAAAAAGCTCTGAAGCAAAAAGAATTTCAAATATTTACCACTCTATTTCCATCTTCTTGGATGACTTGGATATGAAATTGTTCAATATCTTTTTTAAAAGAAACAACAGAAATATAATTTAACATTCATGAAAAATGTGAGTACTTTTTTCACCTAACTACTGTGAACAATTTTTTATTTAAAAGTGCGGATTAAACAACTAGCTGAAAAATATTATCACAGACAGCAATCTCACAGTAAATCTCACAGTAAATGTTCAAAACACAACCCATCTTACTCCACTCTCCCTTTACAATCTGTTTCAAATTCAGCATTTACTCTGTTCTTCAATATCAACAATACATGAAGCATTTAATCTGTCTGCTCTACTGGGTTCCCTCAATAAGCATTTGCCTCCCCTACACCATCAGTCTTATGTACAGCTAATAAGGGCTCATTGGCAGGGTTTATCTTCAGTTTCCAAATTTCAGACACCTGTTCGTATGAAAGTATCAGATAGGAAACTTATTATACAAGATATCTGGGGGAGGTGTCTTTACATGGATCAATTTCACAGTAACAAAACTCTAAACATTTTGCCTTGATTTGTGGATGTTCTCTTTCTCCCAGTAAGCAATTGAGATTCAATCACTATATTTGCCTTCTGCCAGTTCTAATTACAAAAACGTGAGACTGACAATTGGGCAAGAGCATAGGAACTGAACACAAGCCTAACCCTTCAGACTTATTTATTCAATTATAAATCAGCAGTTTCATCTTATAACACGAAAGACTGCTTATTAGGTAAGATCCACTAGTGAATTGTAGCCTTTCTCGCCCCTGCCCCAACTTGAAAACATCCTTAAAGGATGTCCCAATCTTATGTCCCTCTATCTGAATTTGACCAACTTAGTACGTGTCCTCAGGTTCTACCATGGATTTCTTCTAGCTTCTAATGCCTTCCTCTCTCTCCATCTAAGCCTCTCTCCTTATATCATGGTTATCCGCTGTGGCAGACATCCTAAAGAAGGATGGACTTCAGAAGGCAACAATGACCTGCAAAACTCTTCTAAAACATCCTATCCCATGACAAAACTGGAAATCCATATATGGAGGGGCCTATCATTCCTAGGATGAGGAAACAGAGCAGACCCTGAGGGTACATTAAGTGGAGGCTGTAGGAAAAACCCTTCCACAGGAATCCTAGGCCTCAAGTGGATATCAAAGGTCAGCAGACCCTCAGCACTGATTAGTGGACAGATAGAAGATTTAGTCGCGTCCCACATTTCACTAGATGGGACATTCATGAAGTCTCCATATACCTCCTAAAGATGCACTTACATTTCTCTTCTGAAATCAGTAACAAATGGTTCTCTGGAAGAGGATGACTGTCAACGTGTGGATAGAGGAACTGCAAAAAGGAAAGAAAATTAATTAAAATCATAAGCAACTACCTTGCTTACATAAATATTTCAAAAGTTGTATTTGATCATTATACACTACATACTATACAAGGGACTGGGAACCACAGAATAGTTTAGGTGAGTTACGTGCATGCATGTATTACAGATGGAAGCAAGCAGGAAAATGGGACCCTTTCAGGAGCTCAGTTTTCCAGGGAAAAATTGATCGCAGGTACAACATAATTCATTTAGACAATAAGGCTAAAGTGTATGCTATTTATAGGGATAGTGCATCCTATTTGGAATATGTGATTCTGAAGCCAATCAGAAACAATGTAAACAACATTCCTACAGAAAGTTCACATACACAAAATAAGAGTGATCAATACATTTGTTGTTCAACTAGCATTTAATTTGCGAGATAAGTAAACGGACTCTCCATTATAACTTCCAAAGTCCAACATCCAAGAGACAAGGCACAACATAGCCAGGGACTTTCCAAGAAAGAACAATGAGTCACAGTGTGGCATGTGGTAGAGGGCTCACAAGCCTCAAAGCATAAAATGACTGCCCCTAGAGAAAAAAGGCTTGATCCATACCACTCCTCCTCTGTGCTCTCCCATAGGTACCAGCTCACAGGACAGGACGAAGAAGGCAGCCAGAAACACAAGGCTTTATGCCGTCAGCCCTGATAATGAGGGAACACTGGTCATGGGATGACTCCAGTGGCTTAATTCTTTCATCAACAAAAAGGTAACTATAAATCAGCAGATTCATTTTATAACATGAAAGCCTACTAGATAAGATCCACTGGTGAATTTTGCTTTTTAAACTTGAAAGCATAATAAAAGAACATAACCATTCATTTCCCTATTCTGTGTTGGCTGCCTTTCTGCGGACTAGGAAAATTTTTGACAAAATATGTTACCTGGTGTCCTAACTTCTCATAATGACAAATTGGAAATGTAACCGGCCAGTTTTTAAAATAGTTCGTAGTCAAGTTTCCCTGTTGAAATTGCACAAAACATTAACTATATATCATTCTTTACAGCAATAACCTCAAAATTTAAAAATAGATAGCAATGTAGAATTTAGCTACAAAAATAATATAGAATTCATTATCTCCTGATTTGTGAAACTGGGCACATCAAATAGGATACTTTGAGCATTGGGGTTGAGGGAAAGCAAAGATGAGTGACACCACATAGATAATGGAAGAGCAAATGCTCAGTGCCTCAAAATAAGGAGATACTTCTACAGAAGATGATGTGGCCTCCCCGGGTCTACAGAGGTGGCCAAGGCATGCTCCCTTAGGACTGCGATCTGGACTAAGGTGGTGCTAGATTTAAAACTTTTGTATAGTCTTTGTGTGGCAATCAGTGAGAACATAATTTTAAAGTCCAATTTGGTAGTGGCTTTCTATTATGAGGCAGTCCTAGAGCAAGGTTTCAGACATAGCTCTACAAAAGTATGCAAGACTGGTTTGGGTTTTTCGTTTGTTTGTTCATTTGTTTGTTTTGTGCATTGTAAGTAAGACTCTAAATTTTATCATATTAGGGAAATATTTACCTTCACAAATATGAGCTAGACTCTAATTATTAATATTCACCATTAGAAAAGAGTATTTACCATAGGTATGTAGAGGGGTGTATAATTACCCAGTGGAACTATCTGGAAGATGCACCTCATGCTAATAGGGAACTGTCAAAGGATACCAGATTGAAATCCAAACCCCACTCACTACTTTCCTACTGAAGTTGCTCTGTGAAGGGGGTCGAGAAGGTACATGGAGACTTAGAGAAATGTACTACTGGAGACCACCATGGATGTTTTGATGAGAAAAGGGAGGGAGATAGATCACAGGACTAGCCCAAACTCAACAGACAGTGAATGGTGTTTCTCTAAAAGGGGAAGAGGAGGGATATAGCGGGGAGGCAGGATTTGCCACGGATAGACGGACGTTGGAAGAAATTTCTCCAGGGGCATAGGCATGAGGAGAAGGGAGCAGAAAGCAGTACTAAAAACTGAGATGGGGTCACAAGATGAGTAGTTTTACTTTATTTGTGTGGGGACTTCTCTGTGGCCTATGTATGTGGTCTTGTATCACGTACTTTTAATTTTTTTTTTTAATTTAAGATAAAATTCATATAAATAAAATGTACAATTTAAACTATTTTAAAGTACACAATTTAGTAGTTTTTAATAGTCACAATGTTGTACAACCAAATATTTATAGAAACTTTGCCCCTCCTGTGTTCTAATACCTTTTGTGTCCCAACCCTTCAATAACATCTCAATCGCCTATGGAGATGCTAAGGAAGCCAAAAGACCAGGCCAGGAAAGGAAAATGTACCAACCCACAGTCATCCCTGCAATGATGACAGTGTAAACAGAGTGGCTTCCTGGGGGAAGGGGAATGCTCCTCGGGAGCTCCACCCCAGGCTGTCTAGAAGCAAGGAGTGGCCCACAGTGAAGCCAGGAGTAGTGGCAAAAACTCACAAGTGGAAGGACTGCTGACAGTGGCAGATAATCCCCTCTCCTAACACCCACTTTAAGAGGGAGACTCACTGGCTTGAGGCTGGGAGTGCGTAGGAGGAAGAGGGGGCAGATACTTTGGGTTACACGGGGAAATTTTAAAGTCACCACAAACAGTACACTGAATGATGAACCATTGCTCCCTGAGAAGACACAGGGATAGGTTCCTGAAAGCCTCTAGTCACTACATTTTTGTCAACAAATTAACACATAACTTTGTTTAATATGTTTCTGTTTAAAGACTCCTTATTTAATATGTATTGCTGATTCATTAGCATTGAACCCACAGTCAACAGCACTATAAACTCATGCCTAAATGAAGATTATCTAACTAACAGACATTTTCTCTGTAAAGCACATTGCAGCCTTCTTGCACTTAGGAACATTAGCAGTATGCTTGGGGGACATTTTAAACAGTGAAGTCACCAACAAAAAGCCCCCAAATTAAAATAAAAAACAAAACACATGGCACTAGATAGACCGGGAAACATTTGTTTACAAGTATGAGAACTGAATCAAGAATGCAGAGTATCACCTTACTCGACCTCAGATGGAAACATGTGCATTGGGTGACAACTTTTTCACCACTTTGAACATATCTGCAAATGACTTTGAAAACACTATGAGTATTGATTTGGGGGTTACAAATAAATTTTAGCAAGCGGTAGAATTCACAAATTCAGAATGTGCGGGTAAGGAGGACTGACTTTATCTAGTGCGCCTGCATTATACACATAGTGCTTCTACATCGGTTCACAGAGTTGATAAATTCCAGGATTAATTAAGTTATTTAATCATAGATATTTAATCTGTCAACTATGTGAATACATTAAATAAACCATTTAAATGTGTTTTTATGTTCAATATTTTATCATGTAAAACATTACATTACTATCAAGCCATGACATATAATAGAGACAGAGGAGTTAGGTTTGAGTTCTAAAGATTTCCATGTTTGCAAAGGAAGAGCTGATAATTCTAGCCATACCATCTGCTAGAGTGTGTCGGGGATTAAAAGTGATAATAATGTGTGTAAAAGCACCAGTGCCTCCAGGTTTCATGCCTTTTGATCAATGAGATAAATGTTAAAGGACAGACTCACCTACCTGTACCCAAATATAGCTATCCACTGCTTTCAGAACCTTCACATTGTTAATGGGGTGGATTTCAACCAACAGAGTCAAACACTTTGATCCTACAAAATAAAGGAAGCTTTTAGTAATAAAGACTAGAATATCACATATTATCTCCTCCATATAGGTCTGAACTTTGAAAATATAAATTTGTTGCCTGTTATATTAGCTATTCCACAAAGAAAAACAATTTTATGAAAATTTACTATGACATTTATTAAAACCCAAACTGGGTACAGGAAACATCATAAAGGAAAAGCTGATGTGCATAGAATGAGGAACAAGTTGCTGCCCATTCCTCAGCCATTTTTAGTGTAGCGTCACAGGCCCTTTTGCTTCTAAGTCTAAACAAACACAACTCAATTCAATGTCACTCCAGTTCTATAGCATGATGGAAAATACTGTTCGTATATGAAAATAAAAAGATATTTCTGATGCATGAACATGTTACAGTTGACAGCACCTATCAATAGCACAAGGGCTGGCTTCCCTCAGGAATGTGGAGCTGCACTGATAAAGACCCTCTTATTTCCTCAGTGTCACATTTGAGCAAATGTTATCAAAGACAGCAATTAGAAGGAAGTACTTGGACACAAGCTAGAATAGGATTACCAAAGATATACTAATTCAGGCCAAAGGCTCTCCTCTCCCAAGATTAAACTTCAAAAAAATAAGAGGTTGGCTTACATTTCAGTTCTTACAAAGACTAATATCCTCACTTTCTCAATGACTTTACTTTGAATAACCATGTAAAATTTGGGGGTGGCACAGCAGCCTGGGATTGAATTAATGCCAATTTTCACTATTTAAGAAAGTAACCTGACAGCATTGCTTTATTTAATTAAAAAAAAAAAAGTCAAAAAATGTAAAACAATTTCTAGGATAGGCCTCACAAGTGCATGAACTGGATATCTCTGTAAACATACCTTTAAAAATTACTGAAAAAACAAGATAGTGAGTGAATTATTATGTGGGATCACAAATATACAACAACAGAACAAATGAAAACCAAATGTTGTTTGGTCAATGAGTACTCGTAGGTTAGGTTAAAAATCCCAGTGTCAGGATCATACACCAATTCAAAAGGGCTGTGTTTCTAATAACTGAGGCAGAGGTAAAGGTGAGGCACTTTAGGAATTTGCTTGATAACTTAAAAAATGGCTCTAGGAATAAGACACTGATGTCAAAGACACTCAAGATGAAACAGAACAGAAATGTTTGGTGAAACATAAGAATGAGAAAAAAGAATGAGAAAAAAATGTGAGAATGAGGAAAAAATGTAAGAATGAGAAAAAATTATGTTAAGTGTATATAGCTAAATTACTATATTAAAGACTACAACTGACATTTGACTGTTTTATCTCTTGCCATAAAAGTTCATATGTTTCAATCTGAAAAAAATTTTTTTTAGCAGGGCAGGCAGAGGAATCTTCTCATTGAAAAATAAGAAATCATCTTGTATTTGGCCTTTCTGGCAATGAGGTTTTGTTGTGGTTTTTTTTTTGGCAATGAGATTTTGTACCCAAATGAGATAACCAGCTATAATCTAAATTCACTTGCCTTTAAAATGGGAGGATTTTCAAGAGCAGAAACCGTCTTCCTATACTAATATTTTCCTTCTTTAGAGCAGCCCAGACATTTAACTAATAAAATTAGCATATTGAGAAGAATAATTGTGCAAATGGGAAATTCTCCCCAAAGCATACTAAGTGCTTTCGTAGTATAAAAGGAAGCACTCTGGATGAGGATTCTGGAGACACCAGTTCTAGTTGAAGCTCTACCACTAATCTAATGTATACTTTTCAGCAAATCACGAAGCTTTCCTAGGCCTCAGTACCTTATTATTAAAAAATAAAATGATGAACTACAGAACCAGATTATTTCTATAACCACTTCCAACCATAAAATCCCTTGATTGCATGAAGTATTTCAAGTTGTCTTAAGAATTTAGAGAATCCATATGGCCATATCACCCTGAACCTGCCCGATCTTATCTGATCTCGGAAGCTAAGCAGGGTCGGGCCTGGTTAGAACTTGGTTGGGAGACCACCTAGGAATACCAGGTGTTGTAGGCGTTTAAAAAATTTTAGAGAATCCAGATGTCAATGGAGAGAGTATCACTGAAGGGTAAGACAGGGTGAGGCAGGATATGGGTATCACAGGACGTAGAATGAAAGCAACAACATGAATGAATCTCCAGGGCATTGTGCTAAGTAAATATGTCAGACAGAGAAAGGCAAATACCATATAATCTCTATTATATGTGGAATCTTTAAAAAAAATACATACATATTTATTTATATATGAAAACCAAGCTCATAGATAAAGAAAATGGACTAGTGGTTGCAAGAGGTGGAGGGTGGAAGGGTAAAAGAAATGGGTAAACTTTTTTTAGTTTCAGTAACTTGAATAAATTTTTTTTTTTTAGAAAAAAAAGCACAGGAATAGGCACAATATGAGGAGAGTGGGCAAAAGAAGCTAGTCCAATGCAGGTGCGGGTACATGCTGAGAAATTGTGACAAGGTTGGAAAAGTCCAACGGGGTCTGAGTCTGAAGAAGCTCTGATTATTGGAGCACTTAAACCAAACCGTAGCTCCATGGAGTGTCTGCTGCACTTAACTGTCTATAATGGGGTGTGGGGGCTCTAGAGATGTAGTCACCCCAGTCGCTGCCCAGTAGAGATCTCTGTATCACTCATCCTACCTCTTGGGGCAAATGCAAGTCTACAGGGGAAGATGAAGGGGGCAGCTGGGCCTGGCTTCCTACGGTGGGCCATTTTCTAAATAAAACATTTACTCTGTCATGGCCATAGCCAGGAGGGGAAGCACTGTTAATAAAAACTGTTGTAAAGTGTGTGAATCAAGGAACCCTACCTTGTTCATGTGAAAAATGTAACAGTTTGTCTCATTTGCGATGGAAAAATCTCATTATAAGCAACAGAGTTTTAAATAACACCTGAGGCCAACTATATATTATAATCAAATGGCTTAACAAGTCATTCATGGACAAATAAAATAAGCCTTACCAAAATATTTATTCAGAAGACAAAACTGTCTAATAGATCCTGTAGTATTCTCTGGTCACATCATTTCTGAAATCTTAACTGAATAGAGGCCTCCTAAGGGTCTCCACCACCTGTCTGCACCTCACCTCCGTTCTCCTCTGGCCTCAGTTCGTACCACTCTGCCCCTTGTTCACTCCTCTCCATCCTCACTGACTCCTCACTATCCTCAAACAGCAAGTTTACTGAGTACACTCTGGCCTCACAGCCTTTGTGCTGGCTGTTGGCTCTGCCAGAAATGTGCTTTCCCGATAGCCACACACTTGCTCCCTCCCTTCTTGAAGATCTCTGTTTAAACGCTCCTCTAATAGTTTTTGCTAGGATCCTCCCCCAAATAAACTAAGTGCACTCAAATATTTGCCTCAGACTCTACTTAGGAGGAAACCCAAACTAAGACAAGAAGTTATCTTGGAGACAGAATCACTTTAGCCATGAGTGGCTGGCATGAGGGACTGGGGAGACTGAACCAGGGAGAAGAGTATGCCAGTATCAGGGTCATTATCACATTCATGACCACTTTGGGTCTTGAGCTGCATGAAGTGCAACTCAGAATTATCCACTTTAGGGATGGAAAGGGAGAGTATTTATCTTTCAGCTCCTTGCCCCGCTGCGGTCATGGCTTACCCTATCGAGAATCCTTTCCGACCATACTTCCCGGTGGTACACACGCAGGTAGTAAACAGATTTTCCTAAGAGCTCTGGGCAAAAAGCAAGAAGTAGGAAGAAGAGCTGAGGTGAAGCATTCTCTGTCAAATGACCTTTGGGCAGAGCTGGTTCTCAATGCAGAGGCTGGCATGAAAAGTGAGCTAAGACAAAGTATGAGGTATCCAATACAATAACAATGTCCATTCAATTATGTTTAAAGATAGTGATAGATAATCTCACTAGAGGTTGCATTAAATCTCACTTGCATCAAACTTCCAAAACTGGGTAAGTTTAAATCCTGAATAGGAGTTAATGTTATAATCAAATAAAACTTACGGTGAAGTTGGTCTGAAAGTATATTTTATAATATACATAATTTGTCATTATTCTGCATAACTATCAGGCATAGATGGTAAACAGCATGTAAAGATTATAGTTACTAAAGGGTTTACCAGGATAATAAATGATTTCTAAGGCTAAAAGACTCAAGAACTAGGAGGCGGAGGGAGCTAATCCAAGATTCTGTATTGGGAGGAGCACAAGCAACTGGGCCTTTCTCTTCTTTGATCAAGGAGTTTATTAGCCCAGAAGATCAGGGTCATACCCTGGTTTTGTCCATACCTTGTTTTAAGGGTAAAAACACCAATATCTTAGATCCTATTTTGCTTAAGCTAGTCCAGTTCCTTCACCTCTGAAGTGAGCATTGCACCTAATTCTAAGAAGAGCAGAGAATGCTAAGAGGAGGACAAGGCACAGAAGAAGGAAGAAGGCTGCTATGGTTCTCAGTGTAATATGGCAGCAGGGGAGGTGGGATGAGTGATACACATGATGAGATTTCAGGGAAAGCCTCCAGCATCTCCCAAAAACTCTTCTACTGAGGTCCCTGAAAAGGTCCAGTCCAGACTCAGGCCTGGTTTCCTTGACATTCTCCAAGCTCGTTCTGTGGGAGCTTAGGACTGTTTCATAAGCCTCACGTGGAAAGTATGTAAAAGGGTTTTTCCATCATATGCAACTGCAGGAAAATACATCTGAGTGACAACTATGCTAACAAAAGAAGGAGTGTAAGTGCTGAATAAACAGAACAGATGGAACACACTGCAGGACTGGAATAGTAAAAGATTAAAATGAGATCCACTCGACCAGAGGTTGAAAAATGGTAGTCCATGGGCTAGATCCATCCACAGCTGGTTATCATTGCCCAAGTACAATTTTTAAAAAATATTTGAGCCAACATTTAAAAATTAAATTTTTACATAAAAGTCTATACTTATCTTGACAGATTAAAAATCTGGTCCCACTGGGTTTACTGCTCCCCTTTGAAGACAGAACACATACTCCATGGGACACCTCCACCCACCACTAGTCCCTATAGCTCACCTGAGAGCAGCTGCCACACCTCTTTGCATACTATTGTATCCCCAGCACCATGCATAGTGCCTGCAGGCACTCCTTATTTGTTGAGTTCTGAACCGATGGATGTTATAGAATGTTAAAAGGATGAGGGATGGGGCATCACATAATAATAACCTATGAAGTGGGTCTTCGCAAATGAGTAAAAAAAATTATTTTTATTTAGAATTGGTGGACTACTCATAATGCATTATGTATTGGTCAAGTCAATGAAATATAAGAAAAAAATGGTATTCTTAAAGGAATACCAAGCTTTTCCCAACCCTTTACACCAGCTTCTGACCATAAGGTTCAGGCGTGTCCTCAATGTTTATTTAGGTTGCAGAAGTATTGCTTTATTAATACTTCTGCTATTCACTGTTATAATATTTTATGTACTTTCTTGTTTACTTGAAAAAATTTTCTAACTCTTTTTCATGCTTTACATGACCTTGGCCTTTTCATTCTGAGATAAAGCTATTTGACAAGACACATGAAATTTAACTGAGTAGTTCAATAAATCTTCATCTATTAATAGGCACTAAAAAGTATAATATCATTACCTGGTTGAAGCTCATTCTTTCTTCCTTCTTTAGAAGATTGAACTAAACTTGCAGCTAATGAAAAAAGAAAAATAATAATTCATTAGCAAATAATCCATGCGGTGGCTTATTAAAGCGTCCCATTTACCTGAAATAAGTGAGGGCTCAAAGGACCTGTCAGTGGATGATTATGGTAGAATACAAGGCATTTTTTTTTATAGGTAGACTCAATGAGTCTTTATTTCAACTCTCATCTCCCAAGAGTATCTTTTCCCAGAATATCATTCTAGTAGACTAATCAAATATTGCAAAAATCCAATACTTTAAAACCCAAAAAAAAGAGTTCAACTTACCAAGCAAAGTTCTCTCACTGTTGACAGAGCAACTGACAACTTGCAAGTCCTTCTCAAATGTATAGAGATGCTATTAAAACAAAAGTATTTTTTAATTTGGAGTTTCATATTAAATAACACTTTTATGAATACAAATTCTCATTTAGCTGTCTAATAAGTATCACTGTGGCAAAATATTTTGCTAAAGAACCATCGATGAACCAGTTTATCCATACTGAGAAGTTTCTGGGGTTTCTTAAGTTTGCTATTTTTATTTAAGTTTGCTAGGCCATATTTGGCACTGAAATTTAGCCATAAGGCAACAGAATGTAGTGGTTAAGAGCACAGACCTTGGAGCCAAACTAGACTCAGTTTTAAATCCTGACTCTGCCACTTGCTAGCTGTGTGACTTTGGACAAGTTATTGAACTTCTCTATCCTCCCATCAGTAAAACAGGAATCATAAACCTATTTTAGGAGATTGTTAGAAGGATCAAGTGAGATAATCCATATGAAGCACTTATATCTGTCACACATAAGCACACAAACATTAGCTATTATAATTACTGAGCCTAGTAAAGTTTAAATCAAATTACATAACATGATATATATTAGCTATGTCTAAGAGACTGTCACAAGTGTATCTCTTTTAGGACTCTCATATTTAGTGCATTGGCAAAGTAACCTACCTTTAATCTTTATTTTTTATTGTCTTGTTGCTGTTTAAAATGTTGCAATATTCCATTTCCTTCAATATTAAAGAAAATGAAAATGATCATGCAGAAAAGAAGGATGTGAGGTACAGACTGAGGAACTAGAGACAATCACATAGCAGGCAAACACTCTTAAACTACACTCAGAGGATAAGGAAAGATAAAGAATTTTAGACATCAAGGGAGAACAGGCTAAGAAAAATAGTGAATAGCAGAAGTATTAAGAGGGTAATTGTTACCAGGAGATGAAAAAAGAACTGAGAACACACTAGAATCCTATGGCCAGAAGTCAATGAAAAATGTTGGCAAATCAGGAAATGCTTGATGAGAGAAAGTGAACTTTGAATAAGAACTAAGACTAAGAAGGCTCTCAATTCATGGAAGAAATTTTGGTTTCCTTTGACTCTTGTTCTAATTGAGGAATTCTAATTTATACGTAAGAAGAATCATGGATGTATACGCTTAATGTTTAGTGTTTTATCCTTTTAATTATAAAATAACACGTGAACACATTCTCAGTACTTAAAACATGCAAATACTACAAATAAAAAATCAAAGCTCTCCATTATACTCAACAATCCCAACTCCCTTCTAAAATGAAACATATTGGTAATGTGCTCTGTAGCCTTCTAAATCATTTAAAATGAGTTTTTAATGTATATTTATACACACATATTGCATAGTTTTCTTTCAAGTTTTTTAAACCATAAATGGAATGTATTATCCTAGCAACTTGCTTTTTTCATGTAACAATGTGTTTTGAAGGAGCTTCTGTACCAGCGTACACTTACAGATTTCTTAATCCCTTAATATTTGTAAGTTGTATTTACAGAGGCACATAATGATTCCCTCATTCCTCACTGCTACCCCAATTAGACGAGCTTGTCACATCATCCAATGCTTTATGGGAGTGGTTTGGGGGAAAATTAAGAAAAGCAAGATGGGCTCTCTATACCTGGATCTTTGAGAAAAAAGGAGAAGCAGGGTAAGCGAAGGTTTAAGCAGAAGCTGAACTCAGATCCAGAGTTCATTATGAGATCCTAAGCTTTGGGGAGCACACAAATCTTGGGGAGGGCACTGGACTTCCTACATTCCTACAGAATATTGGGTGATTGGTTTGAGCCAACTTTGCTTAAATCTCAAAGGACTAAGAGAATTCAGCTAATGTTTGGTCCAAAAGTGTTTGCACTTCTTTTTTTTTAAGATAATGGTGCCAAGAGACGGTAAAAGGGAGAAGAAAGGCAAAGAAATAAAAACTAAATTTTTAGAAAATTAAGTGAGAATTTATATCTAGAAAAAGGAGATGGCAGAAAAAAAGGAAAACTCTAAAAGCAGTAAAGTAAGCAATGAGAAATCTACAATTTATGGTGATTTTTACCTCATTTTGTCTGGTTTGACAATCATATAATCCAAAGAAGACATTTCCCTTATTGTCCTGAAAAAAATTAGATGTTTATAAAATGTCATTGTTTAGAAAGTTAGACTGAAAAGTTTTAAAACAAACCTGCAACGATTCAATCAATATTAGCACTAAGCACTCTAAAGTTTGCATGCTGCATTTCAGTAAAGGGCCAAACCTGTTTCAGCTCATCATCTGGTCTCAAAGAATAAAATGGATTAAGAGTGTACAGTTCACTGAGTTTACGGCAACTTATCTAGCAGGACTGGGCATGGTGAAGGAGTAAATCTTTTTGTATTTTCATTTATTTAAGAGAATATATCTGATAAATATTGGGAGTACCTAGCTCAAGTCCCTGATATATTTATAAGTAAAACTTTTTTAATCATACAATTCCTTAAATGCAGCATATTTATAGATACAACTTAAAATACCTTTTTAAGCAAAAAAAAAAAAAGTTCAGTGATATAACTACATAAAGGAAACTGGCCACTGAAATTATTCTTTCATGTTTCCCTACTTTAGTAAACTTATCAATAAAATTAAATTTTCTTTCCTTAGAATATTTAATATTGAAAACACATGGTTAAATAATAATGCCTCAAAAATGTGAGCATATCTAAGTCTGAACAGATGACAGAGTCATATTTCATATCTTCTCAGAGATAAAAATCTAACATATTAATTAGTTTTAAACACCTTTTACCTGGCATTTCCCTCTAAAAATGGAATTGTTCATTTATTCAAAAAAATTAAGCACTATGTCAGACATTATGAAGTTTATTTTATTTGAAAAAGAGAAGACACTTTATAAGGCTGAATTTAAATCACTCTATTCAATCTTACAAAATAAAAAAGTCATATATTAAAGGTTAAATGCCAACAAGTCTGATTTGTTACCCCTCAATAAAGCATAAATTCTTTAAAAAGAGAATATAAATGGTTAAAATAGTAAATTTTATGCTATCCATATTTTATCACAATAAGAAAAGAGAAAATATAGACATACCTTATAGGTATAGATTACATTTCCATTTCTTTCAATATTTAGTACACGTAAGCTTTCATAATTATTTTCTAAAACATCTGAAAAGATAATAATAGCAAGTTAATATTTAACAGAAGTTTAAGAACATATCTAACAAATAGTATTAGTGAAAAGCCAAGTACAAAAGAATACATACTGATGATTCCAATTATATAGAGCTTAAAAACAAGCAAAGCTAACCTATTATATTAGAGGTAAAATAATAGAGACCATTAGGGAAGAGAAAAGGAGTACTGATTGAGAGGTATCTCAAGGGAGCCTTCTGAGGTGCTGGTAATGTTGTATATGTTGGCTATACTCACATGCTCACTTTGCAATAACTATGCACTCTTGTCCTATAGATTTTCCTACATGTATGTTATATTTCAATAAATTTTAAGTCTCTATTAGTTTTTTATGTATTTTGAAGCTATGTTATTTAGAATTTAGAATTTAGATAAAATTTAGAATTATGATAGCTTCCTGGTGGATTAACCTGTCAGGAACTCAGCAGAGCTACAAGAGTAGTAGATCAAGGCAACAAGCTAAAAAAAAAAAAAAAAGCAAGTAACAGTCAAGCTTTTTATCACTTGCTGTGATAGTATAAAAAAATAGGTTAAACCAGAGAAAGCACCATCATCCCAGTCCATTTCCCCCCATAAGACGAGTGGAGGGTCAGGTAAATCAGCAGAGAGGTAGGGACCTCTCACTGCCAAGAAAGCTCCCAACAAAAGGCTCCTGCAAGATGGTGAACCCAGGGGGTCAAGGGAGGGAGAAGGAGAAGCGCTAAGAGTGGAAAAGTACTGAGTAGTGAGTAAAAGCGGAGAGAAAGTCTTTGAGGTTCCACCCCTTTTCATGATAAGGTGATTTGAGCAGAGTCGCCTAAGAAAGATCTCCGCTTGAGACTCCTGAAAAAGAGGTGTCCTAATGAAGGCACCTGGGCCGAGAATGCAGCTATGTGTAAGATTATGGTCAGCCAGGAGAGACTGAGTCTTAACTACAATTCCCTTCAGGGACTGCAGGGCCCTGGCTAGGCACCAAGTCTGGTTTGGGGAGGTCAGTGTTCCCCACATGAAGCCCACCAACTATTAGCTATTCTAAAGATTACAACGTGAACTCTTAACTTACTATGTTTTACTATTATGTGGTGCCAAGAAATATGAAGCAATTGAAACTCCCATACACTGCTAATGGGAACTAGAAAACTGGCATTATGGACTGAAACTGAACACATATGGCTCAGCAATTGCATTTGTACATATATCTCAACAGAAAAATACATGTATTTTGGCAAATGACACATAATGTCTATAGCACTATGCTCATAATAGCCAAAACTGGAAACACAAAATATCCATCAAGTGGCTATCCAAACAATAGAATACCGTACAACAATAAGAATGAATTGATTTGCTATCACTATAACATATATAATTAAGCAAAAGAAGCCCAGATCCTCCCCACTCTCAAAAAAGTCACAAACTATGATTTACTTATTTATTTATTTATTTATTATGGTGACATTGGCTAACAAAATCCAGTAAGTTTCAGCTGTACATTTTAACAGTAAGGGTGTACAGCATGGACACATACACACACATTAACAACATATACATACACACACACATTTATATACTTAGTGTGTTCACCTCCATAGATTTCTTTTCTCTGTCACCACATATTTGACCCCTTTTACCCCATCTACCTCTGCCCCCACCTCCCTTCTACCCTCTGGTAACCACTAGTCTATTGTCCATGTCCATGAGTCTGTTTGTTTGTCCTGTTTGCTTGTTGCTTTTAGTATATTCCACATATAAGTGATATCATGTGATTGTCAATTTTTTCTGTATGGCTTAAAAACTATATGATTTAATTTACAGTTTCAAAAACAGGTGAAATGAATCTATGATGATAGATAAGAGATTGCTGGAAAGGAGCATGAAGGGGACCTTGGGGGTTCTAGTAATGTTCTCTTTCCTGCCCTGAGTACTAGTTACATGGGTGTGTTTCACTTATGATTTGTGCACTTCTGTATATGAATGCCATATTTTGATGACGTATACAAAAATTCATTACACAAAACATTTAACTTGTAAGTTAACGAATCATCATGTTTCTCCTAAAATTTTAGGTTATTCCTCTCAATTCTACAGTTAAAGGAATTAAACATTGGTAGATACAACATTGATAATTATCACCATTAATTGGGGAGAAATGTCTATTTCCCCAATTTCCTCAAAATTAAATTGCTTAAACTTAACTCATTTTCCATACATGGAAAGTATTTTTAGATGTTAAAATATTACGTTGATAATGACAAGTTCCAACATTTGGACAAAACATATGCAAAATATCCTATAATTCAGAGACAATTTTGGTTTGTATTCCTGATTAAAATGGAAAAAAACAAGATTAAAAAAACAAGGATAATTGGTGACCTGGACCCCTGCACTGGTCCTGGGGGTATAAAACATTTAAAGAGACAAAGAGCAAGTTTCTTTGAGAATTTAGGAATCATTATGAGATCTCTCTTCCCCAACTCCTCACAAGAAGAAGCTGCCTAGATCTTCTGGAGGTAGGGAAAAGAGAAGGGGGAAGTATTTTTTATATATGGTATATACACTTTTCAATGTGTATTCAGCTGCAACTTCCCACTGAGTAAAAATGATGAGGATAATGACTTGGTCTCTTAGGAGAATATGATTCAATTAGCTTGTTACTAAATAGTACTTCACAATTTTCAGAGTTCTCATTTCTACTTCATCAACACTGTTAAGGTGTTATAGACCTATTGTAACGATAAAACAATTCAGTTTAAATGAGGTTAAGATACTTGGCCAATATCATACTTCAAAAAAGTGGCACAGATTAATCTCAAACCTAGAAAAATGTAAACAGAATGAACTAAGTTTCCTGTACCACACTTAAAATGAGAAATGGATAATTACTAAAAAAAAAACAAAAAAAAAACAAAACCCTCTTAAGGTAGATTTTATAGACATCCGAAGAGAATTTCAGTGAGTTTCTTTTCATCTTGCACATGACTCAAAACTTCTGGAATGCAATGTGTCAATACTTAGTGAAGCATTTTTTTCTTTCAAGATAATAAAGATACTGGTAGAAACCTCAAAAGTGAACTTAAAAGGTTTTGGCTAACATAAGAAACTCTTTTACAAGAAATCTTACTGAGAAAATCCAATTTCCTTGCAAAACCACATCTATTTTCAAATTGCTAAAAAATTAAGAGAAAAAATCAACAAGTACAGATTACAATAAATTATATATGCTTATTCCATTAAGCCAGTAGTTCTCAACTCTGGCTGTGTATTAGAATCTCAAGAGAGCTTTTAAAAGAACATGGATGCCCAAGCCCTACCCCAAAATACTCTAATTTTATTGGGCTGGTGAAGGGCCTATTCTCTGGTGTGAGTGTTTTTAAGTTCCCCAGGTCATTCTACTGTGCAGCCAGAATGAGAACCACTAAACTACATATTTATAATATATATTAAACAATATTCATTAGATAGCATAACTAGGACCAGCTTATAATGTGACCACGGAGGACAGTTGAAAGAAATAACAAAAATGATGGTTTCATGGGTCTGTAGTTATTAATAACTGAAGTCTTAAATAATCCTGCAGTTATGTACATGGTTCTCATCTCAAGGACATTTGAATTAGACAAATTTGGCATTGCCGGAAATCCACAGACTAATGCCTTACCACACAACATTTACCCATCAGTCCTTCCTCCCCAGATTAGTTGCTCATGTTTTAGACACACCCTTTTTAAAAGAACTATGCAATAACCCTCTTTGCTTGTTCATTCTGACTCTTCTCCCAGTCCTTCATCACTGGAAAGTACAGAGGAGGAAGTTTAACAATTTCAAATGAGGAAATGAGGTTTAATTTCACAGTTCAATGTACTCAGTGCTCATGAAGAAAAATATGTAACATTTTGACAGACAAGATACTTGCATACGTAAACCTGCTAAAGAGAAGGAGAGTACCTAGATATCAAAGGTGTTGGCAAGTCATGGCTCATAAAATTGAAGCTGGCTTGCCAGATGTTCTTGTCCATTTCGATCTATTTTTTGCTAAAGACAAGTGATTTCACTTACAGAAAGATGTTTGCCAAATATGTAAATTTTGCTCCCAACCACCGTGAGACAAAAATCAAATAAAGAAGTACTATTTGTCTTTCCAAAGACTATATGGGGGGGAGGGTTGGGGAGGAGAATCTCACAGCCTTATACAAAAATGTGAACTAGTTCCTAATACACAGATCAAGAAGTACCAAAATATGATTATATCTATGACATTTCTATTTTGTAAATAACACATAAATCCTCAGGCTCAACACAATTAGATATTATAATTCCTGAACTTCTGAAATAAACATCATTATGTGATTTCGAATTTATATTCTGAATAAAATCAGAAAAAGCAAGGATGGGATGATTAGTTAAGAAATGATAAAGAGATGAAAATGAGAAAAGGAGTCTAGGACGGTAGGGGGAGAAAAAGGGAAAAAGATGGACAGCGCTGAGAGAACAGTGAAATTATGAATGAAAACCAAGTGACTAAGCCAATCCCATGGCCCCTAAATTTGTCTGGGGGTATATAGGAGGCAACAAAAAAAAATCATTACATAAGTCAATCACCTGGTAAAATATATCACTTTCCCGGTAAAGATGAATGATTACAATATTTGAAAGACGAATCAATCTGGCGTACCATAAATCCAAGAATAACCCAAGCAAGCAAGAAGATATGGACAAGAAAACCTACATTCTTTCTAGTCTTAAATATATGTGACATTTAAACCTTAGAAAATTTACATACTACAGACTTTAGTTTCTTGAAGATGTGATACACCCCAGCAGGCAATTAAGCATTGGATAAAAAAACTAATATATAAAATCTTGCACTGCTATATACCAGTAATAGAACATGTAATGTTTTTAAATGTGCCATTTATGAGAGCAACCAAAAAAAACAACCCAGGAATAAATCTTAAAAAACGTGCAGAACCTTTGTGAAGAAATTTCTAAGACTTATTAAGAGTCATAAAGAGGATCTAAATAAATAGAAACTAAACTTTTTTCATAGTTGGGAAGATTTAATATTGTAAAGATGACAGTTCTTGTCAAGCTGATCTATAGATTCAATGCAACTCAAACAAAGATTCCAACAGACTTTTGGGTGGAATATGACAAGTTGATTTAAAATATATATATATGAAAGAGCAAAGGGCATAGACTAACCACGACGCTGCCTAAGAAGACTGAGGTGAAAAGACTGACCCTTTTATCAAGATTTATCATAAAGATAGTTATTAAGATATCTTTGTCTCAAGTTGACTAAAGGAGTAAAATTAAGAAACCAGAAAAGGAGACCCACATGCATATGGAAACTTGATGTGTGACAGAAGCGGCTTTGCTGTCAATGTAAAGGGGCAAAGCTAAACTGGTTAGCGATACTAGAACATTAGCTACTGATATGGAAAAATAAAATTGGATTCCTACATCATATCACACACAGAAATAAATTTCATATGAATTTTAAAAATGTGAAGAGCAAAGCTATAAAGCTTTTAGAAGTTATTATAAAAATGTTGTCATGACTTTCAAAGAGGGGAGAATTTCTTTAAAAGATCTGAAAAAGCATAAACTGTAATGGAAAATACTCATTATTAGCCTAATTTAAAATTAAGAACTCTTGTTTATCAAAACTAAAAATCAAAACATCATCATAAACTAAAAAATAAAAGTAATTGAGAGAAAATATTAATGGCACATACAATGAAGAAAGGACTAGAATCCAGAATACATAAAGAAACCTTAAAAATCAATGTAGGGGAAAAACAAAATAGAAAAGTAGACAGAAGGGTAAACCGACATCTCATGGAAGGGGAGACTCAAATGGCCAATAAACGTATAAGGATACTCAACCTCAGACCACAGTGAAACATCTAGACCCACCGGTTTGACAAAAAATTAAAAATCTTATTAAAGTCCACTCGGTGCAGTGAAAAAAATAAATAAATAAATAGATAGATAGATAGATAGATAGATAAATAAAAATCTGGACACACCAAGAGCTTTTGAGGATATAGAATACCAAAAACATTTCTACACTATAAATGAGGGTATTAAAAAGTGTAACTACTTCGGAAAACAATTTGGCACTACCCAGGAAAAATAAAGATGTGTGCAGACTATGACTCGGCAACTCTACTGTTAGACATCCACCACAGAGAAACTTGTGCATGTGTGCAACAGGCGACATGCACAGAGTTAGCAAAAGCTTTGACTGTAATAGCGCTTCCCAGGAACCTCCCAAATGTCACCAACCAGAAAAAGGATAAGTAAAGTTGGGTTGTCTAAGAAGCACCCTGAGACAGTTTAGTATCTAGGATGTTCATTATGGAGTGCTTAGTAAGGTGGGATTAACACCTGTTGGAGGAAAGGCAGGACCTGGCAAGGGAGAAGTCAAGCTGCAATGCAGGCCCAGTAGCCTCAGGTGACTTCCATCAGGGAAGTTCTAAAACTGAAATGGATTGTCAGAGTTTTACCATGTTGAGTCAGAATGGCCAGGCCTTTGTACCACTTCAAACCCTAATTCGATGTGGGCCACACCCAGAAGGTCAGCCCTCTGCCAGAGCAACCCCTAAAGGACCTGACAGCTGAATACTAGCTGCTGACCACACTCACAGCACCTGGGACAAGTACTTCCTTAAAGGAGGATCTAAACAGTGCATATTCATGTCCATCATATTGTTCTATATTCAAACCCTGGAATACTATACAGCCGTGAAAAATTAATGACCCAAAGCTAACGCAATCAACATAGATAACCTTCACAATAAAGAGAAGGGAAAAAAAGCAAAAAGAATACATATAGTATGCTTTCATTTACTTAAAATTCATAAACAACATGAAATTATATTTTGCTTAGGGGAAACATATATGGGTTAAAATTATAAATAAGATTAAAAGAATGTTAAAATATAAAAGTTTAAATGGTTATCACCTCTGGGAGATGAGGGATAGAAAGAGAAATAAGGTCACATAGAGGACACAAGAGCCTTCAAAAGTTTTGATACTGTTCTCTTTTTAAGGTGGGTATATGGTTTTGTTTATTGTTATTTATAGTTTACACGGGTTGAAATATTCCTTTGTATAATTGTTTTCATTTTCAAAAGAACAAATATTTCTCCATTTATGTCAGAAGAAACCATTTTCCCAAAGTTCAGCCCAGAACCAGGAGATGTAGTAACCAAATCTGATCTCCTTACTCCTTGACCTCTGATTGACTAAAAAATTATCCTATAGGCACTGAATTTCCATGGATGACAGCCTAGCTCCCTGACTATTTTGCCAAGAATATGTCATACTTAATGAATATTACTTAGCACTAATATAAAATCTTCAATTGTATTTGTTGATGTAAAAACATTAAGGCTTCAAATGTAGATAGCAAGTGTGCAGAGAGAAGACATTACAATAGTATAATTACTCACAATTTACATTTGAAAAGCTAAGATTTTGAAAGGAAAATAATTTGCACAAATGTGTGGAGTAATAGCTGTGCTAAAACTAAAATAGAATCCCAGATTCCCCTGACAGTGCTACTAATTATAGCAGAAGAGAAATTAACTTGTAGGGCTTCTTTTTTTTTTTTTTTTTTTTTTGAGCTACCAACCACAGGTGATTATCAGTAGTAACAACTCTCAAAATAATAGGACTAATATCTTGCCAAGGTTCTCTGCAAGAGCAAAATACTACCAATATCAGAAAGAAAAAAAAATTGTTATTTGTAATAACTTTACTTTCTGAGGACCCAAGGATATCTATTGTTTAGAGGAATGTCAACAAACAAGTTTAAATTTCTTCACAGGTGAGCGAAAGACACAAGGAAGCCAAAATCTAACTGGCTCACACACAGCTTTTCAATCAAAACACATTACTGAAACATAAGACCGTGGTATTTCACACTTCATCTAACTTCTCATTTGCAAACACCTGCCATTTAGCTATACAAGATGGAGATTCAGAGAAAAGGACCACTTTGAGTGGAAAGCTGACTTGGAGCTGCCTACTGTATTTTAAAAAGTTAAACCTTCAAAAACTCTTTATTCAGAAGACCTTTTAAAAATTTCCCCCAAAATGAGAAACTTTGCTAATAATGACCCTAATCATTAGTGAAAATTATTAGTCAAAAGCAAGCCTTGAGTTCCTTACTTGGAACTAGCAACCACCAGGCCGAGCTAAGAAATCCTACAAATATTCTGCTAAAGTCACAAGACAGTGTGAAGACATTAGGTAGGAATAGAAAACAATTTTCACCAAAAATAAGGGGAAAGGAGTTTTAGATATGGGTAATTTGATAGCCTTTCAAAAAAAAAGTGCCCTCCAGCAGTCTATTGTGTTTAAACAGAAGAGAGGCAAGCACACTGGAGTGGAGAGGCTACTGTGCACAAGGTGGGATCCAAGGGTATCACTGCTTCCAAGTTGAATTTAAGCCTTGAAGATGCAACTTTATTTACAGCTAACTTCTTTAAAAGAAAAAAAATAAAAACTGAGAAATCACAGGCTTCCCCTTCTTTAAAGTTTTGATTGGTCAATGCTGGGAAAGTTCAAAAGTCACTTTTCACTCCCTCATCAAAATTCAAAACAAAAGGGGTTTTTTTTGTGTGTGTGATTGCTTAAAACCAAAGATTATATTCCAATTCCCCCTGAGGAAATTGGGCGGGAAACCTGAGCATCACTTTGTCTCACGCTGCCTCGCTGGCCCGCACAGGCGGTGTGCTGCGGGTGATGGGGATGGGGCTTTAGATATTAGCTGGTTCTCAAGTCATCGCCTAAGAGTGGACCCTTGCCTTGTTGCACTTCACATCTGAAGCGGCACGTCTCCTAAATCACCGACAATGTTCACACAAATGCAGAAACACGTCTCATATGTGGGAACAAACTATGCGATGGTTAAGTATATAATTTTCTGTGCGGCCATGATTCATCTTTTCCTTCTCATAACGCAAGAACTTCCAGGAGCCCCTAATCTTGGCAGAGCCACTAACAGGGTGATGAATCTTCCCAGTCAGATGAGATGCGAACGAATCTTAGAAAACGACGCTCTCCCACACCCCGCAGCCTTGGGCCAAAAGAACAGAGCCTCAGCAGCTGTTCCTCCACGCCCTCACCTGACGAGGTGACTCTGAGGATACCGCTCGTACCCCTGATCTTTCTGCCGAGGGTGAATTACTGTGAGCAACAAGCAAGCCAGAGGCTGGGGGACTCTAGACTCTAGGACACTGGGGCTGCCTGTCCTACCTTCACCCACTGGGAGTGAGGTTGGAACAGCCCCGACTCCAAAGAGGGAAGCTTCATGACTTCGGCACTAACCTTCACAGACTAGCAGGGGCCACAGTTGCCCCACCCCCACCCCCACCCCACCCCACCCTGGCCAGATCCGCCAGATCGCGGTTTGATCACCGGCCTTGACCCCATGGTATGGATGACCACGGGCTCCTTCGCTTCCGGCCCCCACCCGCTCCCCGCCCCCCCCGGTGCGCCCGCCACCGCCGCCGCCCACCGGGGTCCCCACCCCGGCCGCTCACTTCGGCGCCGCCCGCTGCACCCGCAGCCACGGGAACACATCCTTCCAGAGATCGAACTCCGCGACCAGACGGAGAGCCATCGCCGGGTCTCGGCCACCGGGCAGCTCTGCGGCCCCGCGCCGCGGGCATTCCTGGCCTTGCGTTCGCTACCTCGCCTCTCTTCCCCTGCGCCCGCCTTCTCCTTCCTCTCCCCGCCTCCCGCCGCCGGCCACTTTCGGTTCTGCTACGTTCCGGCCCGAGAAGCTCATTGCACTGCCTCCTCCCAGCCCGCGCGGAGCACCGGAACCGCGAGCGGGGCACACCGGGCGGGGGCGTAAGGGGATCGAAGCGCGGCGACCAAGCCCACTTGGGCCCCGAACCTTCAGTGTGTACCCTCCTGAAGGGAGACAGAAAGGATGGGAGGATTGGGGGTTTTTAAGGGCTCTGAAGGAGATGTAGCTAGACCCACCAATGGTTTCCAAACTATGCTGCACAGTAGATGTGGGCGTTAGGCATTTTCCTTTTTCTTTTTTTAAATCCCCAGGTGATTGCACTGTGCAGCAAAGTTTGGAACCCACTTGGCTAAAGGTATTACCAGCTGAATCACCTGAGAAGGTTCAAGTTCATCACCAGGGCAGAGTGGGTGGCATTTGGGGCCTTTCGACCCAGTTTCAGAGCGATAGTATTTGATCAGTAGTATTTAGATAAGTAGTAGTGGGGAGGTGTGAAGATGATTCTATTTTAAGAGATAATGAAGACATTGGAAAGTGTTAATCAGCTTAACACAGGGTCTCTGTTTATGGGTTTTGCAACACAGGCTTCAGTGAAGCTGAATTGTTTAGGATTCCCTCTGCAGTTGGCTTTTTGAAAAATGCTCTCATTCTTCCTCGGGGCGCCTGCATCCTTGGGCAACTCCTCATCCCCATCACTGCATATATATATCTAATGTTTTCTTAATCTCCTCTCTCAGCTTTCTTTTCATTCCCACCTGCAGCATCAGTAAGTGTAGTGGTTACTATGCCTTTGGCACTGCCAGCTCCAATCCATTCTAACATCAACACCAGGTTATTACTCCCCCCAAAACAAAGCAGCCTTGTCCCTATGCAAATATTAACAGCTGACTACCCCCAAAATAAAGTGCCTATGTTTTACTTACCCTTCCAGCCTTTCACCTAGAACTTCAGCTCCAGGCTAAACTTACTTCCAGAACCCCTCTGATTTTACCCTCCTTCCTCTGAAAAAAATCACTGGCGCCCTTCCAGCCTGGATCCACAAAGTCTTCTCACAACTGCAACCCACAGCCATCTTCCCAGCCCTGAACTCCAAGAGAGGCATTGCTAGTACACCTTACTTGACAATCATATATTGCCTTGAGACATGCAAATTGAATCTTGCATCTTGGCATACTCCTCTGCCCTTTTGCCTCCTACCAGGTGCTAACAGAGTATAGTAATAAGCAAAAGAACATTTTGTCATGTGTTTCTTAAAGTTAAGGTCTCAAAACCACCTGCACTGGAGTCATCTGGAAAGCTGTTTTATAATACAGACTCCTGGGCTCTAGTGTAGACTTGCGTTTTAGCCAGAGCCTCAGGTAAATCTTAGGCTTGCTAAGGTCTGAAAATGAAATAAAGGTTAAAAAAAACTCTTGATTTTGCCCTAGAGACATATTTCTCCAACTGAGGATGATTTCACTCCACTACTCACCACCATATACATAGGAAAATCTTCTCATCTGTAAAGTGTATGAAGATTGAACAGAAATGTTTAATGAGGCTGCTAATATCGTGAGTGGCTAAGGGAGGCCACTGAAGTCATGGGGAACTACTACAACGAGTGTTCCATACCAAGTGAAGCTTGTTGCCTATTTTCTACAGAAATGTCTTCATTGCTTATTTTAAAAGTTCGGTAAGTTTCTGTTTTGTTTTTTTCAGTTAACCTCTATTTTTGCCAAGCAAGACTGATTTTATAGTCCTCATCAAGCAGTAATTTGTATAAAAAGTCTCTTCAAAATAAATTTAAGTTAAAAAAGAACATAGGGTGAGCAATAATAACCAAGATAGCAAAAAGATGTGGCCAAAACCATGAAGGAAGTATATGAATGACAACTTGGAGATGACTTGCTAAGGAAAACAACTGGAGAATGGTGACTTACTGGCTTTGAATCTGTGAAGGCTTAACAGAAGAAGAATGCTGATGGATTATCCTTCAACCCTAGAGAAGACAGAACTGGAGACTGTTATATGTTCTTTATTTTAAAAAGCTGCTTCATTGATAGATGTGTTAACTTGATTGTGGTAATCATTTCACAGTGTATATGTATATCAAATCATGTTGTACACTTTAAATACATACAATTTTATTTATCAACCATACCTCGATAAAGCTGGAAAAAAAAAAAAGAAAGCTGCCTCATAGAATCAATTAAGCACTGGAACTGACTTTTGGGTAGAGTATTTGCTTCTTTGAAATTTAAGAATAAACCATTGTGTTCCTTAAAATCAGAGCAGAATTAGAGACTTAAAGATCTTATAATCGAGGCCTTTATTTTATAGATGAGGACACTGAGATTCAAAAAAGTGAAATGAGTTTCAGGCCTAAAGTAGCCAAACTAGTTAACCACAAAGTTGGGATTAGAACACAAGTCTCCTTCTACTGGTGTTTATGCTGATTATGTCCAGTGAACTGAATTATTAGAGGACTCTTAAATTACCTTACAGCCTGAGGATTTCTAGTTATCTGAATACCATACCCTGATTGAGGTAGAATTCTGGGACCAGAGTGAGAAATCACACAGTTTGGATCATATGGTTTCTTCAACACAGCCAGGTTCTTTGCAATTTTATCTTGAGTTTTAGATTTGAAGGAAACTAAAGGAATTAGAAATGTGGGTTTTTTAACTGAGATGTTAAAATGAAAAGTTCTACTCTCCTAACCAAGAAAGAGCTCCTGGAAGTGGGAAACAATTTAATTTGGAAGGAGTTAGAAAATAGCTGATTTAACATATCTAATCCAAAAGTCTAAAATGGCATGGTATCTAAGAAAAGGGCTAGGTTTGAAATTTATATTCAGTGGAAAAATAAATGTGCTAAGAGAAAATTTTTATTAATCAACTCATATGTGTTTGAAATTAAGTAAATCTACTAAAAACCAAACCTTGAATTTGGGAGGTTAATCCTTTGAAAACATAGCTAAGAAATTTTTTATGAAAATTAATAGGGGTTACTTATCAGAAAACCCATTAGAATATGAATGGTACATAAGGTTCCTCTGCACTTTTCAAGAAATTATAATTTATTTTAAATTTTGTAACTGAAATATTAAAGTACAACGAGGTGGCTTCTCATGTAGAGACTGAGAATACTGCTTCTCCACAGTAACCCATTTTCAGTAGAAATATTTAATATGCTTTTAAGTAAATAAATGCCTCATGCAGTGATCTTTATGACTCTCTAAATCCACTTGCCCCTAGTCAGGTGATAGCATTTCCTCTTGCCAGTGATTGATATGGGAGTGGACATGCACATCAGTCATGATTAGGTTCACTGGAAGCTAATGAAAACCCAAATCAAAAGTTTTTATTTTCTCACATATCTGCAGGTAGGAAGTCCAATGCTTGTAAAGTCAGGTCCCTGAAGTCATCAGGGACCCAGGCTTCTTTCAGCTTTTCATCTCACCAGCTCTTTGAGTATATCCTTGTCCTCATGATCCCAAATGATCGTGAAAGCTTCACTCATCTTGTTTGCATTCCAGAAATCAGAATGGAGGAAGAGATAAAAGAGAATGCTGCCTCCCTTTTAAAGATACTTCCTAGATGTTCTACATAAAATTTTTACTTACATTTCATTGACTAGAACTTGGTCATATGGCCAAATATTGATGCAAGAGAAGCAAGGAAATACGGTTTTTTAGTTGGTTAACCATATGCCCAGATAAAAACCAGGATAATATTACTACATAAAGTGGGGAGAATGGATATTCAGAAGGTACTAGAAGTCTCCAACATGGCACGAAGCCCAATTCTGTAAACAACAGTTGTAAGGAATCTCTGCTATTGTATTTCTGGGAAAGATTTCTCTATTTCTAAAAAAGTGGACATGAGAAAAGAAGGTCCTTTCAGCCTTTACATATTTCAAGGCCTGATGTGATTCCTGGAACTCAGCCAGTCTTGCTACCAGTCTGAAGATGGAGTCAGCAGATGGAGCTGGGCAGAGCCCAAAGAACTGCAGAGTAAGGGAGCCCAGCATGTCATTCTTGACACCAGCCCTACCTCTGGTCTTTTTTATATTAGATATAACAAACTTACCTATTGTTTAAACGAGATTGAGTTAGAGTTTTATTTTACTTGCAGCTAAGAGTCTCACTTTTAAAGATATCATTTCAAAATTTTGGTAACTTCCACCAAAGAGTGCTATAATCATAATACATGCTGAACACTAATTAGGACACATTGTTCTACACTTTTGTATTGTTCTTATTAACATAAAACGAAATAATGTTGAGAGAGTAGGCTTTGGGGAAAAAAGCCCAGATAAGCAAGAGTTAGTTACATAGCCCGCCCTGATAACTTAAGAACCTCTGGATTAAATCATACTTGAAACTCATTCTAAGAGCAGACTTTTCAATTACAAGAGCCAATAAATTTCTTTATTATGTAAGTTAGTTTGAATTGGATTTGCAGGTATTTCTGTTAAAAGCACCCTAAATGCGAGATTCTCAAACTTTAATGAACATACAAATCACCTGAGAATCTTGTTAAACTGTAGATTCTAACTCAGCAGTCATGGTCTACATCTTAACAAGCTCCTAAGTGATGCTGCTGCTGCTAGTCCATAAATTACACTTCGAATAGCAGAGTTCTGCTACTTAATGCAAGGATTTTCCACCTGTGCATTGCTACCTTACTTTCACAGAGAGAAGGCCAGGTGGGGATGGGCTTGGATGGAATAGCTGTTGAGATACCCCAAAGGTGAAGGTCTAGGTCCAGAGAGAAGTCTAAAATGAGGGTGAGTACTGCTTCTATAAGTTAGAACCAGGCAATGGGCCACAAGTTCTGGTAGCAGAAGACAGAAAATCAGGAACTGAAAAGAGGAAATTTTAGAAAAAGGAAAAGGCTCTTAGCCCAGCACTTCTAGAAAGCAGAGCCTGGGCAAAGATTAAAGTGCTGACACTTTACAGAAGAAATGCAAATTCAAGGCAAAAAAAAGAGGTGAAGCAGTGAATCAGAATCTGCATTTTAACAAGATCCTTGGATGATTATGTGTACACTGAAGTTTGAGAAGCACTGTTCTAGCTACCATATGCTTTAAAAAAGAGTTGATTTATTTTATTTTTAGTTTCAACTATACATTGGTTAGACATTTATATAGTTTATGAAATGATCCCCCTAATTACTCTATCTTCCCTTTGACTCTACACCTCACCATTACACTGCTGTTGACTGCATTCCCTATGCCGTGCTCCCTATCCCTGTGACCATTTAGAAACTACTGAATTGTACTTCTTTAACCCTTCACCTCATTCTCCCAGCCCCCTAATCCTCTCCCCTCTGGCTGTCACCAGATTGTCCTCTACATTTGTGAGTCTGCTTTCGATTCATTTGTTCTTTTTGTTTCTTAGATCCCACATATAAGTAAAATCATATGGTATTTATCTTTCTTTATCTGACTTATTTCGCTCAGCATAACCTCTAGGTCCATCCGTGTTGATGCAAATGGCAAGATTTCTTTTTTATGGCTAATATTCCATTGTATATATGGATCATAACTTCTTTATTCAATCATCTGTTGATGGGCATTTAGGTTGCTTCCATATCTTAGCTACTGTAAATAGAGCTGCCATGAACATAGGGATGTATAGATCTTTACAAATTATTATTTTGGTTCTCTTTAGATAAATACCCAAAAGTGCAATTGCTTGGTCAAAAGTTATATCCATTTTTAATTTTTTTGAGGAACTCCAGGCTGTTTTCATAGTGACAGTACCAATTTGCAATCTCACTAATAGTGTATGAGAGTTCCCTTTTCTCCACATCCTCATCAACACTTGTCGTTCTTTGATTTATTGATAGCCATTCTGACAGGTATAAGGTGATATCTCATTGTGGTTTTAATTTGCATTTCTCTGATGATTAGTGACCTCGAGCATCTTTTCATATGTCTATTGGCTGTCTGTATATACTCTTTGGAGAAATGCCTTTTCAGGTCTTTGCCCATTTTTTAAAAAAAATTTTTTAGGCAAGGCAACCGTTGGTTGACCTCACAGATTGCAAGGACCTTGTCAGCTTACAATCCCTTGTTTTTATTTTTACGCCTACAGCTCCTGGTCTTCCTAGGTGGTCTCCCATCCAAGTACTAACCAGGCCCAACCCTGCTTAGCTTCCGAGATCAGATGAGACTGGGCTTGTTCAGGGTGGCATGGCCATAGACGGTCTTTGCCCATTTTATAATAGGAATTTGGGGTTTTTTTGGTGTTGAATTGTATGAGTTCTTTATATATTTCAGATATTAACTCCTTATCATATATATCATCAGTGAATATCTTCTCCATTTGGTAAGTTATCTTTTCATTTTGTTAATGGTTTCCTCTGCTGTGCAAAAACTTTGTAGTTTGATGTAGTTCCATTTGTTTATTTTTTTCTTTTGTTTCCCTTGCCCAAGAAGATATATCTGAAAAGAAATTACTAGTAGCAATATAAGAGAGATTACTGCCTATATTTTTTCTAGAGTTTTATGGTTTCAGGTCTTACATTTAAGTCTTTAATCCATTTTGAGTCTATTCTTGTATATGGTGTAAGAAGATGGTCCAGTTTTATTGTTTTGCATGTATGTGTTCAATTTTCTCAACACTATTTACTGAAGAGACTGTCTTTACCCCATTGTATATTCTTGCCTCCTTTGTCATAGATTAAATGAGTGTATAGACGTAGATTTAATTTCTGGGCTCTCTATTCTGTTCCATTGATCAATATATCTGTTTTTATGCCAGTATCATGCTGTTTTGATTACTGTAGGCTTATAGTATAGTTTGATATCAAATAGTGTAATAACTCTAACTTTGTTCTTCTTTCTCAAGATTGCTGTGTCTATTGGGGATCTTTAATGGTTCCATATGAATTTCAGGGTTATTTGTTTCAGCAAAAAAAGAGTTTTTTTTGAGCTCCAGTCAAGATGGTGGGGTGGGTAAATACTGTGCATGCTTCTTCCCATGACCACATTAAAACTGCAACTAAATTATGAAACAGTAACCTGGAAAATGATCTGAAGACTAGCTGAACAAAACTCCTATAATTGAGAATATAAGGAGGAGACCACATTGAGACTGTTAAGACGGGCAGAGTTTCGAAACAGGCTGGTCCCAAACCCATTGTGGTGGTTGAGCATTATCAGGAGGGATATCTTGGCTGTGGAGATCCCCCCAAAGAAATGAGGGGCCTAAGCCCCACACTGGGCTCCCCAGCCCAGGGTCTGAGTGCCGGGAAGAGGGTTCCCCACAAAATCCAGCTGTGAAAACCAGTGGAGATTCTAGCTGTCCAGGTGAAACAGAAGGCACCTGGTAATCCAGAAGTTCCCTTAAAGGGCCTGCACACAGAATCACTCACTCACGGGCACTCACCCTGGGCTCTGGCAGAGAGGAACAACAGCTCGGTAGGTGCCAGGAACATACAGGGAAAGACTGAGTTGTGTGGCTTCAGGGAGAGAGCTGGAGGGGTAGCCACCATTATCCTTGTGTTGAGCCTTCCTTCTGTGCAGCCTAGAGGTGGGCGCCATCTTGCCTGTGTTGAGCCAGGTGAGATCTGCTCACTTCACCCCAGTAACTCCCTGTGAACCCACCCCACTCGACTCTCAAATTGCATATGGCAATTTTGTTACTAGACAACCAGCTCCAATCTGTGCTCTCAGCAGGAGGTTTATTCCATAGTAATCAACAGGCCTCAGCTCCAGCACTTAGGAGACACTTTTGGTGGCAGGCAACAAGCCCCAGCCATAGCTGCAGTATTTCTTGAACAAATTTCAGGGGTTTATGAGCCTGAGGTGAGCAGTGTCTGGCCTCGGCATAAGTTGAGATTTTTGCAAGTGGCCACAGGCTCAGAACTGGCAGCAAATCTGAATCTGCACCAACCTGGGAAACACCTCTTGCCTTACCTTAGTGACTCCCGGAGACCCCATTCCATCCGATGTCGGTACTCCCAAGGCTCATTCAGCAGCTGAGCATTACAGGCACTTGGTAGGCAGCCTTAGGCCTAAGGGTATCCTGGGCCTTTTGCTGAGCTGCCCCAAGCCCAGTAATTATGGCAGTTGGATTCAGTTTGCCGCATGGCCTCTCCCACATGCCGCCAGGTCCAATCCATTCAGCAACCAAACGGATAGCTTTGTAGCTTTTATCAGGTAGCCTTCATTCAGTCACAGGCAGTGGCTGACCTTGGCCTGCATGGGAGCTTCTCCCCACAGGTTCCAGAACCAACACCCCCAGATGTTGGCATTAGACCTCAACAGAACATCATCTGATTAGCTCCACAAGCAGCACAACCAAAGGTTGGTCACTATAGGCACACAAGCCTGCTAGGGCAAACCCCATTCCATGGGGTCAGCCCCTATATAGCAGCTGATATGCTGTGAGCATGGCCAGTCTTCACAATCAGGCAGCCTGAGAATCAATCCTACTTGCTGACATGCCAACAACAATCAAAGCTCAACTACAACAGGAGGACACATATGACCACACAAGGGTCACTCCTGAACTACTTGACACTGTGCCACTAATCCACACAGTGTACCTACTACATCAGGCTACCTGGATAAGACTGGGAGACTAATACATAGAAATGAACATAGAGAAGCAGCCAAAACATGAAAACAAAGAAACATGTCCCAAATGAAAGAAGAGAGGAAAACTCTAGGGAAAAAAAAAAATGAGCTAAACAAAATGGAGGCAAGCAACCTACCAGATGCAGAATTCAAAACAATGGGTTTAAGGACACTCGATAAACTTAAGGGAAGTATATATGAGCTCAGTGAGAACTTCAACAAAGACAGAGTAAGCATATAAAAGGACATAGAAACCATAAAAGAATCAGTCAGAAATGAAGAATACAATAACTTAAATAAAGAATACTTTTGGAGGAATTAATGAAGATTAGATGAAGAAAAGGATTGAAGCAGCAATTTAGAAGATAAGGCGGAAGAAAACACCCAATCAGAACAGTAACAAGAAAAAAAAAAATCCAAAAAATAAGGACAGTTTAAGGGGCTCTTGGGACAACATCAAGCATACCAACATTTGCATCGTAAGGGTACCAGAAGGAGAAACAAGAGAGATATGAACTGAAAACCCATTTCAAGAAATAATGACTGAAAACTTCCAAATCTGATGAAGGAAACAGATATGTGACCCCAGGAAGCACAGAGAGTCCCAAATAAGATAAACCCAAAGAAGCCTACACCAAGACACAACATAATTAAAATGCCAAAGGTTAAAGACAAAGAGAAATTCTTAAAAGGAGCAAGAGCAAACAAAGAGACTCATGGACATGGACAATAGACTAGTGGTTACCAGATGGGAAGGGGGAGGAGGGGGAGATAGATGGGGTAAAAGGGGTCAAATATGTGGTGATAGA